>NC_048597.1:125015014-125387050 GCF_003668045.3 Cricetulus griseus
TATCAGTAACTGCCAGTAAGGTTAAGTCATTCAACAAGTAATACTCATGTGACCACCGAGGTAGCATCCAGACCAAATATAAGGACAGAGCTTCAGCAGATAGATAAGATTTTGCTCAAAGAGGAGATAAAGATGCATCCTCTGAAGCCTGCTTGTAGCAAAAGGCAGCTGATACAGTAATGCTAATCTCAGTGAAAATGAAGAGAATCTAAAAGATCCCCATACATTTGAAGATCTGGAATGAATTTTAGATATAGTCAGAGGAGAAACCTACCCACCATTAATTGGATTGGGCAATGGCTGCAATGAATCAGTCTTTACCTATACTTTATCTAAATCAATTTGTGGTGGAAAGACAATGGAAAAATATGAAAGAACCAATTGAACTGACTAGAAACTGGGTATAATTTACTTAATTTGCCATAACAGCCCAACACCACAGGTGTCACCTCTTCTCCCTGATATGAGAAAAATTCTCATTGACATTAACTCTGGCCAATTGCCAAACTGTTGGAGAAGATGTTAACTTCTTCAAGCAGACTAGGAAACTAGAGACAGATAGGATAATATTTTTCCAGTCTAATGTACAGAATCTAACCAAAGCAGCACCATGGAAAATGTCACCTAAACTGTGGCCATTTAGGAAGAGGTTGTGCAGCACTACAACCCAGACACAATTCCACACTCTGCAGAAAACCCAGGACATAAAACCATTGGGAAGATAAGGTCATATACTAATAAGACACCAGTAAGGTGGACCCAGAAACATTCCTTGGCAGATTGGACAACCCTGGAATCAAGGAAAGACTCCAGGTCCTTCTAGCAACCATCAGCAAAGATCAGGGTCCAACAAATAAATTGTCTGATAAGTATACAGAGAGTGATTTGACAATTTACAACATTTACCCAGTCTGACAAACCCCCCAAAAGTATGTAATTATGGAAGAAGTAGCAGGAAAACTTTTTAAAGTAGTACTATAAAATACATGATTATTAGTCCATAGCTTATCTCTAAATATTCCCACATTATTTATACTAGCACCTAATTGTGTCCTGGGGATGGATATTCCACCCAAATTACTTCTCTAATGGAATTACATTAAAAACCTTAAACTCTTGGGCTGTAGCATTACCCAAGCCCAAATTCTTCCTATAGAGTTCCCTAAAATTAAGGGATCATTTACAAAGCAATACCCTATTATGAAAGGTGATGAACCAATCAATGACACATAAATAAATTATTGAAGGAAGATATTACTGAACCAATAAAAACCTTCAACTTCAGTAGTTTTGTTTGGTCAGTAAAGAAGCCAAACAGTCAAAGGAGATTCACAATAGATTATAGGAACTTTAATCATTTTTCTCCCCCAAATACCAGGAAATTTACCTAATGTAGAAGATACATTTTTAAAGATTACAAATGGTAACACAAAATTCTTTGGCACCATATACTTATCAGACATGTTCTTTAGCATACTACTTCATGTGGATCTAGAGACATTACTATTTTTACCTGGAATAATAAACAATATATATTCAAAAGAGTGCTTCAAGACTATAAGAATAGCCCAATAATTGGTCATGTGACACTAAGGTGGTCACTGGAAAGACTACTTAAATTATATTGCTTACTTTTAAGCTATGTAGATGATATTTTGATTATATAATTCAATAAGGATGGTGTTTAAAACTATATGGAGACAGTAATTGATACCCTGGTACATGGTGGCTGGACCATTAATAAACACAAGAAGAGAGGTCCAGATACCTAAACAAAAATTTTAGGTGTGTTACAGATATCTGAAGGAATCAAGGTCCCCAATAGTGTATTGCATGAGATTTTAAATGTCTAGCCTTTCAGGGACGAAACTCAGATGTAACTCCCAATTGGTAGGTTTGCATATTTAAAGAGTTACATACCATACTTATATATTATTATGAAACCCCTTTGTGTGGTTACTAGAAAGGCAGCTGATTTCCAGTGCAGACAGGAATGAAGAAAAGCTTTTGAGATACACTGGAAGCTCATCTCTGAGTATGCCACCATGAACAATATTAAATCAAATGCTACCCTAATTATGAATACCATATTCATTATTGAACTGGGGATTCTTCATAAAGCAGAAGGAAGTCAACCAACAACTTCCTGTTGACTTCTATTGAAATTACTTCCCTTATGTGGACAATAAATACTCTCTCTTTGAGATAAAATCTGGACCACAGACCCCTACACCCAGTCAGCTCCTTATGGTCATAAAGATACCCATTCCAATGATGGATTGGATCTGCTAGAAGGCAGTGTCATTCATAGAGTTAGTCACAAAATGAAAGAAATTAAAGTGGAAATTGTATCTATCTGGATTCCTTCATGATTAGAATGTGGTAGAAACGGTGTCTGTGTCTTATCATATTGAAGAAATAGCTCAGTTACCTATAATCCCCACCCCTAAGCCACTATCCCCTCTCAAAAAGAGGCACCTATTGGACTGTAGGGGCCAATAGAATGGTCACAGATTTTTGCCTACATATAGTTTACTATTGGTTCATCAACCACTGTTGGAACCTAAACTAAATAGAAAGTGGCAGCCTACAAATCATAGGATGAAATGTCTATTGCTGAGGAAGGAACCACCAAATCAGCATGACATGCTGTAATAATAACAACACTATTGGCTAAAATACAAAGAGCTAAGGAAGACAAAAGGAAAATCTGCATCTTCTCTAATTCATGGTACCTGCAAAATTGTATAGCTATTTGGTAATTAAAATGGAAAACCAACTGGCAGGTAAATGACAAAGATATTTGGTCAAGGAAGGCATGGATAGAAGTGTAGCAAAGAAATCAAAATTGATGTAGCTGATGTAGACACCCACAGAAGCAAGACAAACAAGACATCCAAACATAATGAAATAGCAGACAAATTGCTCTATTCAATTAAGGCTAGAATATTAAATTTTTCTAGGGAGCAAATTAGGAACAAATCAGCAAGAATGGTAGATCACATAGTTTGTAAACTTGAAAGATTACCCCAACACTAAAAAAAAGAGTAGAAATGGAGTACTAAATTAAACCAGGACTATCCTATGAAAATGACTATTAAAAGTAACCCAGACAGGAAGACTAAGAAACCTGAGAGCTGGGCATTGGTGGTGCATGCCTTTAATCCCACCACTCAGGAGGCAGAGGCAGGCAGATCTCTGTGTGTTTGAGGCCAGCCTGGTCTCCAGAGAGAGTGCCAGGATAGGCTCCAAAGCTACACAGAGAAACCCTGTATCGAAAAAAACAAACAAACAAACAAAAAAACCTGAGAGTGTTAGCACAACTATTAAGCAATAAATCTCAGGATTACAAAAAACATTGGTGCTTATAGGCATACATACTTTGTTCCTGTAGTTTGAGAAAAGGAACCTTCAGGTTTAATGACAGGTCTATAAACAGGCCACTGGAGACTGCCACCTTTATCCAGTACTTAAAACTACATTCAGACATCAAGTGCCAGCTATAACATAGTCTCCTAAGCAGTGTAATTATAACCTACACATAGATTTCATTGGTCCCTTGAATACTCACAGGATCCTATATTCCTGTACTCTTGTAGATGTAAGTGAGGGCTTGTGTTAGCCATAGAAAGTCATAGACCACAACAATTGGCAAAATACACACATCCTGATGTTGGATAGTCAGATGTGGCAGCCCAATAATAACTGAGTCAGATCAAGGAACACACTTCACATTATCTAAAGTTCAAAGGTGGTTCCTTTGTATAGAATACAATGGGACTTCAATCCAGCATATAACCCAACTGCAGTTGACAATATAGAAAGATGAGATGTACTGTGTAAAACCAATTCATTACAACTCTAAGACACCACTTAAATAAAGGTTATGGAATTACATTCTATCTGTAAAATATTAGACCAAGATCAAGTAGAATTTCTCCCTCAGAAGAAGCTATTAAATCAGACTTTAAGCTAAAGCAACCACCAGATATTTCTAGACCATGCAGAATAATTCCCCATGAATGTATTTATAGGGACAGGAAACATGAGACAAAGAATACAGGAACGTGACACCTAGATCTGGCAATATAATCTTGGACCACAAATGAGAAGGGAAATATGAACCTTAGAAAATTAGATAATCTACAAGCATAATGTGCTTAGGATACCTTACAATACATTCAGTTTTCACTTTCATGACGATAGTAATAGTTTTAGGATTAATTATGATATTGGTGATTTACCCTATCATACTTTGGATGGATTTTAACCAGAATACTTCTATCATGAACACTTCTTGCTAAGCCTCATCTATGTTATAGCTATTGTGTTGAACAGAGGAAGGCTAATGCCAATTTTGTACCAATTTTGAGAGACATAGTCACTATTCTCCAACAGCAAGCTAAAACATCCAAATTTAAAGAAAGAGACCAATTGAAATGCCATTTAACACAAATTTGGATCAATATCACAGAAGCAGCATACATCTACAATTTCCACTGGAGAACAATATGTTCTGAAATCATCCTTCCACCTTATAATGAACAACAGGGAGAATAAGATTTGAAATAAAAGACATGGAAGACTCCACTTTCACTGTAATTAGCAGCAAAAACAAATTTCCTCTCAGAAGTCTTTCCCTCTACATATGGCAGATGAACCCTGTGTTTGGCTAACAGGATTGAAAATGAAAATATATAATTATCCAGATTGGGACCAGAATGAGGAGACAGGTTACTTGACTTACAAGACATCAACACCCACCACAACAAACCATGTCAACCCCTGGTATTGGAGAACTGTAAATTTGACCCAGACATGGATAAGTGAACACCATGAAAGCATTTTCTCTATTGGAACACAGTGGCACCACCATATGGATCAAATGCCCAGTTCACTTTCTAAACTATATTCAGTATTGTGCGTGACCAAATTTCCCAACCTACCCTAATATGAAAAGATGGACATATAAAATAACCACTTAATATGGAAGGCAGAAAATTTGCACTTACTATTGACTGGCTTGAAAAAGCATTCAGGATAAAAATTATACATTTCCATTCGTTTTGACTAACCTCCCGCCACAACCCTTCACATCTTATGAAACTGAAGCTCCATCAACTGAGAAGAGCCATGTATATACCTAAATACTCTGTGTGTACATGGTGTTATAAAGACTTCAGGTTATACAATAGCATAGTCAATAATATTTTATATAGCCACATCCTATACCCCACTAAAGTTTTGATGCAACAGGCCTCAACCACTGAGATAGAATCTCTGGGATCCAAATTGAACTAATGTACTGACTATTGTTACCTTTTGCATGTTGAACAACCCTTCAACACAATCACCCAATTGACACTGTACATGTGAAGGCAAAACTATTCAAATTGAGTTGTAGTCCATTAAGGGCTCTAACTTTCACTGGACCACCACAATACAAGGCTTAATATACCACTAACAAATCCACATGTCTAAATTTTGGAAAAAAATTCAGAGTAACCTAATTGATCTATCAGTCTTTTTTCATATACCACTCCAGAAGATTTACAACTTTATAATACATTACAGACCCATTTTAAGGAGAATTATGAAATCAAAGGAACTATGGAGTCCACTAATTAGCAGTAATACACTAGAACCTATCTTTATAACAAAAATATGCTTGACAAATTAGAAAGAATTTTTGGAGCTGTGATACCATGCCCACACTCTATGACAGTGAAATGTTAGACTTCCCAATTCCTCTGCATATACATGCCAGGGACTCTACATACTTTTTTTTTTCCTGCACAGAATATGGAACATTGATTCCCAGTCTGATGAATTCCCATCCTTGATTATATCATCTTCCAAAATGTTTGCATCAGTCCAAGAATAGATATGATATTAATTTTAATCAGAGGATGCCCTAGAGCCTATGACTCCTTACTGCTAAGGTATAACATTTTAATAAATGACCACAGAAACTTACATTGGTCAAAAACTGCAGGTTTGGACCTTTCTAAACTGGAGCCTGTGGAAACATACCATGGCTTTCCAATTATTTCTAAATGATTCTTCAACCACCACACCTCAAGGAATGAGGCACTGGAGACTTGCTGACCCATAAGACCATACTCAATATATCACATGCAGGGACTCTGAATAGAGGACTCCTATTTGATGAGGCATATATGTTCCCCATAATGTAGAAATCCTGTGGAATCAAAGAATGCAGCACAACCTCATGCATCATTGATAGAGAAGAATGGGAAGAGAAAAAATGCTATAAAGAGCATTTGTCAACCTCCACACTGTACTTCCCCAGCAATGATTACCAGAGAGACCATGGTGATACCTGAAAACTTATAGTTACTCCTAGGATCCAGAAGATCTCATTTACTTTTAACCTAAAATCATGGCTCCTCCCTGAAGAACTCTGCTATGAGCCAGAATTTAGAATACCAGTCTTGTCCTACTTTTAGGATAATAGTTTGCTGCATAAAAGATGTATACAATTGATGACTGCTGGAGCTATTTTGGTTGCCTCTTTACTCTGAACTGTCATTCTGTTCATTCAGACATCAATGAAAATATAACAGACATCAGAAATGTTACTAAACATCAAGCATTTTCTATTAATGTGTTGTCTGATGGATTAGTTACTCTTCACAAACAGATTACACCCCTTCACATGAACTAAATGTATTAAAGCAATCATTGGCAGACATGACAAATATATAGCTGAAAACTTGCAGAGACTGGATATAGCCAATAAGATCTGTCAAAATTATCTGCCATAACTTATTCCAAGGAACAGCAAAGAGAAGAATGTAACCAAAGAAGACTTGCTTTTCAATGAGTGGAGGCATACCTGCCTCAGCACTTTTCTACAGGATTTTGAACAGAAAATGAGTTCTATAAGACTCAACTGGAAACAAGGAAAACCTCTTGGTGTGAGCGTGGATTCTATAAAGTAAGTTTTCTTTTATTCTATAATGACAATGCAATGCAAGATTATAACACATACCTCACTTGGGGATGGATTTATATTACCCACCGAATCTTTCCTATATACTAGTTGGACTAATACAGAAGATGTCTACAACCTACAGCATCATACCATCTCACTTCAGGTCAATACCTTTGTGGCAATCCATACTCTGTCAAATGAACTCCAAATGTCAGAACTAACACTTTCATTTGTTGCAAACTAACTCAGAGACCTTGACAATGGAGTCTTTTCTACACACTCTAGGTAGGCCTTCAACCTCAGAGTTGATATCTATAACATTATCATGGATAGCTTGGACTCTACTTTTTATTCTGCAAAATCTGATTGAATGGCTATATAAAATGCTACTAAAGTTACAGTTCACTTCTAGGAACAGGTAAATATATGCAAAATCTCTACCCTAACTTTTTAACAGAGGTGTGTTTTTGACTCAGGTTCCCAACATAATAATGAGCATAAAGATGACTTGCTAGGAAAGCCATTTTGACATTTCCAGTGTTCTCTCCTTTAACAAACCACAATTACAGTCAGTGGATTGTGTGATTCCTAGGGATATTAAGATCCGGGGAGGACAGATAAACAGAGTTCAACATTTATCAGCAGCACTCAAAGCAGATACTACTGCCTATATCCATAAAGTTACCAACCTTAAAAAAATGCTCTTTATCACTGCTTTCAAAGTGTCTCATAAGTTTGGGTATGTTGTGTCTACATTCTCATTGAATTCTAGGAAATCTTTAATTTCTTTTTTTATTTCTTCCTTGACCCAAGAATTGTGCAATTGGGTGTTACTTAATTTCCATGAGTTTGTAGGTTTTCTGCCATTTTTGTTGTTGTTGAATTCTTACTTTAAAGCATGGTGGTCTGATAAGATACAGGGGGTTATTTTAATTTTTTGTACCTGTTAAGGTTTGCTATGTTGCCGAGTATGTGGTCGATTTTAGAGAAGGTTCCATGTGGTGCTGAGAAGCAGGTATATTCTTTTGTGTTTGGATGGAATATTCTATAGATGTCTGTTAAGCCCAATTAGGCCATAACTTCTATTAGTTCCTTTGTTTCTTTGTTAAGTTTCTGTCTGGTGTTCCTGTCCACTGTGAGAGTGGGGTGTTGAAGTCTCCCACTATAAGTGTGTGCGGTTTTATGTGTGATTTGAGTTTTAGTAATGTTTCTTTTATGAACATGGATGCCTTTGTATTTGGGGCATAGATGTTCAGAAGTGAGACTTCATCTTGATGAATTTCTCCTGTGATGAGTAGGAAGTGACCTCCTTCATCTCTTCGATTGATTTTAGTTTAAAGTTCAATTTGTTGGATATTAGGATTGCTACCCCACCCCTTTCTTGGATCCATTTGATGGGTCAATCTTTTCCCAACCTTTAATTCTTAGGCACCATCTGTCTTGGAAGTTGAGGAGTGTTTTTTTGTATGAAGGGTAGGATGGAATCTGTCTTCTTATCCATTCTGCTAACCTGTGTCTTTTCATGGGCAAGTTAAGACCATTAATATTGAGGGATATTAATGACCATTGATTGTCCATTCTTGTTTGTTTTGGATTTGGTGGTGGTGGTGAAATTATGTGTGGATTTCCAACCCTTTTATCTTTTGGTTCTTGGTAAAGTGTGATTATCAATTGCCTATATTTTTCTGGTTGTATTTAACTTCCTTGGGTTGCAGTTTTCCTTCCAGAACTTTCTGTAGGACTGGATTTGTGGATATGTATTGTTTGAATCCTGTTTTGTCATGGAATATCTTGTTTTCTCCATCTATATTGATTGAAAGCATTGCTGGGTATTGTAGTCTGGGCTGGCATCCATGGTCTTTGTTTCTAATGACACCTGAGGAACCTGGATTTCTGGGTTAACAGCCTGTAACCAGTCATTTCCCAGTGAAACATATCACATGGTTAATCATGTGTGATGAGGATAATCATGTATAATCAATACTTCCATAGTTCCTTGTATTATTTCAGCAAACCCATAAGAATAAAAACACTGGAGATACCTTCATATCCTTACAATGCCATACATAATGCTTGTTGTATTCCTTTTAAAAATATTTTAATTGTTTATTGTTTTGTTTATTTTTTTCTTTAAGGCAAGGCCTTGTTGCTGTCATTAAATTCTCATATTTCTACCTCAAAATACAGTCCTTTAAGGGCTAAGACATTGAACCCTTCTAGTTTATTTTCCTAATGCTTTCTGAGTTATTGGCCACATATAAGCACATTTTCTATTTTATGAAATATTTCAGTTTCCTTAGTAAAAATTCTTCTGCTGTGCAGATTTCCGGATTATGGTTCCTTCAAGGAAATTGGGACTACCACGCTCTTGGAGAGGATAATATTACATATTAATATTATGGTAAATGGAAATATTAATATAACATGGAATGGGGCACTGCTTTAATAAGTGCTAGCACTACACTCCCTATTGTCCATGTAGAACTTGTTGGTTACATTATAAAGACCACATCTTCTTGCTGGTTGGTGCAGCTATGGGTTGTCTAGTCATTGTCCCCCATGTGCTTCTACAGGTTTCTCTGCTCCAAAAAAAAAAAAGCTAATGAACACATTCCTGCCCTGAAAGTAATTTTTTTTCATTTTTAATCTAATTATTTCTAAATTAGGTTGAAATTTGTTATAGCTTGCTAGCAGATGTTGACAGATCTAGCTTTATAATTTGACTTTTTGATCAGCACAAAATATTTACTAGTTAATAAATGTTATAAAAAGCCTTACTTTATTGTAAAGGGTTTTACATCAGTTGATGCAAATATCTGGTGTTTGGTGCAATTTTTTGTGTGTTGCAAAAAATTTCTTTTAAACAAATACAAACTCAACTGGCTAAGTTCATTATTTTAAATAATATCATGGTAAGTCTGATAAACCATAATTAGAGGCATTATTAAACAATTTACATTGGGTCTGCCTCTCCTCTTTAAAATTAAGACTACAAACTAGTAGGTTTCATTTTCAAATGAGCACACATACATGCCATGAGCTTCTCTCATATTAGTGCCTCCTCTTTCATCTCCCTCTCACTTTCTCTCACTGACCACGGAAAACAGGAGGGACTATTTAGGGGAAAGAAAGAATGGTAACAATATGTCTTTTTTGTAATACTATTTGGCATTTTCTAGATGCTCACAATGCTCTCTGTTTTGCTGGTATTGTCAGCATATACAGATTTTGTTCTACAATTGCCATTTTTTTCTGGAGAGGAATATAAGTCCTTCCCTACTAAGAGACCTTCATCCTCTGCCCAGCTTCATCCTTTGCCCAGCTCATGCTCATTATGTTAGTGAACAACTTGAGAAAAAAAAAAAACAAAAACTTCATGACTGAGCAATAGCTTTGCCCCATGCCATGTTCTGGGGCAGACAGGACTCATTCCAATGCAGCTGGGATTTCTAGCCTGAGGCCCGTGAGAGGACTCCAGGCTCCAGGTACCAGGCATTTAGGCCTAACTGTATGGTAAGCAAGTATGGCGTGGGGAGGTTAAATAGAGAGAGAGGGGAAGAGGTTCATGGGCTAAGAAGAGTTGTGGACCTGAAAAGGTGAAGGTGATGAGGAATGGGCAGACATGAAAAGCTACTTGCCACCCAAATTCAAGGTGATGTCTGGGTCTGAACTAGCAAAGAGCCAAATCTTGGACCAGAACCCGAAAGCAGCTGAGGGGTCTTGAGAAGAGGTCTATAGCTCCTATTGCTACCAAGGGCTATGCAGGGGCCTATAGTATGAGCTGCTATATGTGGTCATGTTGGTGTCCAAGGACCATGCTGCTCTGAAGGCCATGCCAATCAGAGTGGTTTGTGTGCTCTCACCTATGGCATGGGTACATCTGGACATGTGCTGAGAGTCATGTCTGGGTCCATGGCCCTACTGCAGCTAGGATCTGCATTGATGTCTATTTCTCCTTGTATCACTGAGGGCCAAGCCAATGATGGGTGGTCTGTGGGATTCACTGCAGTGGGGGCCATGCCAAACCTGTTTGGGCTGCATCTAGTGCCATGGTTTCATCCATGCCTGAACTGCTTGCTTAGACCCTGTCTGGATCTGCGGTTCTTTCACAGCCTGGGCCTATATTAATGTCTGTGTTCAATGTTGCCACCAAAGGCCACAGGGATGACAGAGATGCAGTCCATAATCAGTGGCATGTGGGTGTCCAATGGCTATGCAGCCATCAGGGCAAAGTTGCTCTGAATGGCCTTATGCTATCACTTGGGACCGCAGTGTCATCTGCAACTGGACTGCTACTGATGACCATGTCTGGGTCCAAGACCCTACTGCAGCCAGAGTCAAATTGATATTTGTGTCTCTTGGTGCCACCAAGGGCTGTGCAGATGCCTTGGTCAGCCACCTGAGACCAAGCTGGTGTATGAAGACCATTTCACTGCAGGGGCCATACTTAACTGGGAGGGAGGGATGAGGAGGGGTGACAATGGGGGAAAGCTCACAGGTTGACTAGTCCAGCTGACATCCAAGCCCAGGACTGGGGCTGTGAGTTAGTCTACCCCAACATGCATCTCATCTATGAATTGTTGGAGCATAAAAGGAGGACAAACCTGCGGATCCAAGGCATCATGATCTCCAGGACACAGGACAACAGCAGGATGTCCAGATAAGACCCAATGATAGTCCATTGTCTATGTTATGACAAAGTACAGAGGCCTCAGACCAGAGGAATGACTCAGGCAATGATGCTTGCAAGTGAAGATGAAAGGGTAAAATGTGTATGTGACTCACCTGGTCATCACCTCAGCCTCTCAGCTTCAAAAGGCTTCTTCTTCTTCTTCTTCTTCTTCTTCTTCTTCTTCTTCTTCTTCTTCTTCTTCTTCTTCTTCTTCTTCCTCTTCCTCTTCCTCCTCCTCCTCCTCCTCCTCCTCCTCCTCCTCTCCTCTCCTCTCCTCCTCCTCCTCCTCCTCCTCCTCCTCCTCTTCTTCTTCTTCTTCTTCTTCTTCTTCTTCTTCTTCTTCTTCCTCCTCTCTTCTTCATCTCCTACTCATTTGCCTCCTCTTTTTTCTGCTTCTTTTTCTTTTCCTCCTCCTCTTCTTCTTTTCTTTCTGGTTCTGCTTTGTTTTGCTGTGTTTCTTGTTAGGTTTTGGTTTCACTTTCAAATTTTGTTTTGTTTTGAGTGGTAAGGTTGCAATGTCAAATGGAGTGTGGATGGGTAATGGGCTGAATCAGAATGAATGATATGAAAACCACAGAGAATCAATAAAAGTTAATAAAATTAAAACAATGTGAAAAACTTAAAAATATACCTCATGATCAATATATTTCAGAATAAGATTTTGGCATAAAGTATCCTTCCTTCATACATGAAATAATTTGTAGTTATTTGTTATCTAATGTCCATTTTATTATGTAGCACCCCTGAAGATCAGGTTTATCTGAGAATAGATTTGCACTATGCTGAAATTCTGTCTGGTGGAAGCTGTATAATGAAAATGTTATCAAGAAACCATTCTTTGCATGCAGAGGTCATGAGGGAGCAGAAAGGTTGAGTCAGGTGAAGAATAGAAGAAAGGGTATGTGATAGGTAGGGTTTTAGTTTTGGGGGCAGGGAAGGACAGGAGGGAGAAGGGAACCCAGATTGTCATGTAAATCAATCTTGTTTCTTTTTCAAATTTTAAAAAAAAAGATAAAAAAAAGAAACCAATCTTTGCTCCATTTGCACACTCTTTCTGGGATTTCTGAGGAGAGTGGTGTATGAATCTGTCATTGACCTTGGGATCTAAAGTAGACTAATGAAATATTGGATGCTCTCTGTGATCAGCCTTCAATAACTTATGGGGGATGTCCTTCTGTGTCATGAATACTTTGTCTTATTGGTTGATGAATAAAGCTGTTTTGGCCAATGAACAGAAAGTATGTAGCCACACAGAAAGTACATATGTGGGGCTACCAGACTAGGAGAATGCTAGGAAGAGGAACACAGAGAGTGAGTTGCCAGAAAAATTCCTTGTAGCTGGTGAGAGACAAGAGGCTTGGAATTGCTGGTAAACCAAGACCATATGGAGATACCCAGGTTAATAAAAATGTGTTAATAATTCAAATAGAGCTAGCCAATAAGAAACCTGAGGCATAGGCCTAACAGTTTATAATTAGTAAAAGCCCCATGTGTGTTTATTTGGTACTAAATAGCCAAGGGACCAGGCAGGACAAAAACCTCATACAACAAATAACTGTGTCAGTGATACAATTGTGATAAACATGAGCCTAAAACACTACTCAAAATCATATAAATCTTTACCCATGAAGGCACTAACTGCACATACAGGAAGGTACCTTGAGACCTAACACATATTTCAATGTGTCTTCAAAATGTATGTCCTTTTGTTTCAACTATAAATGTATGACACATGCTGAGCATCCTCAGAAGTATTCTTTGGGACCTTTAAATAGGTGTTCTATGGCTGTGAGATAAATCTGGCCAAAAAATGTGTTTGTCGTCATTTATTGTCACATTGTTGCTCTACTGAGTATGCTCACAAATGTGCCCAACCTTCAAGTGCTTTCCCACATGAAATGTGGCATCTAGATTTGTTTCCCCAGCCCACTTTTACAAGAAACATGGCACTGGAAATTGTGCCTTCACTGTCATTATCAGCTATAAGGAACTGATCTTTCTATACTCTCTTTAGCTTTTGTCAATGTTTTCTTCTAAACAAGGTATGAACCTATGGGTTCTGGTTACAAACAGAGACTTGAGAATTTGTTATGAGCTGAGTGTTCTGTTTTCATCATAAGCTTACCCACTTCTTTGAGCTTTTAAAAAGGATGGACTAGCTTCTTATATATAGCTATAATTTATTAAAACAAAAGATTCTCCTCTATCATTTTATCCTTACACATTTTCTTTCAATTGAAAAATGTAGTATTGTACATCTTTCTTTTTGGTTATTATCAACATTACTAATTGTAGAGCTAAGAAACTTCTTCTTAGGTCAGAACTCAAAGCTCCCATTTATCAATTTTTTTAACTAAACCTGACCCTTATCATCCTCTTTCTTGCCAGTACCTCCAATATCATTCTTTCAGCAGGGCTTGTAGTTGCTGTTGATTTGGGTTGAACTTACAGCAAAAAAAAAAAAATAGTCTTTTTAGATCAATAAATCTGCTCTAACAAATTCAGCTAATCATTTTTCTTTACTTTAAAACTTTTACCATGATGCAAGTACTGAGTAATTTATTATCCAATATTTTAATTTTCCCTACAATGGAGATATATGAAGATATTTTTATCATAATTTCTGTATTTTGTAGTATATTTGAGTCATATGTACACATATATACACAGGTATATATTTTCACACACCTGAGAGAGAAACTGCTAATTGAGCATAATTCTTGCTTAATATAAATAAAATTTTTCATTCATAATATTTGAAATATCGTTCTTAGAAAAACAGACTATGATTTCTTAAATTCTAAGAACAACTAAAATCCCTTTGACTTTTTAAAGGAGTCTTCCAACATGGGTTGACACCACACTGTGTTAGCAAAGTGTATCTACAGTCTTCATTACGTTACTTCTTTGGAGAATTTTGAAAGGACAAAAACATCACAGTGTGCCATGTAGAATTTGGGACAGAGTATAAACATATATTTCTGTCACTATTACTGCCTGCATGAAGCAGTGCATTTTTGCACACTAATAGCAAAGAGATGGATGTCAATGAGGAGGCCTCTGCATTGTAGGGGACCCCTGGTAGTGGATTAGTAATTTTGCTCGGTGTAAGAAGAGACTTGGAAAACCCATCTCACCTGAAGGGTTGCATTCTTGGCCTAGACACATGGGGGATGGCCTAGGCCCAGCCCAGGATGATGTGGTGGACTTTGGAGAGTCCCCATGGAGGGCACTACCCTGCCTGGGGAGTGGAAGGTGGATGGGGTGGGGGTAGGTTGGGGGTTCAGGAGATGGGTGGGGGAAGGGGAGGAGAGACAGACGGGACTGACATGTGAAACAAGCTTGTTCCTTATTTGATCTAAAAAAAAGAAAATAAAAAAAATTTTTTTACAATAGCTTTAGATGCTTGTGTGACATAAAATATTCCAGTCTTCTTTTCTCTTTCTCATACTGTGTTGCATATGGAACCCTAGTTAGATAATACCATAATGAGAAAATAACAAAAAAAAAAAGGACAGGTAAAATAAAAAGAGGGTAGTGGAGAAGAATAAAAAAACAATTATATTTATCTACTACTAAAATATACAGATGCATTGAAATCTTTGCACTAATGTCTTAATCATCACAATTGTCCAGATGCATTTCATACATAGTATGATTATGTTGGAGAGGCCTAATGACTTTTCCAGTATCAAAGACCAGAGGCAGAGTGAGTCACAGAATTCACTTTGTACCTTTGTTCCTTCTTGTATAATCATGACACTTTCTATATCCAGTCTCAGTATAACTGTATAACGAGGATACTACTTCAACATAACTTGGGATGCATGAATATAAAAGTTGACCACACCTATTTTTTCTCATTTCACTGTTTTCAAATTCTAAACTTCAATAGATGAAATGTGTTTTCTTAATCAAGAATTTTCAGAATTCTATGAAAAAATGACCATGAAAACAGCCAGTGGTTACTATAAAGTTGTAAAGCTGAAAATATCATATTCTGACAAAGACTATTCTTTATTTTAGAGCAATTTTGATCCACTCTCTGAGATATTACAATTCCCTTTCTTATGTATAATACTTTAAAATTTCTTTTAAATGCAAAATTGAATACTATGATCCCCTTAATGTAAAATTATAATTACATAATAAACTTTAACAATCTACATGTAGCTAATCTGCATTATTGTTATTATAGAACCTCAGATTTGTTCTGTATATGGCCTCTTATACAGTGAAAACTTAAGGTAATTCATTAATTCTCACAATTTGGAGGTAACTTGATTTGTTTTATAATGTATTCTTAATTAATGTGTTTTAATGAAAAAGCCTATGTTTGAAGGTATTGCCTAACACAACATCTTCTGTGTATTGTTGTCAGTTCTGTGTTTATTTCCTATGCCTTTGTATTAATGATATCTGCATGATGCCTACAATTACCACCAATGTACTCTCACATTGCCATTTAAATGTTTCATGTATTATACTCCCACCATTCCCTCATAAACACATGTTGTAACAGATGGGCCAGGCTTAATTATGTCAGTTTAGCAAAAGAAGAAAGTGAAGCTCAAGGAAATAGAATGTTTATTAAGAATTCTTCAATTATTAAGTTATGGAACTGGAATCAGAATTGGGTCCTTTTGTCAATCTGATGAACTTTCAGGTATATGGTACCATCTGCAAGTTCTCAGTTTATAGAGAAGTTTATCATTTTGTCAAGTACTTTTTGCCCATAACAGAAGTATTATTGTATAATAAAGGTTTTAAAAATAGGAGTTTTCATAAACAATTTGTAGTTTATTTTGGAGACACCAGTACCCTACTCTTGAATGACAAGTGACTATGACTATGGCCAATAATATCAAATAGCTGACATGTTTCATTTAGAAGGAAAAATTTCTACCTATTCCGACATCCATACCCAGAACCTAAATGGGGATGTGCTGAGTATGTTCAGAATGACTGCAACCCTTTGTTTTTATAATTAATTTAATATCCACTCCAAAGCATAAGCAACTAGTTGGCAGCTAACAAATTTACTGAAGGAGTTTGAGATTTCATTTGTATCCTAAGTGTTTTATCAAAATTCTGAAGCAACATTCAATGCCTAAGAGAGGCACTCATCTACATAACTAGCAGCAATATGTCCATAGGTGTAATTTTATTAATATATTCTTTAGCTAAATAATAGCAGTAGTTTTCCCCTTAGGACCAATGACTTTTCTAGTTGCAGTGTCATGTTCTATCTCACAGAATCTGCTTAAAATCCAATCAAGATGTAGTTACTTTCTCCCATAATATTTGTGCCACTATTGTACCAGTATGCCAACAGGTTACTGTTATAGATTGCAAGGTTTGTAGGTACGTGATATGGATGAGCATTTTTCTCTTTCCAATAGTATACAAAGTGCCTTCAGGCCACCATGAATGTAACTCAACAGTGGTGAAGCTTCTTGTTGGGTACTAGTTCATTTCGTATGTGTTCAATGACATAAGTTGTGTCTTTAGTAATAGGGTCTGACTATCAATTAACAAAAGTAAATTAACACGTCAAAAATTTTTAAGGATTATCCTGATTTTAGACTATAGATACAGTCTGATTTATGTTATAAATACTATGGGTTTTGTGATGGCTTTCATAAGAATGGGCCCCATAAGATCATATATTTGAACATTTGATTGTCATTTAGTGGACTATTTAAGGAGGATTAGGAGGTATGACTTGGAGGAGGTATATGACTAGGGGTGGGCTCTGAATTTTAATAGCCCAATCCAGTCCCAGTAATCTCTCTTCCTCCATTTTACAGATAAGATGAAAGCTCTAAGATACTTTTCTAGCACCATGTTTGCCCTCTTACCTACCTGCCATGTTTTCCACCATAATGATAATGTACTAGCCCTCTGAAAGTGTAAGCAATTAAGGTAGTCACTAATCTGATTAAAGGGGAAGGTCCATTCAGATACCCTCTCCAATATTACTAAGAGTCTTAGCTGGGGTAATCCTTGTGGATTCCTGGAGGTTTCCCTGGCACCAGGTTTTTCCCTCAACCCATAATGGCTCTTCCTATCAAGATATGTCTTTCAATGCTCTCACCCTCTGCCCCTCCTCCAACTTGGTCATAGAACTTACAGCCAGTAACTGATAGAAGCAGATGCAGTGATCCATGGCCAAGAAGTGGGGTGAATTCCTAGAGTTCAGTTGAAGAGACGGAGGAGGGTTCATATGAACAAGGGGAGATTCACAAGCATAATCATGGAGACATCTGACCAGCACTAGTGGGAGCTCACTGACTCTGAACTGACTGCTGGGGAACCTTTATGCAACAAAACCCAGATTCAGAGGGCCTCTGAATCTGGGTGATAGTTATGAGGATTGATCTGATGGGGAGACAGGTTCAGGTAGTAGGACCAGAGCCTATCCTGAGTGCATGAACTGGATATTTGGAGCCCATTCTTAATGGTGGGATGCCTTGCTCAGCATTGATACAGGAAGGAAGGTATTGGTCCTGCCTCATCTTTCTGTGCCAGATTTTGTTGACTCTGAAGGAAGTCCTTACCTTCTCTGAGAAGTGTATGAGGGTGGGAAAAGGGGAGTGGGGGACGAGAGAAGGGGAGGGAGGGAGAAATTAGGGTGGTATGACAAATGAAAAAAACTTTTAAGTAAAAATCAAATGAACACAGAAAAAGGTGTAAACATGCCCTTCAATTAAATGATTTCTTTTATAATCTACCTTGGACATGGTGTTTTTTGATAGAACAGCAACTAGGACATTTGGTGCCAGGGACTTGGGTAATGCTGTGTCAGGTCAGACCATGCGGTTGATAGAATAATGTGGAAGATTTGGGAATTTTGAACTAGAAAAGCCATTACATGCTGTAAGTAGGGCTTAATGGGACATCCTAGTAGGATCACAGAAGACTGCAGTGATGAAAGAACAATTCTCAACTTTATATAGAAAAACAAACGTCTAAGGATAGGCAAAAAAAAAAAAACCTATAAAATAAAGGAATGTCCAGAGACATCACCATCCCTGACTTCAAGCTCTATTGTACAACTATAGTCCTGAAAACAGCTTGGTAGTGGAATAAAAATAGACAGGTAGACAAATGTAATAGAATTGAAAACCCTGATATTAAACCAAACACCTATGAACATCTGATTTTTGACAAAGAAACTAAAATTATACAATGGAAAAAAGAAAACATCTTCAAAATATGGAACTGGTGCAACTGGATGCTAGCATGTAGAAGACTGCAGATAGATCCATATCTATTGCCATGCACAAAACTTAAGTCCAAGTGGATCAAAGACTTCATCATAAATCCAGCCACACTGAACCTTTTAGAAGAAAAAGTGAGTGGTACCCTCGAACAAATTGGTTTAGGAGACAGCCTCCTGATCATAACACCTATAGCACAGACATTGAGATAGACAATAAATGGGACCTGCTGAAACTGAGAAGCTTTTGTAAGGCAAAGGACACAGTCAACAAAACAGCAAAGCAGCCCACAGAATGGGAAAAGATATTCACCAATCCCACATCTGACAGAGGGATGATTTGCAAAATATACAAAGAACTCAAGAAGCTATTCACAAAAACACCAACTCATCCAATTAAAAACTGAGGTACAGACATAAATAGAAAATTCTCAATGAGTAATCTTAAATGGCTGAAAGACACATAAGAAAGTATTCAAAATCCTTAGCCACCAGGGAAACGCAAATCAAAACAACTCTGAGATACCATCTTAGGCCTGTCAGAATGGCTAAAATCAAACAAACCAATGACAGCTTATGCTGGAGAGGATGTGGAGAATGGGAAGCACTCCGTTGCTGGTGGGAGTGCCAACTTGAACAGCCACTTTGGAAATCAGTATGGAGATTCCTCAGGAAAATGGGAATCAGTCTACCAAAAGATCCAACAGTTCTTCTCTTATGCTTATACCCAAATGACACACATTGGTACAAGGACATCTGTTCAACCATGTTCACAGCAGCATTATTTCTAATAGCCAGAAGCTGGAAGCAATCTAGATGCCCCTCAACTGAAGAATAGATAGAGAAAATGTGGTACATTTACACAACAGAGTACTACTCAGCAGGGAAACAATATAATCTTGAAATTCACAGGCAAATGGATGGAACTAGAAGAAACCATCCTGAGTGAGGTAACCCAGTCACAAAAAGACAGAAATGGTACGTACTCACTCATGATGGGTGATGTCCTTCTGTGTATATGTTTGTCTCATTGGTTGATAAATACAGTAGTCTTGCCCAATAGGAAAGCAAGATAGCTGGGACTAGAAGTCAAGGAGGATTCTGGGAAATGTAGTAAAGAAGTCTGTGATCCAGACAGGAAGTGACATAGCAGGCAGACTTAGAATATAATCAGGGAATTGCTCTTTTGCTCTTGTTCTTCCTTCTGTTCTCTGCTCTGGTCAACACCATGTGAGCCTGTCAAGACAGGATGCATGCTGCTGGCATCCTCGGTCAGATAAGTCTTATAAAATATACAGATTTATGATAATTAAGACTGAGCTATAGCCAGGTGTTGGTGGCACTCACCTTTAATCCCAGCACTAGGCAGGCAGTGGCAGGTGAGTTCAAGACCAGCCTGGTCTATAAGAGCTAGTTCCAGGACAGCCTCCAAAGCCACAGAGAAACCCTGTCTCTAAAACCAAAAGAAGAAGAAGAAGAAGAAGAAGAAGAAGAAGAAGAAGAAGAAGAAGAAGAAGAAGAAGAAGTAGTAGTAGTAGTAGGTAGTAAAAATACTGAGCTAGCATATAAGAAATCCTAGTCAATTGGCCAGCAGCATTTGAAACTAATATAAATGTCTGGGTGATATTTGGGGCCCTAAAGAGGCAGCTGGCAGTAGTGTTAGAACTCCATGTAAACTTCACAAAAGCTTAAAAAGAAATTTTAGCAGCAAAAGAGCAGAGACAAGCACGATTTTTTGTTAGCAGCATTTTCTTGGAAGGTCTCTGTTTTTTCTTTCAGAGAGATTTCCTGACTCAGCCTAAGTGAAAAAAATGCACTTCTCTTTTTAAAAGGTCTGGCTAGCTCAGTCAGTAGAGCACAAGACTCTTAATGTTGGTTCATGTCCCATGCAGCTGGCAGTGGAAGTGACCATATCTCAAGCCCGCAGCCTGCTACTTGATGGCAGCATAGATAAAGGTATTGAGCACAGCTCTCAGTGCTGATGGTAAACATACCTCTGCCATCTTGGAAACATAGCAGCTAAGAAAGTCACCGCTTTAACTTTAGCAGTGTTGTTTACCAGATAAAAGACTGAGTGACCATGAAAAGGTAAAGATTTACAATAAAAACAGATGAAGAAAAACCTCTAAAGTTTTACAATGTGTTTAAAAATATATGTAGGCTTCTAAGAAAAAAAAGAAACAGGAAGAAAAAAAGAGTAGCTGTATGTGGTGGCACACACCTATAATCCCAGCACTTGGGAGGCAGAGGCAAGAAGATCTCTGTGACTTTAAGACTAGTCTGGTGTACACAGTGAATTCAAAGACAGCCAAAGTTACACAGAGAAACCCTGTCTCACAATATGAAAAAATAAAAGTAAAGGTAATAAATAAATAGCCACGTAAAGATGAAAAATACACAAAGAATTTGGATACTGTATGCTACATTGTTGTCTTTAAATTGTTTGATTGCCAAGGAAGAAGCAATAGCCACTAACAGATATTTGATTTATCAATGCTGCTAAATTAATCCAACTTACATATTTTAAAAATGCTTTGACTTCAAAACTTAAGTCTAAGGACAGGCTACCTGGAAAAATAATTTTTGCTTTTGTTTACACAGAAAATGAAAAGCTATGGATTTCTTCCAGACTAATATGGTTTGATCAAGCAATACCCCCTGAAGCAGTGGCCTAACTGATACTACATACAAAATAGCTGAGATGATGCAGCCATAGATGACTATGGCCAGATTTCTGTGTTTTATCATGATCCCAGGGTATGGACATCACCCCAACCAGCAGGAAGCAGTTTGGAATAAATGATATTCAAATATTGTTTATAAATGTTTGTTTTCATTTAAATGGGTTTTTTTATTAATAGTAATAGTCAGTCAATTTCTTTTTAAAGGAAAAAAGGGAAATAGGATATGGAGGTGAATATTTTACATTGGTATAGATTTTTATTGAAGGATACAAATTTAAGGTCAATTTTGTGATATACGTAATTAAATGAAGATTATATAGTCAGGTATAATAGTCAAAACATACAGTTATATTAGTTAGGTTTTCTAGATATACAGAAATGTATTTGAGATGGGTAGACATTCTTTAAACCTTTCAAAGACCTATAGAATATATGACATTTAAATGGTTTAGGTTTTTTTCTTGATAGTGAGACACAACTGCTCCTGGCACACCAATTACATCAGAAAGAAGGATGGGTATCAAAGAAACTTGTTATGGAGTTTGCCTGCAACATGGAAAGATTAGCCGTTTGGGCAAGAAACTGCTCTTGCCTGGACTGTTTGTTGCTGTATAAACTGAACATGCAAGACCCACAAGAAAGTGACTGCTGAACTTACAAAACAAGATGAACAGTCCTGAAGACTTCCTGCTTCATGGAAAGTTGCCAGACACACTGTGGCCTATGGGCTGAAGATGGATGCCCCAACATTACAGAGTAACTTTGGATGACTGCCCAGGCAGCAAGATGTCTCTGACAATTCTAGAGTTTATATATTATTCTTCTGTGGTCTTTGATGGAGTTGAAGACAGTTATGGTTATAGTTTTCTTCAGTTATTACAAAAGACAAGTTACCCTTATTTTTATTTAGACAGAAAAGAGGAAATGATGGGGGAGGTTCTTCTGTGTATATGTTTGTCTTATTGGTTGATAAATAAAGTACTGTTGGCCAATAGGAAAGCAAGATAGGTGGGAATAGGAGTCAGGAAGGATTCTGGGAAATGTAGTAAAGAAGTCCAGGCAGGAAGTAACATAGCAGGCAGACTCAGAATATAAGCAGGAAATTACTCCTTTGCTCTTGTACTTCTTTCTGCTCTCTGCTCTGATCGACACCATGGGAGTCCCACAAGAAAGGAAAAACACCGCTGGTGTCCTCGATCAGACAAGTCTTATAAAATATATAGATTTATGATAATTAAGACTGAGCTAGCATCTTAGAAATCCTAGTCAATTGGCCAGCAGCATTTGCAAATAATATAAGACTCTGTGTGTTACTTTTGGGCGGCCACATGGTAGAGGGAATCTGGAGACTGGCAGAATGATTTATCATTACAAACTTATATATGGATTTTAGACCTAGAGCAAAGTATTACTAGTCTACAATCCACACTGCCAGAGAAGCTAGGAAACAAGGAAGACCCGAAGAGAGACATACATGGTCCTCTGGAGAAGGGGAAAGGGACAAGATGTCCTGAGCTGTTTAAGAGCATGGGGGAAAGGGTGAGGGAAGTAGAAGAAAGAGAATTGGAGAAGAGGAGGGGCGAGGAAGGCATGAGATACCAGGAATATTTAGTCAGGGGAAGAATGTTAAAGAGAATTCTGGCACTAGGGAAATATCCAGAGATCTCCAAGGTTGACCCCAACTAACAATCTAAGTTAACAATAGTTGAGAGGCTACTCTGATAATGAGATTGATGACTACCTTATATGCCATCTTAGAGCCTTCATCCAGTAGCTGATGGAAGCAGAAACAGAAACCCACAGCTAAATTCTATGCATTTACCTATGAAAAAGAAGAGGAATCTATACAAAATAAATGTTAATATTACAATGTAGCATGATTAAGTTCTTTCGTTGTTGGTCCTTCTAACCCTCTCAGGAATATGAAGAACCTCAGGAATATTATCTGGGAAAGGCATCACGGTGTATTTACTAGCATATTAGAATTGCTATAATATTTCTTATTCTTGTTCCTAAAATATAATCTAAGTTAATTTTCAGAGATATAGTTATCCAATACTACCAAATTTTATAGTATGTATTTCATGCTCCACAAAGAGTTATCAAATAGAAGATCATCAGAGAAATTGAGACAATGTTATTACTCCTCCAAGGGAACTCAGTAAGAGCTCTGGGTTGTACTAGAGATCTTGAAAAACAGTTTTGAATGAACATTTAGGAGCAGAGGTGAGTTAAATATTAGGCTGTTTCTAATTTCCTAGAGCAGGCTCTTGAGGCACATCAAAAATATATTTGCAAAGATTTCAGTGGCAAAGAATAAATACAAAGAATTGCTCAACGTATAAGGATTGATGTCCTAGCTGTAGCTGCAATGACTTCCAGAACATTTAGTGAGTTACTTTTATAGAGAGAATAACTAATTCAAAGACAAGTGCTTAATTGCAAGATTTCCAGTATATATATTTTCTTGTGGCGGAGTAATAGCTAATTTCATGGTCTGCTTATATAATGCTCATAAAATCTCTATTTAAATCCACAGTGCTCAGATGTATCCAATTACTGTTTCTCTTACCTCTTGATTTACCCAGAAATGTTACAACAAATAAGTAAAAGAAAACTTTTCAACAAGAATATATGTTCAGCCCACCACAGTTGTACAAAAACAGGATAACAAAATAAAAATCCTTTCAGAACCCATAGGACATAAGGCATGATAATGTCTTCTACTACTATATAGGACCAGGAAGTAAGGAAACATTTGAGAAAAGAAGAAATAATGATGGTTGATACATTAAAGGGATATACGAGTCAGCTAAAATGAATCACAATGACCCAAACAGGAACAAGTTGAGTGATGAAACAAATAATTTTGGATTGAATTGTAATAATACTTGGGCTAAAAAAGTTTGGGTTGAATTCAAAGAACAAAACAAATATTCACATATTTGTTAGAAATAAATAAATAGTAAATGGTGAGTAATGCACTAGTAATTCAGAAATTATTTACATGATGTATCTGTCCTGACTAAGAACTTAACCTTGTATTTCTAGAGGGTAGACATCATATCAGGGCAGTTTGACAATCCCAAACTTCTGTCCATGACAATATCAACCCTGTAAGACCACCTTGAACACTCATTGAAGTGTTATGATCTAATTCCATTCTATGATTGATGTAGCAAACTTCTTTGGCCTCCTTTGTACTTAGCTCTTCAGTGATGAAAAATGCACCAGACAAACCCAAAGGAAGTTCATCTTAAGAAATAAATAGCTAGCAAGATCATCAGAATAAAGCAAATCTGGGAAATTGTTCCAGTCAAAAGGAGCCCAAGGAACCCAGGGAACACACAGTCCACAGTGCACGGAGGGAAATTAGAGTAACAATTGCTAAGCCACTGATACTGAATCACTGTCACAAATTCTCATGTGTCATCCATGAAGGCATAGTAGTTACTATACTATGCAGTATTCTGTAAATCCAAAGAAGGTCTTAAGAGTTTAGTTTAAATGGAGAATATTGGCTACAAGTGGTATTTTTCACAGAAATATACACATTCGTGGTGTTACCTTCCTTGAGCTTCTTTTGAACGGAATATAACATGTTTATTTTTCTGATGTTCTCCTTTATGAAAAATAATGACTCTTGGGTCTTGTAAGCAGGTTTAACATGAAAGTATTCCTTATATCTATTGCATTCAGCTTAATCATAGTGATGTTTAGCTACCATATTTCTGAAATTCAAAAATCCATGTTCTGAGACTGCTACACAAAAAATAGTACAGTCTTCTTTAGTTAATTTTGGGGTGGAACATGTCATTAATTCCTTTGCATATAATATTGATATACAGTGTATTGTACCCTTCTGTGTTTTTTATGATTTGGAACATCCCTTGTTTGAGTTTCAGGTGCTTCTCTTATTTTTTGAAGTGCCACTGTGAAGAAAAACTTTATGAAAATATTATTCATCTTACAAAATGCATTTATGATTTTATTCCCATTTTGAAATTGATTAGATTTACATGTGTGGCAGTTTGTACTGTAAATCATTTTCTGGCTTAAATGATGATTTTTGTTGCAACAGTACTGAATCAGCATTTTTAGTTTCAAAGAGGAGTTCTCTCCTCTAAATTTTATAAGAATTAAAACTTTACAAGAAGGATTTATTCCTTCACAGGAAAAATGTGTCCACTCTTTCAATTAGAAGACACCTATTAAATTCCTTTGAAAGACATTGGTTAGTTTTCATTGAGGTGGAAATAATTCTAATGAAACTATTTTCTTTGAACAAAAGCAATTTAAGGCTTTGCTTTCTGTGGGGAGAATGAGCAAAAGACAAGCCTTTAAGAAAATCTGTCTTGATAATTAAGCATGCAAGTGAGCATACATAATTATTTAACAAGCATGTTCCAGAAAATAGAACATTTCAGACTAATTGATGGAAAAACTAGAAAATGTTAATATCTGCAGGGCACAACTGTACATGTATGTGTTTCTACGAAATATTACTTTTAATTATCTTCTTCATCCTGGAGAAATGTAAAGATTCAGAGTTTCAGTTTTTCTTTGTTTACATTTGCCATATTATTACTTCTGATAATAACATTTTTATTAGCTCTTAAAACTATGACTTTTTTCTAAATCCAGATTTCAGACTGAAGGAATACATGGACAAGTTCTTTCAATGTGTCACTTCTATAAACTGTGTTTATTGATATAGTTTTGAGCTGATACTAAATGTCCAGCATTGATGCTCTCTTCTGAGAACTACATTTACCTCACCATGTTTTAAATAATATTAAGTGAAATGGCTTATTCTCCCTAAGCATCTATTCTTGGGTTGTTTGGAAATGTGAACCTAAGGTGTACACAATTAAAGTCATTGAGTCCTTTGCTGGGATAGATGACCTTGGTTTCACAATACAGTTAAATCGTGTTTACCTGTGGTATATGTAAGTGAGGCACAGTGAACCACCAAATTAGACTACTCTGTGGGTAGAAAAAAACAATTGATTGGGGAACAAACTGAAGGGCTGTCTCAAAGGAATAGAAATCAGGTGGATTTTATGTGACAGGAGAGTGGGATCTTTGAGCTGATGGTTCAGTTTGGGTAACCAGGACCTAGACATCATTGCCCAAGGCAGCTGAGTCTTGGGATGTGGATAAAAAAAGTAGTGGCTTTCTTGGTAAACAGAAAACTGTCTTGAAAATTCTTGAGCAATGATGAGTTTATGTTTCTGTTTACTTAGTAACAATCCTTTTTTACCAGGTCAGAGTCCCCCTGGGTTATGTATAGGTAGTCTGCTTAGGGCCCTGTTAACAGGACAGTCATTTGGGATCCCTGATACTGATCTAATAGTGCATCTTCCTGTTATACTGGAAGGTGTTATATAGGCACCAGCTCAAGAATCCAGCACATGTTGCAAACAGAAAACATACCTACATACCCAATACATTAATTATCTTTTCTCTTTTGTTTCTCTGGCTCACTGGTACCCATCTTCTTATCAGACACAATAATTTCCAGCCTGGTTCTCCAAATCTTTCTTCATCTGATCCCACAATTTATTTTTCTGTCACTCATGTTTCCTAAATTCTAAATGCTTATGGAAACATGCCACCAACTCTAAAATCTTGTCCTTGACTTCTAGGGATGCTTACACAACCTAGAAAATCAAAAGGAAATAAAATCATCACAAATATCTCAATGCGATCTGCTGTACAGAAGTTTCTGTTCTGCCTGGTACTGCAACCATTTAGTACCAAGTAAACATACAGATGGTTATATTAATTATAAAATGTTTGGCTAAACAGTCAGGCTTCTTATTAGCTGGCTGACTCTTAATTATTAACCTATTTCTATTAATCTAAGTTTTTCCAAATTGTCTTGGCTTACCAAAGAATGCCCAGGCATCCTGCCTTCGGAATGGCTACATGGCAACTCGCTTGTGGCTCTTCTCTGTGTCTCTCTTCCCAGCATTCTCCAAGTCTGGTAGCCCCTCCTAAACTTCCTGACTGGCTACTGGTCAATCAACATTTATTCACCAACCAGTACAGAAGGACATCAATCTGGAGTTTCAAATATATAAATTCCATTACCCTAGGATGTGATTTGTTATCTAGCACTCCCTGCAAGACTAAACTACTGGTGGAACTGTCTCTGAAATCCTGCTTTCCTCAGGTTTCCTCCCTATTCTCTTTTTCCCAATTCCCCCTTGGTGTGTCCTGTAATGTCTTATTTCAGAATTATGTATACTCAAGAACTGATCAAGATTCTACTTCTGGTAGATCAAGACCTCCTATGAAGCTAATTTTTCTCTCAAGTTATTCAGAGTATTTCCAAGGCTTTGGTATAGGTCCCTTTTACTTAAATGGAGAGCACACTTTTTTTTCCTGCCCTTTGCTTGCAAAGAAAATTTAGACAGAATAGACTCTTACCCAAATATTGTCAGTAGAGCCTGAACATTCCAACTTGACAATTGTGAGGGTGATATTATTATAAAATTTGCACCGTCTACTCTAGTAGAACTGGAGTATGTGACCAAATGCTGACATTTGAGTTATTTCCAGCAGTTATATTTAATTTAAAATTTACTTATTTAAAACTATGCTTGAACTTTGAACTTTAACATATATCTTAACTTCAAAAGTCACAAAATTTTATAATCTATTGTTAACTTGCTTAGATGATCACTACTTTCAACTTTCTTATATGCTGATCTTGCAATATACTATGTTTCTCTTTTCTCTATTTAAGAAAAATGATCTTCATCACAAGGACTCATCCTGAAATTCCTTTCTGTGACATAATCCAAATTTCTCACTCATACCAAGGTGTAAATCCCTAAGTTTGGAAAGATCCTCAGGCTACAGCCTATGAATGTCAGTCACTGTGACAGGAAAGACTTCATCTTGTCTTCTCTTCTGCACAATGCCACATGGTTCTTTTTTGCTATTTTGTAACTTGAGAAGATGTGTTTCCCTAGCAACACATGTATTTTCTGGACTTTTTTCTCTGGCTTAACTAGAAGATAGGTCTAGACTCCTATGATATGGGGGTGGGGTCAATACTACAGAAAATGTAAACTAATTCATGTGAGCATTGCTTGAGTTTAAGTCTATCAGAAAGAACAAAGGGCTGGCTTTCCCTCTTTGACTGTACTTCCTTAACCTTTTATTTACTTCCCTTCTTCCTCCAGTCATATCTGATTCATAAAGATGATATGGTAACAGTACCCATGGGCATGAATAGTTTACTGACTGCAGCAATTGGTGGCTTATGGAAGGGATAATTATTAGCAAAAAGAAAGTACATGGTGCTGTTCTCTTTGTATGGGAAAATGTTATATAAACAAGCCTCCCTTCCTTTCACCATGCTTGCTCTATGATAATGGACCATGACTATTCATCCCAGGCATAAGTGACTTATTGTTAGCATGAATTATTACTATTAATTTGCTTCCAACAAGGCAAGCCTCTGACTCCCATGTATCGATAGCCTTCTCCCAAACAAGTTATAGAAGCTTCCTCGCCTTAAATTAATATGTGAGTATTTTCCAAACTGCATGCAGATGATGCATGATTTCATTCCTGTTTAATCCCTTCTCTTGTTTTGTATTTACTTATTCTACTTATATCTTTGTGGATAAAATGCATTAAAAGTCTATTATTTATTTGATCTTAAAAACTAAAGAGAATATTTTCTGGATGAAAAATATCCTGAAATGCTCAATTTATATTAATTTTCAATTTTCTTTTAGAATCAGCAGCAATAGTCACATAGAGGAATCCATGCCAATAATGCTGCTGGTTTTCACTTCAATTTCAATAGGCTCTTCATAAACATTAACATGAGTCAAGAACTGCAAGGGGTGATTTAAACAGACTGCAGGATCCAAAGATATCAGAATCCTTTCTTCCCCTTCCCCCTTCCCCATTTTCTCCATCTCCTTGTAATCTTATTCTATTCCCTACATAATGACACTACCTCTAGTCTTTAGTAAAATTGCAGTGCTGATTGTGACAATACTTACAGGAACATCTATTTACTTTAATTATAGTTACTGTAAGACCAGAGATTCTATTGCATACTCTCAGGATGTATTTTCTGGTTATCATAATATTCCAGCTTCTCCATATCCTCAAAGTCACATGAATCTGTATTTCTTTGCTAGGCCACACCTGTAGTAGATTACAAAGCAGAAAATAGCATGTCCTTATTTCCCCTTCATTTTGAAGAATCCATGATCATATTTTGCAAAATGGTGAAGACAGCTGAGTCTTTCACAGGCATTTCCTGACTAATTTCTGCCTCTCAAATAACCTTTTCCTGAAATAGAATACATTCAAGTATTTAAAGAGATTATTTTTGAATCAAATTATTTTTATACTAAACATGCAATTATAGTCTTTAAATTTTATTCCAGATTTTGTAGAGGATTAGAGAAAATAATTATTTTTTAAAAACCTACTCCCAACATTTAATATTTTGGTGTATTTTCTTCCCTTTTAAAGCATTTAACTATTTTAGTTTAATAGAAGACAAAGTATTTTTTAAATTCAGTCTATGTCTTAGTGAATCTGAGATTTAATAAAGCATCTGTGTGATAGTAAAATCACTACAGTGCAAGAATTTCTTTTGTTTTTGTTGTTTTGCAATGCTTTTCTTTACCATGATCTCATTGAAAAGCTTGCCTTGATATCCATTTGATTTCAGTGTTCCCAACTTGTAGCAGGTGTTCTTTATACTTAACACAAATTCAGTTTTGAATGTTCTCTCTTTGAGTTGCACTGACATTGTTTTTGACAATTTAAATATTTCACTAAATCTCTATTATTGAGAGTAAAGATTAGAACTAAGCAGATTTCTAGATAACATACAAGTCTTGAATCTCAAGAAAACACTTAAACTGGGACAGTGATTTACATTATATACTGTTCTTGCAGAGACTGGAGTATAGATCCCAGTACTCAGGTCAGATACTGAAAACCCCCTGAATTTCCATCTCCAGAGTATCTAATGCCACTTTTAGGTATCTGCAAGCACTTAACACTGGTATACACTGACACAATTATAAGTAATAAAAGTAAACACTTGAAAATATGTTCAAATAAGTGAGAGTAGAAATATGATTTATTAGACTTTTTCAATGTAGGGAAATCAGTGCACAGAAGAATATTTCAATCATCTTCACCATGTGTCAGAAAAAAATAATCTCAAATCAATTGCTGAACTTAAAAAGAAGGAAGAGACAACAAATCATGCAAACAAATCAACTGAAATCATTCAAATTATATCAAAAGAATAAGTAACATAAAAATAACAAAATAAATGAAATTTAAAGCCAATATTAAAAAACTACATCTAAAGGCTGGTTCTTTGAAGAAAAATAAACAGGCTTCTAAGCAGTTTAACTAAGAACAGAGAGAAGAGATGAAAATTATAAATATCAAAAATATAAAAATTACAAAACAGCATTGTGTGTCTTAGATATATGAACAAATTTGAAAACATATACAAATGTTCAGTTCCTTGAAGACCAAACCTGTAAAAACTCACACCAAAGAAAAACAGCTATCCTAGGAACATTATTAAATAGTTGCATTAGTAATAGTCTTCCAAAGAAGAGCAACAACTCTAGATGACCCATAGCTGAATTGCCCCAGATATTTAAGGAAGTATTCAAGATTGTCAAAGAAAAGCTCTTGAAGCTAAGTGGTTGGAGCAAGTTTGCTTGAGAAAAAATATCTAGGACTCTTACAAGAGACACAGCATACACTTAGTTGTCGAAATGACAACCATTTGTTTCTCTCTACTTTGGGGGATGGGAGATACTGTTTTGTGCTACAAGATCAGTTTCTGGCAGAGGATCTGAGGCTAGAGTTGGCTACATTCTTGCTGTATCTCTTTCAGCTAAAAAGGTGAGGAAGGTGTGTTGAATCTGTCCAATAGAGTTATATTCTTCTGTTAAAGGATTCTATATGCTGTCAATCAGACAGGCATCATAAATGATGCAATGGCAATGAGGTAAACTTTGTTTCCTGTTGTGTCAGTTGTGGTGGCACATCATAAAAATAATTACCAAGATCTCCCCTTCCTCCCTGTTGTAGAAACATGAGGGGCCTAAGAATGCCCTACAATCTACTTCTTCCTGATAAGAAAAAGGCTACATGGTGACCCCAAATCTTACAATGGATGAGACACTTCTTCAGAAATTGAAGAATATGGTAAATCGCTCTAAAACCACTGGAAGAAATAGCATGAAAGAAAATATATTTCAACGATTCCTTGCTGATTTCTACTGTTAGTTTGGACTCTGTTGTCATTTGAATGTAATTCCTGAATGCTCAGTCACAGAGTCACTTATATCAAATGAAGGGCAATAATATTTATTTGGTTGTTACATTCAGCACATATAATAGTAAGAACTTAATTAGGCAACTTCACTGCCCATTGCTTTACTTTCAGAGGTGGCATGTTGCTGTTCATACAAAGATTAAAAGTAACTTTGCTTATTGCTGAACCAAAGAGAGGTGAAAACTTCAAAATATGGGAGAAAAATAAGAATCTCTAGGCCTTGGTGGTCAACAACTTTTGTCCTACAAATCAGGAAGCAGAGGTAGGTAGACCTCTTATTTCAAGGCCATAATAGAATACAGAGTGTGATCCATTTCCAGGAAGGCCAGGGTTACACAGAGAAACTGTGTCTTAAAAACAAAACAAAAGAATTACAGCCCTTTTTGGAAGCAGAGAGAATAGTTCAGAGTGCAGGGTATGGTCCAAGGATCAGGGTTGATTACAGAAATAAAACAAAATCTTTGTGGTCACAGATCAAAAGGATTTATAGTTTTAGTAAGTCTTAGAATAAGATCAGTAACATTTAGAGAAAGAGAAAAATCTATAAATTTAGCTGGGTGTGGTGACTTGCACTCATAATCCTGACTCATGAGGCACTGTGGCAGGTTTGTCATCACACTCAGGCCATTCTGGCCTCTATGCTGTGATACTCTCAAATAAATAAATAAATAAATAAATAAATAAATAAATAAATAAATATTAAAAACATTCAATGATGTATTCTCTCTGTCATCAGAACATTATTGTAACTATTAATCATGTTAGGATACAGAAAAGAGTTGGGCAGTGGTAGTACTCGCCTTTAATCCCAGTACTTGGGAGGCAGAGGCAGGTGGATCTCTGAGTTCAAGGCCAACCTTATCTACTGGGTCAGTTCCAGGTAGACACAGCTACAAAGAGAAACCCTGTCTCTACCCTCCATTCTCAAAAAATATTATCATGAAGAAATCTTACAATTTAAATACAATTTAAAAAGAAAATGTACTGACAACGCATTAAGAGAATAATAACTTCCAAAAAAGCCATAGAGTTCACTTTGTTCTGGCCATCTAATCCTAGGCATGGGCCTGTCCCTAGGAGTCTTTTATATCCTCAGTGAGACTCTGTTGAAGAAAACTGGATGTTTTTTGCAAATGTTTTAATTTATAGTAGCCTCTGGGTTAGGGGTGGAGGCTTGTGTCTATATCCACTCTCAGCACTGGGACCACACCAACAGGCCACCTTGCATGTTGATGCAGTCTGTGTGAGTTCCTATGTTCACTGGCCTTTTGTGTTTAGGGGGCCTTATTTCCTTGGTGTTCTCTATTTCCTCTGGCTCTTACAATCTTTCTGTCTCCTCCCCTGGAAGGTTCCCTGAGCACTGAGGGAAGTCATTTGATAGAGATATCCCATTTAGGTCTGAGTATTCTAAGGCCTCTTACTCTCTATGCATTTTCAGCCAGTGGATTACTGTATTTGTTCCCATCTACTGCAGGAGGAAATTTCTCTCAAGATGGTTGAGCAACATTGCTTATCTATTGGTATTGCAGAAAGTCATTAGGAGTCATTTTATTTCTAAATTCCTTTTGCAAAACAGTAGCATTTCATTTTCCCATAAGTCCAAGGATTATTTTGTTCCCGGTGCTTGGCCATCCAAGCAGTGCTGGGGATGGACTCCATCTCTTAGAGTGGGCCTTAAACCCCATCAATGTATGTTGGTTACACCCACCTGCTTTGTGTCACTGTTGTACCACTGTATTTTTCAGTCAGGCCACCCTTTTAGATCACAGGGTTTGTAGCTGGTTTGGTGTTTACAATTCTCCTCTGGTAATGTGCAGGGTATTATCCAGTACCATGAACACTACTCAGTAGGGGAAGATGCACTAGGTAGGAACTAATTCAACTTCTCCATGTTCAGTGAGTTGTGTAGGTGTTGCCCTCAGCAAGAGAACCTTACCATCAGTTTGAGAAGAGCAACCAAAGTTGTGTTGCTTGGTGCTTCCTTTGGGGCCCTTCTGGCCAACAACTGATTAGATGGGATCCATTCTTGGAACTGGAGGCTTCATTTGATGAAAAGAAATATCCAGTTGGGCCTCCTACTCCTCATTATTTAGCAATTCAATTTAGGTTATCTTCATGTATGCATGTGCCTTAGGAAGCTTCTACCATGTCAGGTTTCTATAAAAACACTCAAATGGCCCTTTGTTTTAGTTGCCCCTCCTACTACTCCAATCACATACCCCTCTTCCCTGTCCATCCCATTTGATCCTCTCATCCAGTCTTCCACCTCCCAGTCTATCAAAAACTATCTATTTATTCTATTTCTCCTTCCTACAAAGATTCATCTGTCCTGCTAGTTATCTTGGCCATTCTCATTGGTATAAGATGAAATATCAAAATAGCTTTCATTTGGATTTACCTGATGACTAAAGATGTTGAACATTTCAAGTGTTTTTCAGTCATTTGAGTTTCTCCTTTTCCTAAATCTGTTTAGATCTGCACCACATTTTTAAATCCAGTTACTTATTTTCTTGATGTCTAGCTTTTTCTGTTCTTTATATATTTTAGATACTAACCCTCCATCATATATACAGATAGTAAAAGTCTTATCCCATTCTGTAATCTGCTCCTTTGTTCCAATGGTGGGCAATGTCATACAAGAGCTTTTGAGTTTGATGTGGTTCCATTTCTTTTCTTAAGTCTTCTTTATCTGGATATTCTGTTCAGAAAGACTTTGTCTGTGCTGATGATTTTGAGACTCCTCACTTTCTCTTCTATCAGATTTGGTGTATCTGGTCTTTTCTTGGGATCTTTGGTCCTTTGAGCTGAGGATCAGATTAGAGAGAGGAGAAATACTTAGGTTTACAAATATTGTAAACCAAACAGTGGCTAGTATCTATAAAATAATTACCCAGAAACAGATCTTAGTTTAAAAATTGCTAACAATATTTTCGAAATTTAATAAAATCATCCATTTATCCACAGGTGCATTTGACAGATAAGTGAATGAGGGGAAAATAAAACATACAAAGTATTTTATAGTCAACCTACTGAAAATCCAATACAAAGAGAAAAAATTCCAAACTGTGAGAATAAAACACACTGTAGGGAGCAGAGTTATCTGATCTGAGCTGCAGCCCACAGAACAATAGGTAATCTCTGAGACCCTGAAAACACTTAGCAAATCAAGAATTCTACATTCAACAGACAAGTCTCCAAACAATGGAGGTGAAACAAAAACATTTTCACATAAAAGCTGAAGAGATTTGCTGCTGTCTTATCTAGGAGACAAAGGCTGTCAATCAAATTCCTGCAGGCTTAAGAAGGAGTAGTGACAGCACAGGAAAGGCAGGGACACAGAAGGTAAAATGGAGGTGCCAGGCATCCACTTGTGAGGCTTTCTGAAAAGATTCCTGTGTTCTTTGAAATCCCTTAGATATTAACTCACTGTTCAAAGAAAACTATCATCATCTTGTTTAATGTGAATTTTGCAGATATAAAACACATAAGAAGAATATCACTAGCACTGGAAGAAGTATAGGTGTGAGCTTCTTATTACATTTCCTGCTAACTATAAAGTGGATACACACATTTTTGTTGTTGTTGTTCTCCCTAGAGAAGCTATTAAAATGCATAAAAATCAGAATATTTAAGTGTATATTATATAGTGTATGTAATCTTTACATAGTCTATTACACCAAAAAAAATGACAGAGTCAGGTGTGGTAACAACCCCATAAGCCCTGTACTCAGAAAATAGAGGCAAGAGGATTGCTCCAAGTTAGAGGTCAGTCTTGATTGCGTAGTGAATTCCAGACTATATGCTGAGATATCATCTCAATAAACAAAGATAGTAACAAAAGCCCAATAAATAATCAACAACAAAAATTGCAGGAAAGTAGCGAATTGTTGGCCAATTCTGATGAGACCTACACGTACCTTAAATATTAATAAGATGGAGAGAAATTGTGAAATTTGGTTTAAATAGTTCGCTCTCACTATTTTACTGAAGATATATACATGAGTAGAATAGATGTGAGTTTAATGAACACATGCCTCACCTGAACTATGGAGACGGAGAGTCAGAGCCTCTTATACAATCCCCATTCATGAGCTGGATTGAAGAAAAATAATTTTGTAAAATTTTAGATTTTATTTTATTTTACAATATGTGCTTTTCCTGGGTATTTGCATGCATGCCTTGTGTCTGTCTGCTTGCCTGCAGAGAGAAAGAGAGTGAGCATCAGATCTCCTTCAACTAGAGTTGCAGGGCATTGTGAAACACAATGTGGGAACTGGAAACCAAATAATCTGAAAAGCATCCTGTACTCTTAAGAATGAGCCAACTGGCCAGCTCCATAACTGGAACTTCTTAACTGGAGGAAAATGAAAGCTAGTTTGTTTGTTAGTTTGGTTGTATTGAAGAGAGTCCTTGGTACAGTAATGGAAATTTTTATTGCTCATTTTGTTTTGATCATCCCCAGAGGGCCTTTAAAGCTTTTCACTAGGGCATCTATGTATTAAGGGAAAGGAAATAATCCAAGCTTGGGATGCTAATACTGTACAGTGGGTGTGTATTTGAATTGTCTACAGAAGACCTAAGATAAAACTGTGGTTCATGAGTCAGAGTAGTGTCTTATGAAATTAAGACTCATTATAGAGTGCAGCCAGTGTTATCCCACAGATGGACCAATGTGGCAGATAAAATGTATCACTTGAATCAATCCACTTGGCATAGAATGCACCTTTATATTTTCACTTATCTCAGAGATGTCATGCTGCCAAAACAAAGTGAAGGCACCAGAAGAGGTTAACAAGGAAATGAATAAAGGAAAAGTAGCTCTACATTGAACAAGGGAGGTAGCTCAGTCTATATAATCAGTTGTCATGAAAGCAAGAGTACCTAGGTTCAAATCCCCAACATTCACATAAAATTAGGCATTGTTGTACTTGCCTGTAACACCAGAACTGAGGGTAAATGAAAACTCTCCCTTGACTGCCAGCCTGGCCAAAACTGTTAGCTTCTGGTTCAGGTAGATGGCCTGTTTCAAAAAGTTCAGTGCATACTGATAATGGCAGACATCATGAATCTTCCTCTGATAATTTCATGTGGTTGCATGTCCACATGCGAGGATTAACTCTCTCCCCAATCTCTCTCTTTCTGTCTCTTTCTGTCTCTCTCTCTCTGTTTCTCTCTCTCTTACTTACACATGCACAGACATATCCTATGCAACACATACATGCACACATATGTACACAAGCACACACATATAGGTATACATATACCACACACACATACTCCACACACTCATATTATGTACATATGTACACACATATGTAGATGTATTGTCACACTATGCATACACCATACACACTTGCATGCACACACACACACACACACACACACACACACCCAAACACACACAAACATACGCATACAAACACACACTGCTACAATCCCAGAGGCATTTTGAAGTCTGTGCCTCCATCAAGGACTTAGAGGCTACAGGAATGAACAATGATTCCCATGCTATTCTATTGAACTCATCTGTTTGGCCTAAGCAGCAGATAGATGGATCCTAAAGAATGGTGGATGATTATTTTAAAGACACCCATTTTCTAACTCCCCTGGCAGTTGCTCCACCAGATGTACTTCCTTTGCTTGTGCAAATTAACACATCCTTTGTTGCCTGATATATAACTATTGATATTACAAATGCTTTTTCCTTATATCTGTCAATAAAGCCCACAAAAGTCACCCTAATTAAGATGAATTGATTGCATATTTTAGATTGCATACTTTAGACAGACCTGGAGTCATAGGTAAAACCATGTCACTAAATTTGTGTGCATATACATCTCTGTCTTTGGATCATTGTGTATACAGAATTCATAGACATCTTAATTGACAAATTTAAAATGTATTAGTGGTATCAGGAACAACAACAACTAAAATAAACCAATAAGCAAGTCTTGACTGGTGCATGGCATGCTACACTGCATGGGACATCTGATCCAGCAGATCAAGTGACATTCAAATTGTCAGTGGCAAATAAAGATGCCACCTGGAGCCATTGGCAACCTCTATCATTCAATAATAACTAGAGTCCTTAGAATCCTTTGAGCAAAATCCTAACCATCCTGTCGATATACTAGACCTTGGGATCTTTTGAGCCTTCGTGCATACTCAAATCCACCAATTTGTTGTTGAACTTCTGAGTATTATCAGACTCAGCAACCCATAAATGTGGATGCATATAGGCATGAAATAAAAGATGGGCAGATACTGCTGGCTTCAGCGAGGCCCTGAGATCACAATAAGGTTCATGAACAACTAGTACAATTTTCATGGTTACAAGTATTGGTGCACTGCCTTCTCACTCTAATTGAATAACCATGGCATCATTGAGATATTCTTAAGGTCATTTATAACAGAAGTTGATAGTCCAAGGCCTGGTTTACAGATGCTCAGTACACTGTGTATGGGCTACTGCACCACTGTACTCCTTCCTTGAAGAATGTTGAAAGAAAGAATTGAAGTAAAATTCTTCGTGAATTGACCTTTGAACAATGTGCTTTGTTGTAAAATATCCTTAGATAGAGAAACAGGCAGATGGATTATGAATAATAATAAAAGTGGATTTTATAGCTTGACATAAACTTGTATTAAACTATTGTTGAAAATTTGGTCACCAGGAAATATGGGGTAGTGTTAGATAAATTCCTCCAAATGCTCCTCAAGAGGATCAGACTGTGTTTTTTGAGTGCTCACTATAGCCACCTCATTAGAAAACACATTTTAGAACTGTTGGATAGAAATAGCTGTTCTGGGAAGACTAGTCAGCCACTTTCCATGGACACACTTGTGTTGTCACTCAAGAGAATGATGTTGTGATGACAGGAAGGGTAGCATCCCCAGGCACTTACCATGGCACGTCTTCTGATGTTCCCACCTAAAAGCTAAATCTTTGAGCTACAGAGAGGGCCACTCTTCCAGGGCATGGCCATAGTATCTAGGGACAGCTATTAGCTGCCTGGTGGAAAGTAGACTATACTGGGCTGCTTTTTCATGAGAAGACCAGAAGTTTGATCTGTTAGGAGCATGTAAAATATAGATTTATCTTCTTTATATGATATGCTTGCAATGCTTTAGTCAACACTCCTACTCAAGGATGTCCATGTAGCCTGCCTGATCTATGGCAATAATATTACCCATGGTATTTTGTGTGACCAAGGCCTACAATTTATAGCAAAATCAATAAAGGGTTCAAAGAAGAATTCTGACAATACCTAAAGAACTTCCATGTAGATAGGCAGCACACTTCTACACTTCTACACAGATGTCCAACACACTTCCAAAAAGATATTCAGCACACCTCAACACAGATGTTCAGCACACTTCTGTGCAAATGTGCAACACATTTCTGCAATGATGGGAAGCACATGTACAACACACTGGTGTGCATATTCTCAGAACACTTCCCCACAGATGTTCAGCATACTTCTGTGCAGATGTGCTGCAAATTTCCATACTGATGTGCAGCAAGCTTCTGTGCAGATATGCAACACACTTGTACACAGATGTGTAGCACACTTCTACACAGATTGTAACACACTTCAGACAGTTCATTGATAAAGGCTCTTTGGTTAGGTGGTACTCATGTTTACTCTCCATCATTATTTGTCCTGGAAAGCCAATGAACATAACCACAAATAGTCAGTACTTCAGTCTGCACAGAAAAGACAAAATTTATTCATGTATTTTTAAACCGTCACCATGTGTCTCAATTTGTGCTGAAAAAAATCACTACTTTAGCCCAGGCTGGCGTTGAACTTCTCATAGAATTTTGTTTGAATGAGAATTGGTATAATTATATTATAAAGATGATGACAAATGATCTAAGTCTATACATATTCCCATCCTGCAATTTTATGATTTTAATTTATAAATAAGAAATGAAAGTAACAGGAAATAATTTCATCAGAATGTATGTAGCATTTTTATTCATAAAATTATGAAGTGAAAACAACCCCAAACTCATCTAAGAGGCCATAATGAAGACATCTATTGATGCAATTGCATTATGGAATAAGAATCTAGGGCACAGAAAGCAATATAGCTATTTGATAGCTTATGTTGAATGGCAGAAACTAGGCAAAAGCTGTATCAATGACACCTCACACAAACACTCCAGAACAAGGTAAAGAGCAGGGATACATCATTTATGCTGACACAAAACAGAGCACCACTTTGGTGACTGTAATAAAAGGATATTCTAAGATTGTATGCAGACTCTGGAATGGTCAATCAAAGCAGTAACCCCACCTCTTGTGAGGATAAGCAGGGTGATATCCCAAGTCAAATGTCAGCCTGAGCCACAGAGAGGGCTCTAGTGTAGGATAGGACTCAGCCTCAAAGTGAAGAGGGAGAAAAGAAAGAATGGAAGTAGAAAAGATGCATTAAACCTCCCCATGGTGGTTAAAATGCTCCCTTTTGTGATTTTGGTAGTGGTTGGTGGTGAATCCATCCAGAAAGACTCATTTCAGGTCCAAGAATTTGATAACATTTAATATGTATCCACAAAAGCAAAATAAAGTAAAATTAATGTATTGTATGGCAAATTAGTTAATGGAATTCATGAGATTGAGACCTTGTGCATTTCAACCACTTACTCAAATACATTGATGTCTGTATGGTGTGGGAATTTCAAGCATTGATAAATATTCAAGGGGATGTTGATTGACAAGCCTCAGTATGGTTTCAGAAGCAGAAATAACTGAGATGCTTCATAGTCTGAAGATGGGGTTTGGATGATTTTCCTTTTCAAAACTTCCCATTTAAGTAGCTATTCATCCCACGGGCTGCAATCAACAGTGTTCAGGTGTCTCTAAAATTTCATGATCTTGTAAATTAATGTCCAAATTGAACATGAATCAGGTCAGTGAATTAGGAATTAATTCATCAATTGCCCAATTAGACCCTGTAGATTTGATTTGTTCTCTGTTTAGCAGAAAAACAAGTAATAGTTTTTTCAGAAATGAATGTCCAAAAGTACACACACCTATACTCACACACAGATACACACACAAACACACACACACACACACACACACACACACACACACACACAACCTTTTCATTTTCAGAGGTTCATACAATTATAATTTTCATAAATACATATTTAATTTTTAATTGAATACACTGAGACATCTGTGGATCCCCAGAAGCTGATTTTCGATATAGAAGCTGCCCCAAATATAGCTACCTAGATTTCCTGAGATACAAATGTACAATGGAGATTAGAGTGGAGCTCTGAATTCCCAAAGATAAAAAAAAACTTAGCGTCCTTTTTGTATTGCAATCACCATTCCTAATGAGGTTATATTAGAAGAGAGTCATGCTACCAAAGAGTGAAGTGCTTTAGTATGCAATAATAATCTGGTATTTTGTCCTTGACTCCTATTTCATTATCAAAATCGTCACCCAAATACCTTACAATAGAGCTGTATTTATATAGAGAGTTTTTGCAGTGAAAATTAAAGTACCTCACTAGTCACCCTCTCTCTCTCTCTCTCTCTGTCTCTTTCTCTCTCTGTCTCTGACTCTCTCTCTCTCTTTCTCTTTCTCTCTGACTATGTATAGAACAAGAAAAATGAAAACTGATAATATTTCAGTTTCTTTCATTCATTATAATACCATTGGAAACACATTTTTTGTGATGCCAGTCATAATTTCTTCTGAGATAATGTGCTGTCACTACAAATACATTGGTCAATGTGGTGATAAAAAATATTATGATGGTGCTGGAGAAATTAATCTGCAATTAAAAGAAACTGCTGCTCTTTCGGAAGACCTGAGACCAGTTCCTAGCTCCCACATGGCAGCACACAACCACCTGTAACTCCAGCTGCAGTGGTATTTTGTCCTCTTGGCCTTGATGGACATCTTTAAGAGTGCTTAGTACATCCATCCATCCATACATACATACATACATGCATACATACACATACACACATAAATATGCATATAATATATATAGGTAGATTTTAAAAGCCATTATTATAATGGTAATAATGGCAGCTTATTTTCATCTGTTTATGTTATGAAATAAAAATATTTAATATTCAAAGTATTCCCAAATATATGATTATATTTTTACATTTAATATTATAGGTGGAAATCAAACACATTGAATGATTTAAAATTTTTTCATGAGTCATGTATTATAATATTTAAAATGATATTGCATTTAAAAATATTTCATTTCTACTTTTGAGATTATAATATAATGATACCTTTTTCTCTTTCCCTCCAAACCTTCCTATATACTTCTTCCTTCCTGTCAATTTCATGGCCTCCTTTTTCTTTAATTGCTGCTATATCAATCCTGTTTTGTCTGTATAATATTCTTTATAAATATCTTTGCAGAGCTGACACTTTGGTTTAGATAAACAATTCATGCACTCTTCTTGTGGGTAAGTGTAGTTCTCACCTCTCATTAAGGAAATTTCTCCTTGAAATACAAAGAGACCATTATAGAAAACCAAAACAAATGCAGAGATGCAGAGCTCAGTCCCAAGAGAAAAGACTCACACACAATACTCAGGCAACATTGTGAAAAGGGTGAAGAAAGATCATAACAGCCAGAGTAGAAGGAAGTTGGTTGGAGATTGTGTTGAGTAGTAATGTCAGAACTACACATGTCAGGTCTTACAAACATGAGTTCAAACACAAGCTGTTTAATGAAAACCAACACCACTGGGCATGTACCATGGACATGGCATACCTCAGGAGGCCTCAATCCTACACTAAGAACTGGCAACATCTTGAAGCATTTTAATATTTTCCTCAGTACCTCACAAGTGGTTTTTTTATCCCCAAAGACAAAATATTATATATATATTTGTCTGCAGAAAATATTTTTATGCAAAGAATGGGTCTAAGAGTTCCTATGAGACATTCTAGCAGCCATTTTTAAGTACCTTAATGTTGCTGTAGCTGCTTTTTTGTCTCACCAGGTCCCACTGTCACTTCAGACCCAAATAAATACATGGATGCTGAATTATAAAATGCTGGCCATTGACGAGGGCTTCTTATTGGCTAGATCTGTCTTAATTATTAACTGATTTCTATTAATCAAAGTATTTCTACATGGTTTTGTCTTACCAGAAAACACCAGGCTTTTTCTATCTTGCCAGTCCCTCCATGGCGTCACCTTCTGGCACTTCTCTACCTACCTTTCAAGAATTCTCCTCATCCCCTATCCCTGCTGATCTTCTTAACTCTTTGGCTAAACAACTTTTTATTCACCAACTAATAGGAGAAACATATATACAGAAGAACATCCCCAATCACCCTAAGATGCACAGAACTCAGGATTGTATGATTATATGTAGTTACTTTATATGAGAACATTGAGATGTGATTATTTTGATGTTAATTGCTTGCCTCCCTATTTTAAACATCTTAAGAAACAGCTAGCTCCACTTCCTTTCAACACAAGACAAATAATCTGAAAAACAACCTGTAATGACATCAAATTCACAATAATATCCCCTTTCTGATAATATTATGCACTTTACATGGAATATTTCAATTTGCATCCCAATCTTCATATGTTAGGTAACATATTTCACTTTACTATAATCTATAATCATCCTCACACCATCAACCTTGCTCACAGTTGTTCCTGGATGCATTCTTCCTAATTCTAAGTCTCACAATGACTTTGGTTGAACTCATTGCTATAAGATTCCCTTTGGGATCCCAAGCCTCCTTTTATTTGGATATAATATGTACTTGAATATCTTTATCTGATCATGTCTCATCAAGAACTATATTTTTTATTAAAATGAAACAAACAAACTGTAAATGGTCGTCTTTAAAAGTTAAGATTTTGGTTTTATTTCTCAGCAGACAAATGCTAATTACATTATGTTTGTACAATACAATGAGATGTTTTTGTTAATGTATGTGTTGTTGGGCTGCACAGATGGCTCATACCAGAAAAAATGCTTGCATCACAGTCTTACGTTCTGTTCCCAGGAACTCATATAGAGACTGAGCTCACTGGAGTATCTGTAATATGAATATTCTTAACATGAAATGGAAGGTGGAGAAAACAAATGCTTTGAATTTTACAGGGCTAGCTATCCTGCAGTGTGCTTGCAGCTCAGTGTCAAGCAATTGAGGCCCTGCCTTAAGTGGGAGGCAAAGGCCAACACATAAGGTGTTCTTCTTATCACAACATGTATTTCTTATCACAACATGTATGCAGTGGCAAGCTCGTGACCTCAAATTAGACTCCCACATAAAAGTGAGCACACACATATACACACACAATTTTTTAAAATTGTAAACATTATTGTTTGATTAAACAAAACTTATTAACATATGTAGCATCTTGCTCACTTGACATGCAAGTTTCTATAGAGTATTACTGACTATAGTCATTGATATGCAATACTTCTCAAAATGCTTTTTTTAGTAATGCTCATAGAATATGTAATATGTATCTATTGTATAAAATGGTGATGTTGTGATATAATCTATGAGAATATTACTTCACTGTAATGTATATGGAGGACAGAATCTGTTGGTTGTTACAAGGCACTTGGGTGTACTCAAATGAGAGGAGTTGCTTGTTATATGGCTTTTTCTTTAAGCAGCAAGAGTTGAGCTACTACAAAGAGCAAGCATATGGAGCTTCTGAAGAAATGGCTGCTGTGCGATTGAAAGAACCTATCTGTAGTGTGACCCCCATCCCAGAGATTAATCAGGCTGGGTGCTGGACACCAACAGAAGAGGCAGGGACAAAAATAGAAGTAGGGGGTATTGAGAAGGCTCATTAATAACTGAAGGAATAGATGTTGCTGTTTGGGGTCCATATGGTGCCAGCAGAGAGGGAGAAAGATCTGAGCTGTGTTTTGGAGTGAGAAATGTTTTCAAAAGAGAGATTATTATAAAAGCAGATATCTTCAAGGATTATGGCTTGTGCCTGACATAAAATTACCACTGGATTTGATGGGTGATCATTAAAGTTCTAATTGTCCTCTACTTCCTAAAACCAATGAGCACAAAGTCTGTGAATTAGTAAGTAAGCATACCCTAGTTTTCTTATGCCAATCATCTTACAGTTGATTATAATTGTGAGGAGTCAGGTTAAGAAGGCATTGGAGAAGGTTTTGCCGTTCAGACTTGCTTGGTACTCCTCCTTTCCTAACAGATAGGATCTACAAATTGTGACAGGTGCCTAAAGACCCAAAACTCCTTGCCTAGTGTTACCTAATCTCATGCATAATGCAAGGGGGAAACAGTTTAAAGTAAGTCAAATTACATTATAGCTGTCACTTAATTTTTATTAAGACATAATTCAATTAATTAAGCTAACGCTTTTTTCAAATGCTTGAACAACTGCATTGGGTGTATTTAAACAACAAGACAAGACAAAAGCAAGAGCAACCAAACCACCTGCAACTGAGACTTTACCACCACAGTAGCTCCATGTTGATTTATTACATGCTTTAATAACAAAAACCATACAGAAGCATTTATCAGGTTCTTTTTATATTCCCACTTGTGACAATCCCTACATTTCTGTCAGAGAACACAGCAATAAATATCAGGGTAGGCACATATCACACTTTTGTTTTCTAACATCAGAATTTATGGTTTATGCCTTAGAGAGGTGCTATTCTCCTATGAAATCAAAACCCTTATGAAATAACAGGATGGATACCAACTCAGTGGGGTTTTTTATCTTGTTTTTTTCACATTTGTTTTTTTCATGCTATTGTATGATGATGACTGAAACAGTGATGGTTTCCTCCTGATGAGTTCAAGCTCATGAGATGCATTGACAAAATCTGATTATGAACCTGTTTAGGAACATGACCATTAATTACATCTAGCAAGAAACCCACCCAAGAAAAGGATGATGTCTTTCTTTATAAGGAGAACAGTTTGCCATTAAGAAAAAAAGACAAGGAGAATTCTGAGAAGAGGACACAGAAAGATGGATAGGGTACTAAACATTTTCTGGTAAGCCAAGAACATATGGAAATACTTAGATTAATATAAATGGCATAATAATTAAAAGAGAGCTAGCCAATAAGAAGCCTGAGCCATCGGCCATACAGTTTATAATTAATAGAAGCCTCTGTGTGTTTATTTGGATTCAAATGGCTCTAGGACCCAGCCAGAACAGGAACCTCCATCAAGTCTTAATTTTAGTCTATTTATCAGGCTTTACATTGCCTTTCAGGAAGTCAAACTTGTAAACATGGGGTATACCTTTGCAGTAAAGGCACATTTTTTAAAAATTCTATGATGAAGCTGTATAAAAGCAAGCATTTATCATTTGTCCTGTGGATGTCATTCTAGGTATTATATAAAAATAAACTCTTAATTAGCACTAAATTAGAAAGCTTACATTGATGTCACTTTGTTGCCTCACTATCTGGCATAATCATCAAACAGGGACCTGCTACAGGAAAACCATATTACTGGTTTTTAATGAGACAGTTCTCCAAAACGTTTGAAGTATAATGAAAGAAATATAATACTAGATGCTAAAATATGATATCAGCACTACTGATTTTGTATATTTCTTAGAAATTTCTAAGATTTGAGTGGTGCCCTTGTTTTTAACAGTTGCAGTAACTGTTGAATGCATTTCACATAAAAGTATATACCTCTAAAAACTCACCTTTTGCTTATTAGTTTTTTGTTTGTCTCTAAAGATAAATTTGTGTTGTTGCTGTGTTACTTTTGCCTTTACTTCTAAACTTTTCTGTGGCCGTATCTCTGCTCAGAGCCACTTCCTGAAAGCAGGAAGTCTGGTGAAGCTGCTTTCCTCCCAAATCATAGCAGCTGACTGTCGCCAAACGATAGAAAATTTTCTTCCCAGAACACTTTTTTTCTTTCATAAAAATAAAAGGATGCCCACAGAGAAGACAAAGGTTTAAAGAATATGCTCTGCAGGTATGGAAGCCAAGGAAACTAAATTCAGGTGAGTGGTCAGCAAAAGACCTTTTCTATTGTTAATGTTTGCATTGGGACTGGCTTCTCAACCCATACATTTGCTGTAATTTAAAAGAAAAGAATGCAGAATAGACCTCATTCTTTATAGAAACCTTTAGAATTGGCAAACTGCCAGGCACATTCTGGCCTTCCTTCACAGACATCAAGTTGGTAGTCATCCAACAAAGGACCAAAATGTAAGCTTTCATCCAACACACAAACTGTCATCTCCCAAGGAGTCTACGTACATAGTCAAATATACAACACTGAAATTCCAGCTAATTTAAAACAAAATGCTCAGATTTTTGAACATATGAGGAAAAATAATTTTGGCAAGTTATGTCAATTTAATTGAGATTAGAAAGATGAGATAAAGAGTCAACATAATGTTAAAATTATTGGGGTGGCCATTTTAGTCAGGTTTTATGATGAAAGATAGCATGTCAGCTATTTCTTTGTGACTTCTTGCAATTATTCAACTGAAATGCCTAAGAATGTCCACACTTTATAGTGGTAATTAATAACTATGAGAATAAAAACACACAAAACATTACACACAAAAAACACCCTTATTTATGATTAAATAGACACACCTACACTGATATATCTGCATATATTCACATGCACAAAAACACATAAGCACACATATACACAAACACACACACATACACCAAAAGGAATACACACATATCTATACACAAATATATGCATATGCACATACACACATATACACACGGAGATATATACACACAAAGACCTAAACATACACATATATCTACCTATATGTGCACATATATACACAAGTGACCCACACATAACCACCCAGACAATCACATATTCACATGCACATAGACAAATACATGTATACACATAAAACATTGTTGAAGTACTTTTAAAATACAAGGATTTGTATATATTTTATGTTAGTAAATATACTGTTTATATTTACTTGGACATCTTCACACAGATTCTTCATAAATATTTGTGGTTGCCCAATACTTCTAAAAGACAATATTTGCCAAAATCTCTAGTTTCTTTAACAGTTAAAGCATAATTTTAGAGTCATAGTAAAGTTAGGTGGGATGTACAGACCTGTTTCTCATGCCACCATTTTCACACTCACACATTAGAGTCAGACTCCTAGTCAAAGAAGTACAGCTGCTACATCTAAGGAGTCTACTTTCATGTGTCTCCATTGCTGAAGTCCACAGTTTACACTGAGAGTCATTCCTTGCATTTTATATTCTATGGACTGATAAACACATCCTGGCATATATTCAGCTCATATTATCCAGAAGAAAAATAACAACATAGACATCAAAGGAAGTGATTGCTGCATCAGAAGGCAGGAATATGTTTATATTCCCAAGAGTCTGGCAAATTTCTCCAAGGTGGCTCTGCTATTTTACTTCCCATAGTGAGTATTCTTCTGGCTTCACTTCCTTGCCCACACTTTTGTGTTAGTGTTCTAGGATGTTCATTCTAACAGGCTTAGAAGAGTATATCACTTCCATTGCATTTAAAGTATCTTAACTACCCATGTTGAACATATCATTATGTTATTACATGATTGGCATTATCCATGTTTCTACTTAATTTCTAATTTTAGGTTGTAAAATTTGCAATTTCCTCATGTATTTGGAATAATAACAGTATGTCTTTTAAAGTACATTCTGCAAGCTCTACTAAAGAGATGTAGTAATGAAAACAGGTTGGTAATGGCACAAAAACAGACAGGTAGACCAATGGAATCTAATTGAAGACCATCATATGGACCCACACACTTATGAATACCTCATCTTTCACAAAAAAAGCTAAAACTATACAATGCATAAAAGAAAGCATTTTCAAAAAATGGTCCTGCCATAACTGTATGACAACATGTAGAGGATTGCAAATAGATCCATATCTATCAACATGCACAAAACTTATGTCCAAATGGATCAAAGCCTTCAGCATAATCCAGCCAAACTGAACTTCTTAAAAGAGAAATTGGGAGGTAACCTTGGATGAATTCGTATAGGAGACCACATCCTGAACATAGTGCCAGTAGCACAGATACTAAAATTGACAATTAATAAATGGGACCTCCTGAAACTGATAAGCTTCTGTAAGGCAAAAGACACAGTCAACTAGACTAAACAGCAGGCCACAGAATGGGAAAAGGTCTTTATCAAGACCACATCAGACAGAGGGCTGATCTCCAAACTAAGTAGCTAGCCAACAAAAAACCAAATAATCCAATTAAAAATTGGGGTATAGAGCTAAACAGAGAATTCTCAATAGAGGAATCAAATATGGCTGAAAGACACTTATGAAATTGCTCAACATCCTTAGCCATCAGGTAAATGAAAATTAAACCAACTCTGAGATATTATCTTACACCTATCAGAAGGGCTAAAGTAAAAAACACCAATGACAGTTTATGCTGGAGAGGATGTGGAGAAAGAGGAACACTCCACTGCTGGTGGGAGTGCCAACTTGTACAGCCACTTTGGAAATCATTATGGCAGTTTCTCCAGAATATGAGAACACGTGTACTTCAATATCTAGCAATTAGGTATATACCCAAAGGATGCACATTCATACAACAAAGACATCCATTCAACTGTGTTCATGGCAATATTATTTGCAATAGCCAGAATCTGGCTGCAACCTAGATGCCTCTCAACAAGAATGGATACAGAAAATGTGGTACATTTACAAAATGGAGTACTACTCTGAGGGGGAAAAAAAACAATGGAATCTTGAAATTTGCAAGCAATTAATGGAACTAGAAGAAACCACCCTGAGTGAGGTAACCCAGTCACAGAAAGACAAATATGGTATGTACTCACTCAAATGTGGATTTTAGACATAGAGCAAAGGATTACTAGCCTACAATCCACACTGCCAGAGAAGTTGGAATACAAGGAGGACCCTAAGATAGACATACCTATTTCCCCCATGAAGTAGAAAGGGACAAGAGTCCCTGAACAAATGGGGAGAATGTGTGAAGGAGAAAGGAAGATAGGAGAAAGAGGAGGGAAGAACTGGAGGGGGAGGAGAACATGAGGGATCAGGGAGATTGAGTGGGGAGTGGAATAGAAGAGAGTAAGAAGAGAAACACATCAATATAGAGAGCTGTAGGGAGCCGTCCCTGCATTCTCCATTACAAGATGGCGCCTGCATCTAGCAGGCACCGAATGTAAAGTTAATGCGCGCAGGCTCTGGGTAACTTTCCATTCCTTGATCTCTGCCTCGTGGCGTCATATGGTCCGATGAGCTACAGCCAATCATGGGGTAATACGTCCAAGGCGGCGGTTGCCAGCCTTTATTATGGGACGGGATTCTTGGCTCGGGGTCTCCGCTTTTGTAAGCTTATGCTCTTCTCTCTCAAGACGCATAAAGCTTTACTGCAGACGGATCCGAGTGTCCTGTGTTGTTCTTGCTGGCAAGATGATCACGCGGGACGTCTGGTGCTGAAACCCAGGAACTTGTTAACATCGCCGGCACCGTGGAGACCCCTCGGACGGGGCGGATTCAGAACTGCAGGGTGGTAAATTCGGAGAGGTATGTCTTTTCTGGACTTTGGCTTGGGATTGTTGATCTTTTTCACTATTGTAGCAATCTTAAAGAAGTCCAGAATTACATGTCAGAAACCGAACGTAGTGAGAGGTGGGGCGCGCCCAGTAACGAATAAGGAAAAAGGACCTCCCGGGGTGTCTAATGACAAGGGAGTGAGTAATTTGTTAGATGATTCTGTAAATGAGATTAAAGCTTTAAATCTTGATAGCTCTGATGACTCTGAAAGCTCATGAGATGAAGTCTTAAATACTGGGGAAACAGCTCAGCTAGGTGAAAAAGAAACAAAAGAGGGGGGGAGAGAAAATAGGGGATAACCGGTCACACCCCGGTAAATTTAAGAGACCTGTTAATCCAGCGGGTGTACTTCCATCAGCACCCCCATTACAAAAATTTGGTACCGACTCCTTTTTACCATTAGAGGAGCGGAGAAAATTACAGATGGCTTTCCCAGTCTTTGACAGGGAAAAAGGCTGCGCATGTTATTCAACACTTCTTGGAGGCCTGGGGTGCCTGGGGAAAGCCTCATATCCTAAAGTTGCTCAGGTAATTTATGTATGCTTGTTTTAAAATGTTCTATTTCCTGGTACGGCCATTTTGTAGCTGGTCACATGACTGACGGTAGCCATTTTGCTAAAGTTAAAAAAAGGATACTTAAACCGCCATCTTGACTAAAGGTGACCGCATGGAAATTAGAGGTACCATCTTAGAAACAAGTTTTTCAATTAAGATTTAAAATGTTAATGCTTCTATATATTACAGAAAGACCTTAAGGGAATTTAAATTTCTTTTTAAAACCAGTTTTTTTTAATGTTTGTTTTTATTAATGTTTGTACTTAAAGAGCTTCAATTTAGAATTATTTTTAAGCAAAGCCTGACAATGTAAAGTTCTTGTTTTGTAAAAGATGCTAATCTATTATGTTGGTAGCACACACCTTTAAGCTCAGGGTGTTGGTGACACATGCCTTTAAGTTTAGGGCGTTGGTGGCATATGCCTTTAATCCCAACACTCGGGAGTAAGAGGCAGATGGATCTTTATGAGTTGAAGGTCTGCCTGGTCCGGCAGAGCAAATTTCAGGACAGGCTCCAAAGTCACAAAAAAACCCTACCTCAGAAAGAAGTTAAGCTACTGTTTAAGGAATATAATATAGCTCTATATAGTTTTAAGTTCAGCTGTATTATAAGACTTCACCTAGCCACCTGTGTGCTTCTTAAAAACAGATAATGGGCGGGCTTATACCTCTCAAAAGTTCTGGCACTTCTACAGACAGATGGAGGTTACCTTATAACCCTCAAGGACCAGGCATTGTGGAACGTGCCCATCGCACACTTAAGTCTTATTTAATCAAACAAAAGGAGGGAATGGGAGCATCCTTACCTTCGGTGCCAAGAGTTCCAATATCCATGGCACTCTTTACCCTTAATTTTCTAAACACTGACGCTCAGGGCCATACTGCGGCCAAGTGCCAGACCTCAGAACCTAAAAGGCCAAAGGAAATGGTAAAATGAAAAGATATCTTAACTAGTCTTTGGAGAGGCCCGGATCCTATTCTCATAAGATCCAGGGGAGCTATATGTTTTTTTTTCCACAGGATGAAGAGAATCCCCTGTGGATCCCGGAAAGACTCACCCGAAGAGCCCCTTTGGACCCTCAAAAGTCAGAACTCCACCCTCTCCCCGGGAGTTGAGAGCCGCTATTATCCAGATTAACTCCTGTCCTTGATGGAGGGATTGTCATCATGGATCGCTTCAGCTGTCTCCTATTTTAAGGAATGGGTGGGATTTAAGGATTGTTTGGTGCAGCCGTTTGCTGCAGATTGGTGTTGCTTCTCTGGCTGGTCTGTAGGCTCAGGGCTCAAACTAAGAGAGACAAGGTGGTTATCTCCCAAGTGCTTGTAGCTTTGGAACAAGGGGCTTCCACTGATATTTGGCTAACTATGCTTAAACAATAGGCCGCTGCCCAGACAGCTCTTGCACACCCGGAGTAGGGTAGAGTGCCTGGCTTGAGCAGCCCATGAGAGATGTCAAGCAAGGCATCGCACAGAGAGTTGCCCAGTATGCAGGCTTCTCTGGGAGGCATGTTGTCCTGCATAAGGGTTGCCTGCCCTAGTCTCCCTTTCCCAGAAAAACGGCAGAGGACAGGTCGAGAGCGCTTCGGGTCAAGCTAACAGCCTGATGGCGACTCTTGTACACAGTCTTAATGTTTGATTGGGAAGGTACAACCTCTGCCTCTATCCCTCAACATTTGGGTGACCTATTTGCTTGTAAAAATATAAAGCCTTATCATTAATTAATAAAAAAGGGGGAGATGTAGGGAGCTGTCCCTGCATTCTCCATTACAAGATGGCACCTGCATCTGGCAGGCACCGAATGTAAAGTTAATGCGCGCAGGCTCTGGGTAACTTTCCATTCCTTGATCTCTGCCTCGTGGCGTCATATGGTCCGATGAGCTACAGCCAATCATGGGGTAATACGTCCAAGGCGGCGGTTGCCAGCCTTTATTATGGGACGGGATTCTTGGCTCGGGGTCTCCGCTTTTGTAAGCTTATGCTCTTCTCTCTCAAGACGCATAAAGCTTTACTGCAGACGGATCCGAGTGTCCTGTGTTGTTCTTGCCGGCAAGACGATCGCGCGGGACAGAGAGCCACTATAGAATTACAGAGAAATCTGGCACTAGGAAATTATAGAGAAATCAACAAGGATGTCCCCAACTAGAATCCTCAGCAATAGTGGAGAGACTGTCTTAAATCCCTGCCCCCTATATTGAGAATGATGACTACCTTAAATGCCATCCTAGAGCCTTCATCTGGTAGCTTATGGAAGCAGAGGTAGAGATCCACAGCCAAGCACTGAAGCAAACTCCTGGAATCTAGTTGCAGAGAGGGAGGAGTCAAGACTAGCCTGGAGAAACCCATAGAAACACCTGACCTGAACAAGCAGGAGCTAATGAACCCAAGTCTGTCAGCCATGGAACCAACATAGCTCCAAACCAGGCCCCCTGAACATGGGTGTCAGCTAGGAGCAATGGGGCCTCTGACAGTGTAACCAAGATGTATCCCCTAGTGCAGAATGAACTTAGGGAGCCCTTTTCCTATGGGGGGACACTTCCTTAATCTAGATAAACAGCCTAGGCCCTCCCGCAAATGACTTAACAGACTTTGATGATCCCCCATGGGAGGGAGGTCTCACCCTCCCTGGGGAGTGGATGGGGGAAGGGATGGGGGTCTTGGTTGGGGGCATGGGAGGATGGGAATGAGAGGGAACTGGGATTGATATGTAAAATAAGATTGTTTCTAATAGAAATAAAATCTAAAACAATACCAAAAATGAAACAATTCATTTTCCATATTCATTTCTTGATTTTGTTGATATTTAAGTTTTTGTTTATTTGTTTTATTTTTCACTCTGCATTGCCATTTGCAGAGCAGAAGTTATAAATTTAAAGCAACACACACCAGTGATTATTTGTTTCATAGGGCACATCTTTGGAATTATACCTAAGTGTCCTTGCCATGAAGGTCACCTTACTGCTTACCAAGTTAATATTCATCAAATTGTATTGTGTTGTAAGTTCCATAGAGGCCTCAGACTCATTTTTACTTTCATTGAATAATGCTATATGTGTACTTATAGAAGGCCCTGGTTAAATTTTGTTACTTGCAAAACAAAACAAAAAGACATCAGCACAGGAAAGGCTGTGCTGTAGGGATGATGGTAGGCTGACAGAGGTTGGAGGGAGATGAGTAACAGGAGATGTGGGAATAATCAGAATGCATTGTATACACATATGAAATTGTCAAAGAAAATATTTTATTAATAAAAAATCTGCAAAGTGAGTGTCACAGTAAAACATTTTTTTTTCAAAATCATTCCAAAGTTTTGACCTAATTTCACAACTATTGATTTATTGCTATTAAGAATGGAATCATTGTTTCCTTCTGCCCAAGGGGTAATCTGAGCAAACAGATTGATTGCAGGATACATGTCATAGTCTGCATGGCCCGAGATATCATCAACCTGAATCACATTTCTGTCTAAGAAATCTCATATTAGAAAAAGTATGGATTATTGGTTTGATCATTAATATAGGTGAATAGAATGTAATAATGCATAAGGCCTTCAACAATGAAGTAAACTGCAATGTAAATACATCTCAATTTCTGATGTGTCTGGAGTCAAATAATTTTTGAAAAGATCACAAGAATAAATGATAAAGTCAATGAAAAGTGTAATACTTCATAACTGTTAAGTAATGCTGAAAGAAAACAAAAACCTGACCAAATATTCTGTTAAGGGTGCTGGGAAAGGCTCGTTCATTCATTTTAAGTAGTATTGAAAACTGGTACTGTTACTATGGAGCACAGTATGGAGAATCATCAAAAGACTAACAGAAGAGCTAACATATGCTGTGGCTGTATCCTCCTTGTTATGTGCCTAAAAAACTTGCTGTCCTATTCTGAGCACTTGCTCAGCCACGTGTTCATTGCTCTTCTACTCACAATAACTAAGAAATGGAAACTACCAAAATGTCCTTCAACAGATAATGACAATCTGGTACATATGCATTATGGAATATCACTCAGCTGTAAATAAAAATTTAATTATGGAATTTGCTAGTAAATCCATGGTAAGAAATAAATGGTTAAATGTAGCCACATTTGCTACCCAACATTTAATTTTCGCTGGGAAGACTATAGTATAATTGGCATCCCAGTACAAGATGACATTAGATACCATTTGTCAGAGCAGTCTCAGGGTAGATGGAGAAATTTTGCTTTCTTGTCTTAAATTTTTGGAAAGCATTCCTTGGCTTGGATTTGATGGAAAAGTGTGTCCTTCACTGTGTTATTTTTAGCCCTCCTCCTGTTTGTAATGTAGGAAAGCAAAGAAAAATTCTATGTTATTTACCCCATAATTATGGGTTATTTGGCATAGATCTAAAGTCAGATAACTAACCAAATAAAATGTATAAGTACATATAAATAAATCTTAGCTTCAGGGTAACTATTCATCAACAAACTCTATTATTACAATAATAAAAAATAACAGAAAATTGTGAAAAGTATAAAAATCATTGTTAAAAATAAAGCATTGTCAATTAAATAATTTTGTAAGACTGAGTTTGGTATGGGATATTTCATTTTTCACTAGATGTTTTGTTCACACAGTGAAAAGGCTCAATTATAAGTGAATGTAGTATTATATTCTATCTATGTCACTTTAATTCAGAAATGAAAGGAAAAATATCAGAAACATTTGTGTCATATACAAAAGCCCACACACAGGCACATTACAAAATTCCTAATTATTTTCTAGAAATTCAGTCTTCTTACTCTTGTTCTGAAGCACTTATGATCACACTTCCCTGATTATAGTTTTAGAGAATAACTAGAAATTAAGAGTGCCAAACACAGGGTGGTGTTTAAATGGAAATGAGAAATGGCATCAAACACAGAAGGAAACACAAATCTGTCACTAACACACATCAAAACATCTGATTAGTTGGAGGAGGTAACCACCATATGGCAGAGTATTAATAAATGTTTAATCACAGTAAGAACTGAAAGAATAGTAGCAACAAATAACAATAATTAAACTAATCTACTATTGCCTGAACCATCTACCCTAAAATTAGTGGAAACCCACTTACATAAAATAGCTATAAAGGGCATGTGGAAATATCAGAATTCTTGAGAGACAGCCACTTAGAAAGTAGTTATTAAATATTTTATTCTAATACATTGTTATTGTTTTCTAAATTATATGTTTTGATTTGAAAACAATTCTTTATAGAATGACAAATAGCTGTACTGAAGTTTTTAAATTTTAATTTCCCTGGGCCATTGGAATTCTATATAATGCCAGCCCTCAGCACTAGTGATCTAATTACTCTGTGCCTTCATGTTGAAGCCATTTTGCAGGAAAGAGCAGAGTTTAATGTAGTGCAGCTACAGAAAAAAGAAGTCGGGCTGGAGGGCATCTGCCACGGGCATAGGCTCCGCTCTTGTCCCGGAGTGCGCAGAACTGGGAGCAGCTTGGCTATGGCCATAGCCATGCTCTTGTCCAAGAGGTACTCCGTGTGGAAGTCCTTTTGTGCAATTTTGATGCTTTTCTGCAGAACTGTGATCTCCAACCCAACAGTTTTAGAGCCTATCTACTGGAATTCCTCCAACTCCAGGTGTGAACCTAGCAAGTTGGCTGGATCCCACTGAAGCCTAACATGGATTGATTGTCACAACTATGCATCCAGAAACACAGATTCCCTTGCCAGAACCAATGAGAAGGTTGTAGCACTGGACATTATGACAATTGGAGGACCCACAGGTGCAACTAAGATTTGGGAAATAAGGGTAGACACTGAAGGATCAACCGGGAAGACTTGCCAGCATTAAGGATCATGATGTGAACCCTTTGACCTCGGATTTTGGAAGTTTGTATACAAGGCTGCTTCACAATAAAAGTGACGAACATTCTCTCAGAAACAGAACCAGACATCTTGTGGTTCATCCAAATCTCCAGGCTTCTGCCTGATACTCGGACTTAGTGGTGGCCAAGAATAGTCACAAATTGAGGTCCCACTGAGAACAGGAATGAAATGGGACCCTGAGAGATCACCCTCAGAATTCTGGCAAGCAAATAAGGATTTGTGAGGGTGGATTGCAAAAGGTACTGGAAAATAGGTACCTCAACTCCTTAGAGAGTTTGATTGGTATAGAGATCACTGTCAATCACACAGAGAAAGTTTAAAGAGACAAGGTACTGGTAAGATTTCATTTTAACATTGGATTAAGCAATAATGCTAAGAAAATTATTAAAGAAATCTGGGAAATCTGCCTCTGAGGAATCCCTCCTCCATGAACTGCTCCACTCAGACGAAACTGATGTGGTGTGCACAGGCTGGCTGGAGAAATCAATTCCTGAGAAAAAGTTGGGGCACTATGCTTGGAAGAAATTCTGGTTCATCCTGTGGAGCGGTAAGATGTGTGGTGACCCAGATGTTCTAGAATACTATAAAAATGAACACTGCAAGAAACCCCTGTACGCAGTTGGATGTAGCCTTGACTTTCAACAAACAAGAGCTCCAAAAGAGGTTCATGTTTGATATCATTATCAATGAGCACACCTTTTACCTGGTGGCTGAGACAGAGGCTGACAGAAATAGGTGGGTCCAGAGCATCTGCCAGATCTGCGGCTTCAGTCAAACTAAAGAGAGCACTGACACCTTGAGAAACCTTTCTTTAGTCAGTCATAATCTCTGCTCTTCTCCAGCTGAATTCAGCAGCTCCAGTCAGCCCCTGCTCCGAGCAGGGTCTACGGCAGATAGTGAGGATGTGTACACGGTCAAGGCACCCAGAAACACCCTGTGTAAGGAATTTGGAGACCTCCCAGTGGACTCAGCCATACCACCCCCACCGCACCCCAAGACACTTTGCAGGGGCAGCCCTCAACAAAGACCTCCAGTCAGTGACTACAAGTATCGAACACGAGGTGAAGAAACTGCCTGCTTGTCTGATAAATCACTAGAAAAGTCTATCGTGGGTCAATCAGACAGTGCCAGCTCTGATTGCAATTATACGCCCATAAACCCAGGTTCTGACATCCCGATGAGCACAATGCCTCATCACTTTACCAGCCGAAGAAGTGAGATCCTCAAGCTTGGCAGAAAAGCAAAGTCAGTACCCCTTGACCTGAGTAACAACACTGTCATCAATGAGCTCACTTTCAAATCATTTGTCACCAAGTCTTGGTCCACATTCAACCACACCTTTAACCCAAGGTCCTCCAAGTACTGCTTTTGGGTCTCCCATACAGACTCTGGAGACAGTGAGGAGAACTGTGTCCCTGTGCAGACCCCAATGTCTTCATCTCCTGTACCCAGTGTCACTAACAACCCAGCTCCAAAAAAGAGTACTGGCAGTGCCAATTACATAGCCTTGCACTTCCAGGCGCTCTCCCCGAGACCTCATCACAAGCTATCCACATCATTGTCATATCAGATGAGAAAGGAGAATATGTCCAAATAGATAAAGAATAGACCTAAGCCCCACAAAAGACCATACAGGAATGGACAAAGATGTGACAGTCCTGAAGATTCTTCAAAGATGCCAAGCTGTGGTAAGGATGGCCATCCCCTGACATCTCCTCTCCTTTGTGAGTTTTTTTCAAAGGATGTATGTATGTTCTGTATGCATAGTGTGGCCACATGTGTGAATTTGAATTGTAATCATAATTGTGTAACTGTTAACAAAAGAATGCTATTGTGTTGTCTTTAAATCATTTAATTACTAGGGAAGGAGCCTCAGTTATTAAAGTACAGGTTACATGGAAAAATTTTCTGCTGTTTTTCCATGGAGGGTGAAAAGCTGTGGATTCTTTCCATACTGGTATGGTTTCATGGGGCAGGACCCCATGAAGCAGTGGCTCAGGTGATCCTTATATTTGTTTTCCTTAAAATTTAATCAGTTAGAAATGGTAGTGGTCACACCCAATCACTTTTTAAAGGAAAAAAGAGGAATAGGATATAGAAATGATACTTTGTATTGGAATGGATCCTCATTTGTTGATACTTTGTATTGGAATGGATCTTCATTTGTTGATATTAGTTAGATTTTCTAGATATATAGATATTCTTCAAACCATTCATAGACCTATGGAATATATGGCATTTAAATGGTTTAGGGTTTTTCTTGACAGTGAGACATAACTGCTCCTGGAACAGCAGTTACATCTGAGAGGAAGATGGGCATTGAAGAAATAAAGTTTGCCTTTGACATTGCAAAAAAAAAAAAAAAAGAAAAAAAAAGAAAAAAGAAGTCAATATTACCAAACTAAATAAGCAATTCTCAGCTCTTGGATAAGGTAGTGTTCAAAACCACAAGTTTCGATATGTGAAACACAGGGGCTGCTGAGGCCTGCAAGGGTGTGTCCCAGGAACACACATGCCCCTGGTGAGGGTGTATAATAGGAACACATAAACTCCTGGTGAGAGTGTATGACAGAGTTCCGTGCACACTGGTTATTACCAAATGTTGAAAGACCAAATTACCGAGAGTCACATGTAAGTAGAGATACACTCTTCTTTTTGGTTTTTCGAGACAGAGTTTCTCTGTGTATCTTTGGAGCCTATCCTGGCACTCAGTCTGGAGACCAGGCTGGCCTTGAACTCACAGATATCAGCCTGCCTCTGCCTCCGGAGTGCTGGGATTAAAGATGTGTGTCACCAATGCCCTGCTAAGAGATACACTCTTAACAAATAGATTTTCTGCTGCTTAAATGTCCCACAGTATTTCAAGTGCTTATAGTGTAAATGCTCATTCTCAAAACATAGTTCAAAGAACTTTATATTGGGTACTAATTAAAAACTCTAGAGATATTGCACTTAACATTTTACTAGAATTGCTTTCCTCGGACAGCTATTTGTCTGAGTGTCTATCTATCAGTCATTCTTGTTTTTGATAAGTCTCAATGGAAAGTACTTAAATTAGCATTTTTCTTCTTAAACTTTTAGAGACCAGATTTTATTGCCTATGGTGTTGTTTTGTTCACTTAATTTTTTTTCTGTTTGTGATTTTGTATCCAGTACAAATATAAGATAAAATCATTTACTAAACTTGCTTAAAGTGAAATGTCTGTGCTCTAACAATTACATATGTTCATGGTGATGTTTTTCTTTGTTAAATATTGCATTATTTACAACAAACTTTGCACCTGAATACTATGAGGGTTTAGTTTCAATGACTTACTGTGCTTTTAAATAGTTTATATGAATAGATTTATTAAAATTTTCTATGGATAAGAACTTACTTGACTCCAGAAAAAAATATTACATATCTATATAGTTTTTATATCTTTAGATATTTCTCATCATTCTTCTTTAGATTTTCATAGATGAGTATAATATTTTGTTCATAGTTACTACTTTGTCCTGCAACTCTTTCTATGTCTTCAAATTCTTCTTTTTTGTTTTATATCCATTGTTACTCTTTAAAAAATGTTTCCATATTTTATAACCCTTCTGCAATTACCCCTCCCTACTACCTGCTATCTGCTGCTTTCCTCCCTAATTTCTATTCAGAAAATGGCAGGCCTCCCATGGAAATCAACAAAACATAACTTATCAAGTTATAGTAAGAATAAGTACCTCCTGCAAATATTAAGCTTGGGCAAGGCAACCCAATATGTGGAACAGGGTCCCAAAAGCCACCAAAAGTGTAAAAGACAACACCCTGCTCCCACTGTTAGGAGTCCCACAAGAAGATCAAACTATGCAACTGTCACATATAGGCAGAGGCCTTAGGTCAGTCCCATGCAGGCTCCCTGTTTGTCAGTTCAGTCTCTGTGAGCTCTGATTGTGTGGGTTTTCTTGTGATGCACTTTGCCCCTCTGATTCTTATAATCCTTCATCCCTCTCTTCATTAGTATTCCACCAGCACTATCTAACATTTGGCTGTGGGTCTTTGCATCTGCTTCCTTAAGATGCTGGATAAAACCTCTCTAGTGACACTTGGACTAGGTACCAATCTATGAATAGAGCAGAATATCATTAGGCATCATTACATTGACATTCTTGATTCTATCCTAGTTCTTTAGGCAATCCAGTGTCTGTAGGCAGTTTCAGGGGAGGGCTCACTTGTGACATGGGTCTGAACCTGGAACCATCATTGTTTGGCCAGTCACACAATCTCAGTTCTATCCTTAAACCTGAATATCACATAAGCAGGACAGAATGCAGCTTGGAGGTTATATGGTTAGGTTGATGTCCCAATCCCTTTACTGATAGTCTTGCCTGGTCACAGAAGATTGCTAGTACAGGCTATTTCTTGGAGTCTTTGCCTTGGTCACCCTTGTAGGTTCCTGTGAGTTTTCCTTGCACTAAGTTTCTATCTGATCCTGAAATGCCCCACCCTTTCCAGGTTTGTCTTTCGGTATTCTCCCTAACAATCCCTTTACCACCTTATTTCCCATTCCCACAAGCTCCCAGTCCACCCAAGAAGATCCAAGTGTACCAGCTTTGAGCCCTCCTTATTACCTAGATTCTCTGGGTTTGTGCATTATAGTCTGGTTAGCCTTTACATAAGAGTTAATGTCTATTTACAGGTGAGTACAGACCATGTTTGTCTTTCTGTGTCTGGATTTCCTCACTCAAGGTAATTTTTTTTTAGTTCCATCCATTTGCTTTCATATTTTTTGATGTGATTGTTTAACAGCTCAGTAATACTTCCTTGTGTAAATATAGTTACTTTTCTCTATCCCTTCTTCCATTGAGGAGCATCTGGGCTGTTTGCAGGTTTTGAGGTTACAAATAAAGTGGCTATGAACATAGTTAAGCAAGTGTTTTTGTGGTATGATGGAGCATCCTTTGGGTATATGCCAAAGAATGTTATAGCTGGTCTTGAAGTAGATTGATTCCCAATTTTCTAAGAAACTGCCATATTGCTATCCAATGTTGCTATACAATTTTGCACTCCCAACAGCAATGGAGGAGTGTGTCCCTTGGTCCATATTCTCTCCAGTGTAAGCTGTCATTTGTGCTTTTCATTTTACCAATACTGACAGAAGAATAGAAGAATCTTAGTGTAGTTTTTATTTGCATTTCACTGATGGCTAAAGATGTGAAACATTTATTTAAGTTTCCTGCCCATTTGTGATTCTACTTTTGAGAATTCTGTTTAGACCTGTACCCTATTTTCAAATTACATTATTTGGTTTCTTGACGCCTAGTTTCTTGAGCTCTTTATGCTTTTGGGAAATCAACCATGTCAGATGAAGGTTTGGAGAAGATATTTTCCCATTCTGTAGCCTGCCATTTTCTTCTACTGAAGGTGTCATTTATGTTCAGAAGCTTTTCAGTTTCATGAGGTTCCATTTATTAATTGTTAATCTTAGTGCCCGCACTACTGATATTCTGTTCATGAAGGTGTCTCCTGTGCCAATGAATTCAAGGCTACTTTATACTTTCACTTTCACTCGGTTCAGTGTTTTGGTTTTATTTTGAGGTCTTTGACCCACTTGGACTTGAGTTTTGTGCAGGGTGATAGATATGTATCTATTTGCATTCTTCTACATGCCAGCATACAGTTAGATGAGCTCAATTCATTGAAAATGCTTTCGTTTTTCTATTGTAGAATTTTAGCTTCTTTGTTGAATATCAGGTATCCATAGGTTTGTGGACTTACATTTGGGTGTTCTATTCAATACCATTTATCTACTTGTTTTGTTTTATACATCACCATGTGATTTTTATTGCTATATCTCTGTAGTAAAGCTTGAAATCAGGGATGGTGATACCTCTGGAAGTTTATTTTTTTCTTTATTTTTTTGTACAGGAATTTTTTTAGCACTCCTGTACTTTTCTGTTTTTCCATTTAAAATGAGTATTGTTCTTTCAAGGTTTGTAAAGAAATGTGTTGGAATTTTAATGGGTATTTTATTGACTTTTTAGATTGATTTTCATAATATGGACATTTTTACTATGGTAACCCTACTGACCCATGAGTTAGGCGATCTTTCCATTTATGATATATTCTTGATTTTTTTCTTCAAAGTCTTGAAGTTCTTGCCACACAGGTCTTTTATTTGCTTGGTTACAGTCACACCAAGATATTTCATATTATTTGTGGCTATTGTGAAAGGTATTTCTCAGCCCATTTGTCATTTTTAAATAGGAACTTTATTGATTTTGTTTCAGTTACTCTTGTATCTAGCCATATCACTAAAGATATTTATCAGCTGTAGAGCATCTCTGCAAGAATTTTTGGGTCACTTGTGTATACTATTGTATCATCTAGAATAATGATTTTTTTTTTTACTTCTTCCTTTCCAATATGTATACCGTTGATCTCCTTTGGTTGTCTTATCATTCCATCTAGAACACCAAATGCATATTGAATAGATATGTAGAGAGTGGACAGCCTTATCATGTTCCTGATTTTAGTTTAATTGCTTTGTGTTTCTCTATACTTAACTTGATGTTGGCTATAGGCTTGCTATGTATTATTTTTAATATGTTTAGGTGTGTCCCTTACTTACCTTTTATCTCCAGGACTTTTATTACAAAGTGGTGTTAGATTTTGTCAAAGGCTTTTTAAGCATTTAATGAGATGATCATGTTTTTTTTTTTTCTTTCAGTTTGTTTTTATGGTGGATTATATTGACAGATTTTGTATGTTGAACCATCCTGGATCTCTGGATAAAGCCTTCTTGATGGTGTTGGATGATTTTTTTGATGTGTTCTTGGATTCAGTTTGCAAGTATTTTATTGAGTATTTTTGCATCAATGTTCATGAAAAAAATGGATCTGTAATTCCTTTTCGTTTTGGAGTCTTTGTGTTATTTGTATATCATGGTGACTTTAGCCTCATAAAAAGAATTTGGCGATGTTCCATCTGTTCCTATTTTGTGGAAAATTTTAGGAGTATTGGTAATAGCTCTTCTCTGAAAGTCTGTTAGATTTCTGTGTTAAAACTGTCTGATCCTGGGCTTTTTGTTGGGGGGAGGTGACTTTCAATAACTGCTTTATTTCCTTAGGGGTCATAGTTGCTTAAAGGAACTTGATTAAATTTTGGTAAGTTGTATCTATCAAGAAATTTTTCCATTTATTTTAGATTATGTAACTTTGTAGAGTACAAATTTTTGAATAAGACCTATTGATTCTCTAGATTTCCTTAGTGTCTGTTGTTATATCTACCATTTTGCTTGTGGTTTTCTTAATTTGGAGTATTCGCTCTGTCTTTTAGTTACTTTGGATAAAGGTTTGTCCATCTTGTTTACTTTCTCAAAGAATGAACTCATTTCATTGCATTTTTTGTATTGTTCTGTTTCTATTTTATTGATTTCAGCCTTCAGTTTGTTTATTTCCTGCCTATTCCTCCTCCTAGGTGTGTTTGCTTCTTTTTGTTTTAGAGGCTTGAGGTGTGCTGTTAAATCACTAGTATGAGATAACTTTAAATACTTTGTTTGTTTGTTTGATTTTAGTTTTCTGAGACAGGGTTTCTCTGTGTAGCTTTGGAGCCTGTCCTGGAACTAGCTTTTGTAGACCAGGATTGTCTTGAACTCACAGAGATCTGCTTTCCTCTGCCTTCCAAGTACTGGGATTAAAGGTGTGTGCCACTGTAGGGGATACCCTAAGCACACCACTTGGGGCTGGTTACAGGTAATGCTAGTCATGCTCGCTTGGAGACAGGTGTCCCTGACCACACCCACATGGGTGTGGTCAGGGGACATGAAGAAGGTTTAAGAGTGAGGGACATGCAGTAGGGGTCCCTTCTACTTACCTTGCACTCTGCTGACTGTCTAGGCTGATCTGAGTGAATAGCATTTTCCTAAATAATATCTAGACCTGACTCCATATTGCCATTTCCTCTTCATGCCACCATTGCCCAGATGCTGCAAATTCTTTTTGAAGGACTTAGTGCTATGAACTTTCCCCTTAGCACCATATTCTTTGTTTTCCATGAGCATGAGTATGTTTTGCATTCATTTTCATTGAATTCTAGGAAGTCCTTAATTTCTTTATTTCTTCCTCTTCAATTGGTAATTTAGTAGAGAGTTATTCACCTTCCATGATATTGTAGACTTTCTGTTATTTCTGTTATTGCTGAAATCCATCTTTAATCAATAGTGGTCTGATAGGTTTCATGTAATTAATTCAGTTTTCATGTGTCTATTAAGAGTTGCTTTGTGAGTGAGTATGTGGTCAGTTTTGGAGAATGTTCCATGAAGTTCTGAGAAGAAAGTGCATAATTTGGTGTTTCAGTGATATGTTCTTAAGTAGGTATCTATAATTCCATTTGAATCACAAAATCTGTTAACTTCAGTACTTGTTTGTTTAGTTTCTGTCTGGACAACTGTCCATTGGTGATAATAGGGTATGTAACCCCTCCAACCCATTATCCATGTGTGAGAATCAATGTGTGATTTAAACTTTAGTTGTGTTATATAAGGTAGTCATCAATCTCATAATTGGAGAAGGCCATTTCAGGTACCTATCGACTATTGCTTAGATTGTTAGTTAAGGTCAACCTTGTAGATCTCTGTACTGATAGCTTGGAAACCATCATAGGACTGAAGGAAGAAGTCAGTTTGGAGGTCTGGACAATCTATGGGGCCACTGGTAATGCATCAGTATTTACCCCGAGTACACAGATGAACTTTGGGAGCCCTCTCCACATAGAGAGACACACAGGGGAGGGTCTTAGCCCTGCTGCAAATGCTCTGACAGATTTTTAAGATCCCCCATGGAAGGCCTCACCCTCCCTGGGGACCAGAAAGACTTTGGGATAGAGGGTTGTGGGGGGCAGGGGAGGATGGGAGGGAGAGGGATCTTAGATTGACATGTAAAAGAAGCTTCTTTCTAATTTAAATAAAAAAAGGAAAATATAAACTTTAGTAGTGTTTCCTTTAAAAATGTGAGTATCAATATTGCTGATGCTTGTATTTATAGTTCCTGATTGCTAATTTCCCATTTCCTGAATTCCTAAAGTTTGTGTTTTCTTTATTGCTTCTATTTTCATTTTAGTGTCTTAAGCAGTTTTAATTTTTGTGTCAAATGTTTGTCTTTTCTTAATTTTCTTGACACTCATTAAGAGTTTTATTGATTTTCTCCATTTTTAATTGTCTTTTCCTTGATTACTTTAAGAAATTTCCTCCTTAAACACCTGTAATCATCATCATAAAGTTGATTTTAAGGTCATTTTCTTGTGCTTTAGCTATGTTGGAATACTCAGTGCTTACTTTTATGGGGAGTCTGGCCTCCTGTGGTGACATATTGCCTTTGCTATTATTGTTTGTATTCTTACATTTATTTTAGGCATCTGAATTTGGAGTGATTATAGGCCTGTGGATTTGGGGATTTGTCTTTGTTGCCTGGGTGATTTTTCCCTTTGTTTATGCTTTCTCTCTGGTCTTTTAGCTGCCATAGGCCATTTTTGGGTAGAGGATCTCAACATTAGGGTCATCCATGGCCTGGATGACTTCTGGTCCTGCAAGGGGTTGTTGCCTAAGTTTGGGGCTGAAGTTCTGGCTATGTGTGTAGTGTCTGAACAGGCTGGGTTTCTTCTGGGTTTAAGATCCTGACCTGGATTCTGATAGGGTCTGAGGCTTCTGCCTGATTTTCAGGGAGTTACCCTGGTCTCTATATTCCGGATACTGGCCTGGCCTCTGTTAGAGTGAAAGGCTTCCACCTGAGGAGTTGGTCAGGATCAGATGACAAGAGAGAAATATCTGCCTCTAAAATTCAGGTTCTATCATCTCTCTATCTATATATTTATTTATCTATCTATCTATTTATCTATATCTATCTGTCATCTATCTATGTGTGTTTATGTGTATATTTGTATTCACTTTCAATGTGTATATATTTGTATATATTTATATGTACATACTTTTTATATGTATATTTATATCTATACATACATATTTTATATGTACATAATATATAAATAAAATATGAAAATATATATACAAATATGTATCCTTATATACATATAAATAGACATTTAAAATCATGTTCTCTTTCAGTGTGTGTGTGTGTGTGTGTGTGTGTGTGCATGTATACTGTTGCTTGTATGAGATAATTGTAGCTGCAGAATCTCAGAACATGAGCTAGAAAATACACTAACCATAGGGCATACAGCAGTGATTCTTAACCTGTAGGTCATGACTTCTTTATTGACCCTCTCACAGGGGTCTACTAAGGTCTCAGAAAATGCAGATATTTAGATTGAGATTCATAGCAGTAGCAAAATTGGCATGAAGTAGCAATGAAATAATTTTATGGTTGAGGGTCATCACAACACGAGAAACTGTGTTGTAAGGTTGCAGCATTGGTAAGGTTGAGAACCATTAGCATAGAAGAAATAAATCTCTTGCTCACTGAAGTTTAAGAAACCATTTCTTTAATTAATAGATTCTTTCTTTCTTTCTTTAGAAACAATCATTTTACATATCAATCCCCCTGTCCCTCTCCATCCCATCCTCCCATGTCCCCTAGCAAACCCCCCAACCCATGCCACACCTTCTCTCCAAGGACATCAGCAAAGTCTGTCATATCATTTAGGGGAGGGCCTAGGCTCTCCTCCATATATCTGGACTGAAATAGTATCCCTCCATAGGGAATGGGCTCCCAAAGTCTATTTGTGTGCTAGCGGTCAATACTGGATCCATTGTTAGAGGTCCCATAGCCTTACCAGGCCTCCTAACTGGCACCCAGATTCAGAGGGTTTGGTGCAGTCCAAAGCTGGTTCCCCAGCTTTAAGACTGAGGTCCTTTTGCTCTCACTAGTTCAGGTAGCTGGTTCTAAAAGTTTCTCCAGCACAGTCTTGACTCTTCTGCTCATCAGTCCCCCCTCTTTACAGCTGGAATCCAGGAGTTGGGCTTAGTGCTTAGGTGTGGATCTCTGCTTCTGCTTCCATCAGCTACTGGATGAAGGCTCTAGGATGACATTTAAGGTAGGCATCATTCTCATTATAGGGGAAGGATATTTAAGGTAGCCTCTCCACTATTGCTTAGGATGCTAGTTGGGATCATCCTTGTGGATCTCTGTACAATTCCCTACTGCCAGATATCTCTTTAAACCTATAATGCCTACATCTATTAATGTGTCTCTTTTGTTGTTAACCTCTATTCCTCTACCCACACAATCTTCCTGATCCTTCATGTTCTCTTCTCCAATTCTTCTCCTCCTCTCCTCTTTCTCCTACCTTCCTCCCTCCTTCCCATATGTTCCTATTACTTCCGGGGTTCTTGTCTTTTCTACTTCACTTGGGGACCCTATATGTCTCTTTTATGGGCCTCCTTGTTTCCTTGTTTCTCTGGAAGTATGGATTGTAGGGTGATTATCCTTTGCTCTACTTCTCATATAAGCATATGAGTGAGTACATACCATGTTTGTCTTTCTGTGACTGGGGTACCTCACTTAGTATGGTTTCTTCTAATTAAATCCATTTGCCAGCAAATTTCAAGATTTCATTGTTTTTTTTTTCCAATGAGTAGTTTTCCATTGTGTAAATTTACCACATTTTGTATCCATTCTTTAGTTGAGGGATATATAGGTTGCTTCAAGGTTCTTGCTATCACAAATAATGCTGCTATGAACACAGCTGAACGTATGTGCTTGCTGTTTGAATGTGCATTCTTTGAGTATATGCCTTAGAGTGGAATTCCCAGATCATGAGTTAGACTGGTTCCAATTTTTCAGAGAAACCTCCACACTGATTTCAAAACTGGCTTTACAAGTTTGCACTCCCATCAGCAATGGAGAAGCTTTCCCCCTTCTCTATATCCTCTCCAGCATAAACCGTAATTGGTGTTTTTGATTTTAGCAGTTCTAAGGGGTATAAGATGTTATATCAGAGCTGTTTTGACTTGCATTTCCCTGATACCTAAGGATGTTGAACAATTTCTTAAGTGCCTTTCAGCCACTTTTTGATTCCTCTACTGAGAATTCTCTGTTTAGGTCTGTACCCCACTTTTAAATTGAATTATTTGGTGTTTTGGTGATTAGATTCTTGAATTCTTTGTGTATTTTTGATAAGCCCGCTGTCTGATGTGGTCTTGGTGAAAATTTTTTCCCATTCTGTGGGCTGCCATTTTGTCTTGTTGACTGTGTTCTTTGACATACAGAAGCTTATCAGTTTCAGGAGGTCCTATTTATTAATTGTGGATCTCAGTGTCTGTGCTACTGGTGATATGTTCAGGAAGTAGTCTCCTGTGCAAATTTGTTAAAGGGTATTTCCCACTTTCTCTTCTAATAAGATCAATGTGTCTGGATTTATTTTGAGGTCTTTGATCCATTTGGACTTAAGTTTTAATCATGGTGATAGATATTGATCTATCTGAAATCTTTTACATGTTCACATCCAGTTATGTCAGCACCATGTCTACCCGTTTATTTTTGTGCCAATACCAAGCTGTTTGCATTACTATAGCTCAATAGTACAGCTTGAATCAGGGATGGTAATGCCTCTGAAAGTTCCTTTATTATACAGGGTTGGCTATCTTGTGTCATTTGTTTTTCCATATAAAGATGAGTATATCCTTTCCAGGTCTGTGAAGAATTGTGCTGAGATTTTGATGGGGATTACACTGAATCTCTAGATTGCTTTTGGTAAGATTGCCATTTTTACTATGTTGATCCTACCTATCCAAGAGCATGGGAAATATTTCCATTTTCTTTAAAGGGTCAAAGTTATTGCTTTGACAGGTCTTTCATTTGTTTGCCTAGTTTTACCCCAAGATATTTTAATTTGTTTGTGGATATTTTAAAGGGTGATGTTTCTGTGATTTATTTCTCAGCTCCTTTATTGTCTCTATACAGTAGGGCTACTGATATTTTTGAGTAAATCTTGTATCCTGCCACTTTGCTGAAGGTGTTTATTAGCTGTTGTAGTTCCCAATGAATTGTAGGAAGTCTTAGAATGTTTTCATTATTTATTCCTTTACCCAGGAGTGATGCAGTTGAACATTGATCTATCTGCAATTTGTGTTATTATTGAATTCTCATTTTAATCTGTGGGGGTCATATAAGATACTGAGCATTATATCAATTTTTTTCATATCTGTTGAGGTTTGCTTTATTGGTAAGTGTGTGGTGGATTTTAGAGACAATTCCATGTTGTGCTGAGAAGTTATATTCTTTGGGTTTGGATTGAATGTTCTATAGATGTCTCTTAAACCCAATTGGGTCAATAATTTCTGTTAGTTCCTTTGTTTCTTTGTTAAGTTTCTGTTAGGTAGTCCTTCTTTGCTTTCTTTAAGAGATTGTTGATTTCTTGCATTTTTTTTTTGTTTTTTCTTCCATTTCTTTAAGGGATTTTCTCTCATCCTTTGAGGTTCTCTATCACTTTCATGAATTTGTTTTTAAGGCCATTCTCTTATGCTTCCTCTGCATTGGGATGTCCAGGTCTTGGTGGTGTAGAATCCCTAGACTCTGGTGGTGGCTTGGCTTGTAAGTCTTTCTGTTGTTCTATGTGTGAAAGGTGAGCTTGTTGGTTTAAGATAACTTTATTCAGAAAAATACCAGCCAAATGCAAGCCAGAGCATGCCTAGGGGCAGCAAGGAATGGAGGCCAGAGAGAAGGGGAAGCAGACGGGGAAAAGAGACTCCCATGTGCCCGTGGTCCCTTAAGAGCCCATGCGGAGTCATCCTGACCTCACCTTGAACACGCCTTGATAGGTGTGGTCAGGCACACCTGTAGCCAGCACTTAGGAGGCATGGTTACAGTGTCTCCCTACAATTCCCCTTTTAGTCTAAAACAGGATTAAAACTTAACAGTGTAAAGTATCCAGAATTAACAATCATAAAGGTGAAATACAAGAAATCTGCTATTGAACATTCTAACCATGTCTATTCCAGCTAAACCCTAAAGTCATCTGAAAGAGGTGTCCAAATATGAACACCTCCTTCCAATCTCAACCCTAAACAATAGGAAGGTCATTCCTAACTAGGCTTAAACTATTCTAATAGACAATAATGGTAATGGGGACATTATTGTCTAATAGACAATAATGGTAATGGTAATAATAGCATCCTCCAAGTTACTTTCTGCTGAAATGGGACAATGGTAGCCTTTTGGGGTCCTGTGGGGGAAAATGTTATTATAGTGAAAGTCTCTAATGGATTATATCCAGTCCAGGTTAGATGGGATTTGTTGGATTGAAGATCTAGGTTGAAACCCTCAAATTGATTGAAGTCAGTACTTAGAAGCTCTGGTCTGAGTACTAGTAGAAAAGGAATAAGTTGGATCCAGTGCAATCTAGGAGTATGGCCCAATTCATTTTCCAGAGTATCCAGGGATTATTTTCAGGCAGGTCTTCATTGGCTGTTTGGGACTCAAACATAAGTGTTAGCAGAGAAATATTTGCTTATATATGTATGTATGCTGGAAAAGGCATTCATGGAAAATAATGATTGTGAGATGGTGTACACCTTGAAGGAAAGAGCCAAGAAAGACAAAGACAGTCCCTAAATTCCTCTCTTGTTCTGTATTATATCAATTGGCTCTTTGATATATTACAGAAATTCTAAAATTTAGTTAAACAACGTGCTTGGATTTTAGGGAATGAAAGCCAAGACCTACACTAAATCCAGAATTGATTTACTTGAATAGGAAATAAGGAGAAAAAGAATTATTTGAGAGACAGATGTAAAGTTTACTGTATGGCATGTTCCTTATGTTTGATGGTTATAGCTACCTTCTCTTCTTAAGCATCTACCCATGTAGAGTTCTTGGACTTCTAGAGATGAGTTTCCCTGTGAAGATAGAAAGAAAGCACTTCCCTTTCCTTTGGGAGGTATTTATTTAGTTTATGATATATACCTCATTAAATATCTGTCATTCGTCCTTGTCGAGGGGTTTGTCTTTTACAACTCGAATCTTGATCAACTTTGATGGTATCTAAAGTGTTTCTTCTCCTGTGGAAACAAATGAAAAACCCCTACCCCAACTTAACACATGTCCAGGCTTCCATACCAAGGTCAGGACATTTTTTAATTATACTGGTTGATTTAGTTCAGCAGTTTTTTCCATAGTACAGTGTCTTTCTGCAGCTGTCTGTTCTTTGTCATTGGCAATAAGAAAGTTTAGTGTCAATAAAGCATTATGCAACCTATGTTTGGGTTTTTTGTTTTTACTTACCAGCTTGTCTATGGAGCATCTCCTTAAGTGTTCTGTTGGATCTCTCAACGACTGCTTGTCCTGAATGATTGGGTGGTATACCAGTGACATGCTTTATGTTATAATATTTGAAGAACTCTTCCATTTTTGTGGAGACATATGCCTAAGCATTGTCAGTTTTTATCTGTGCAGGTATATCCATAACTGCCATCACCTCTAGCAGGTGTGTAATAACAAAATCAGCTTTTTCAGAGTTGTGAGCAGTAGCCGATTGCAAATCTGAGAATGTGTCTGTAGTATGATGCACATGTTTCAAATTTCCAAATTCTGTAAAGTGAAAGACATCCATCTGCCAGATCTCATTCCTGTGAATGCTTTTAGGATAACAGCCTTCTGGCAGTGGAATTTGGTTATAAAAGGAACAAGTAGGACAGTTTCTCCCTATCTCCTTGGCTTGTTGCCGAGTGATGGAGAAGTCCTTTTTAAAACCTTTGCTATTTACATGATTTTTTAATAAAATTCTGAGACTTCTAGCACACTACCAATTAACAAACAATCAGTCTCGTCGTTGCCTTGTGCTATTGGGCTTAGCAGATATATGTAATGTATAGAGGATTGCTTCTGTTTCTGATTGTTTCCTGTAATTGTAAAAACAACAAGGTTAATTCCGTATTATCAGGAATGAATTCTGCAGTCTCTATGTGTAAGGTGACTCACTCTCTGCATATTGGGAAACAGTAACTATGTTAAGAGGTTCTGAAAAATCCATAAGCACCATGAGAATTGCATATAATTCTGCCTTCTGTATAGATGTATACAGACTTTGAACTACTTTTTACCTCACCTGCTTTATAACCTGCCTGACCTGATTTGTTGGCATCAGTGTAAAAGGTAAGAACTCCAGAAATGGGTGTTTGTCTTACAATATGTGGAAAAATCCAGACTGATTTTTTATGAATTTAATTTTGTCAGTTTTGGGATAGTTGTTGCTAATCGTTCCCAAAAAATTAGTAAGATCTATTTGCCAATATTAATTATACTTCCATAAGGAGGAAATTTCCTCATTAGTTAAGGGTACTGTAATTTCACCTGGATCTTTTCCAGTCAGTTGACAGAGGCTTAATTTGCCATTTAGAATCAAATCAGAAATCTTTTCTATACATGTCTTTAACTTTTTATTCTGTTCATGTGGCAGAAATATCCACTCCAATATGGTGTCTTTCCTCTGCATCAGAATTCCAGGAGGATATTCTCTGGATGGCAAGATAACCAGAATACAGTCTAAATCAAGGTTTATCCAATCTACATGTGCATCCAATATCCTGTTTTCTACCCATTGTAACCCTTTCTCTGACTCAGCAGATACTATTCTCAGACTGTTTAGGTCCTTATCACCTTTAAGGGCCATTTTTAAATGCTTTAAGACATGTCCTTCTACCCCAGTAATCGTCTGTAATTGAGAAATTTTCCCTTGCAGCTTCTGAAGACTATTAAGAGTTTGATAACAAACCCTTATAATTTGTACATTTTGAGGTTTGATTCTTTGTAAGCCTATCTTGTAACCGAAATAGTTAATAGAATCTCCTCTTTGTATTTTTCTGGGGCAATCTGTAACACCCTTCTAGGCAGAACTTCCTTCACCATTTCCAATATACATTCCAAAGTCTCTTTATTAGAATCTGATAAAAGAATGTCATCCATGTAATGATAATTTCTTACGAATTACTTCCATAATTCTGTACATAGTGTTGACACAAAGTAGGACTATTTAGCATTCCTTGTGGCAAAACCCTCCATTGATATCTCCTAACTGCCTGTGAATTATTAAGAGTTGGTAGAGAAAATGCATTTTTTCTCTATCATTTTCCTGTAATGGTATTGTGGGAAAACAGTCTTTTAGATCAATGACTATGATAGGCCATCATTTAGGTATCAAGGAAGGCAAAGGCATTCCAGGTTATAGAGAGCCCTTTGGTTGAATTAACTTATTTGTGGATCTCAGGTCTGTCAGCATTCTCCACTTATCTGACTTCTTTTTGATAACAAATACAGGAGAATTCCAAGGGCTGGTAGATTCCTCTATGTGTCCAGCCTATAGCTGTTCCTGTACTAACATTTCTAAAGCCTCTAGCTTCTCAGAGGTCATAGGCCATTGTCCTACCCAAACAGGTTTGTCTGTAAGCCACTTCAATTGCAGCGCCTTTGGCTCCTCTGAAGGTCCATCATTTGTACCTAGTTTCTGTACAGCATGGATGGTTGGTAACCATTTTCCATAGCATCTTACCAGACCTTTTCTACTATCTAATGATTGTACATAATTTGTATCTGACACCGGAGGAATATTAATCTGAGTATTCCATTGCTGTAAAAGATAATGACCCCAAAGATTTATAGCTATATCTCCCACGTATGTTTTCTGTCTCCCTTTCTGTCCTTCCATTCCAATGCAGAACACCGAGTGAACACTCTGTCAATCTCTAGATAGAGTTCCAATTCCTAAAAATTGTACATTTGCCTCTCTAAGAGGTCATTTCTGAGGCCAAGACTTTTGGGTAATAATAGTCACAGCCACCCCAGTGTCTACTAAGCCAGTAATAACTTTTTATTAATTTTCACTTTCAACTGAGTCCTTTTATCATTAATAGAAGTTTGCCAAAATATGCTTCTCTCATTTTCTCCAGTCACATTTGTTTCTTCATCACTATTCAATCTGCCATCTAGAGCAGTATCATTTTTCACAATAGGCAAAGAACTATCCATTCGTCCTGTGAGAGATTGTCTTCCATGACCTTTTGTGATATGTGGGACTTCTTGAGTCCCCTCTAGGGGTTTCTCAGCCTTACCAGGTTTCCTTGAATGTCCCTGGTCGATCTACATTCATTGGTCCAGTGTCTGCTCTTACCACATCTTCTACACAATCCAGAAGGCAGTGGCTTTCCATATGAAGCATTGTTAGAATTTGTTTATCTACAGTTTCTCTTTGTATAACCCATTCTACCACAGCTGCAACATCAAGGTTCCTGGAGCCTTCGTGGTCTCATGGCTCTTCCTATACAAGGTTCTGGTTCATAGTATTAGTAACTTCTAGCCTCTTGGTACCTATTTTGACATGTGTAAGTTGCTTCTCCTTCCCAAGATCTTGTGTCCTCACCTGTAGAACTTTTAATCTCCTGTTGCCTTTTTAAACCTTTTGAGATGGCTTCACCTATCAAGCTCCAGCATCTTGCACACTGTAGTCAGTGTTGGCTGCATGCAAAACCCATTCTTCTAGGGGAGCTGATCTGATCTTTAAAGGCAGAAATATTCTTTTGCATTTTGGGCTTGCATTTTCATAAGCTATTGTATATATAATTGATAGTCTTTTTTCTGGATCTGTTATCCGAAATTCTACTGCCCTAGTTAACCTTTGTAAGAAGTCCTGGAACTGTTCTGTAGGTCCCTGTTCTATTCTGGTATAAGCTTCTAGGCGTTCTCCTGGCTCACGAACCTTATCCCAGGTTTTTAATGCTGCTTTCCTGCATAAAGATAGTATATGGTCATCATATTCAGCCTGAGCCTGTGGGTTAGCATAAATACCCTCACTAAGATTCTTATCTAGTGGGGCTACAAAACCTTCCTTTATGCCTTGACACTCAATGCGGTTCACTTCCTCCCTGACCAATGCCTTCCACTGGATTTGGCATACATTCTCAAGTACAGCTGCTACCAATCATTCCCAATCTGTGGGTGTCACCCTGTTAAAGGTTGCCCATGAATGTAATAGCTGTTTTATGTATAGGCTATGGAGACCATATGAAACAATTGATTCTTTAATATTCTTAAGATCCTTCAGCTTCATAGGTTGGCATACATAAGCCATCTGTCCTTGGGGGTGTTTCTTAGTAGATGGCCTTTTTACCATGGTAGCTGGGTAAACTAATGGAGTATGAGTAATAACCTTACAAGAAAATTCATGATACCTGTTTGTATTCCAAGCATGTTTGTGAATCTTTAAATTGATCTAAGTGCTCCTCTACACTGGATGGTATGGAACTGCCTTCTAGGTATTGGAGTCTAGATTCTAGGTCATGATTTGCTGATTTTGTGTCCTCAGCAAATGACTGTATGGACCTATCTAGTCTGTCTGCCTTGTTATATAAGTTATCTTCTAAACATTCGAACCTATATTCAAATTTGTGATCTGCTGCCTTAGATGCTTCAATAATTGATGGCATGGCATTGTCCAATTCTTCAACCGTATCCTGGGTATTTTGCACCTTTGCATCTAGTTTCTGGGTAACAGTGCCTATCTGAGTTTCTAGCTGGCTACAGATATTCTTTTGTTCGTCACGGTCCTTTGACAGCCTAGCCTGTAACGCTTCTGTCATGGAGGATCTCTCTGTGTTTATCTTATCATAAATATGATGCATCTCATCTTGGGTAACAGACAGCTCTGTCTTTAGCATATTAGACACAGAGCCAAGCTTATCATCCAATTTCTGTTCCACTTGCTACACATTTGTGCAAAAACCTCATTGCATAAAGCTGTTATTTCCTGTAGGTAGGTGGAGAGGTTATCTTTGTCCCTGCTCCTGAGTACTCTGGCTTGTAATGTTATTTGTACCAGTAAGCTAACTCCCATGCCTGCATATAGGCCAGTAATTGGCAGATTAGTGTCCTCCTCAAACATTGAATTCATGTAATAAGCAAAAATATTACCAATTTTAGCAAATGATAAATCTTCTGCTATGATTTTACCTAATGGCTCCTACTCCAGATGCAGTAAATATCTTTGAACAGCAAGTGGCAGAGGTGTACAGTTAGTCAGCACAGCTTTTGGCAGTAGTCAGTCAGGCAAGATGGCAGCAGTGGTGGAGAGAGGTCAAACAGGCGGCTGTGATTAGCTTAGAGAGTTTATGGCTGCCAAGGCCAGGGGAACCCGCAAACCCTGCTGAAAGCCAAGGCCTACTCCCGAGGCCTACTCACCTCAAGGACAGGAGGCCTCTGGGTTCAGGTAGGCTTCAGTTCAAGCCAGTCACTTGCACGCAGCTAGAAACTATGACAGTAACTGTGGGGAGGTTTGTGGATGTCTCCCAGCTGGGCAGATGATTTTGAGCATTTCAGCAGCAGTGGGAGGCACTCATGTGGCACAGCAGGTCAGCTACAAGCTGGGAGCACCTGTGGAGAGAGGGCGCTTTCCCAGCCTAGGCCACTGTCCCGGTGGAACCTGCAGGGTCTCCCAAACAGGGACTAGGTTTACAATATCCCACTTCTGACACCAGATAATGTGGGAAATTACCAATACTGGGCCAGGTAAAAATACAAGGGAATTTAATAGGGAAAAGCCTTACTTACAGAGTGACCTAGCCAGCTGGCACACAGCAGTAAGTACAGGAAGCTGAAGATGAAAATGAAAGCCGGCTTCCACCTAAGCGTCCCTCCTCTTAAACTTTCCCTATGTCACCCTGACCATGCCCTGGTCAGGTACAACTGTAGTCAGCCCCTAAGCAGGCATGGCTACAGCATCCCCTACAAGCCCTAAAATTTAAAACTAGAAAGAAAAGACTGGAGAAATGCAATGGTATTTGTCAAATGTTTTTCTGCTCATGTGTATTGTAAGCCAAAGGATTTATGGACAAAAAAAAAATGAGTAACACATTTGTCCACACATTGAATGTCATTTTTAGTGAACAGCACTGTTGACAGCTGTTATAGCCCTGTATCCCAAGCAACTCACTCAATACAATTTGCACTGATTCTAATCATTTCTAAAAAGGTTGCTGTTCAGAATAAACACCCACAAAATGAAAGCTTGTATTTTCAGAGGAGACATTGCTTTTCAGTATGTTTGTTTATGTCCAAATCCCATGTTATGAACACAACCTACTTTTAAGGTGTCAGAGACCTGTAATGCTCAACCACACTACATGTATTACAATACTTAGTTCCCTAAATTTAAACTGTATGTTGCTATAGGATTGAGTGTGCTATAGAATGCCAGTAGATACCCCTTGCCACACATATGGCCACACAAAGATATATTCATAGGAATTTAGCCATAAATAAATTCTCAGTTGTTTTAAACACAAGAATAAATTTATTGCAAACACATTTAGATGGATATATAAGCTTTCAGTATTATTATCTATATATTTAGTTTCAAAGTTGAGTTTGTGCTTTTGCATATTAGCATGCTGCATATTTATACTTTATAGATGTGATTCCTTTCAAATGAAAATAAAGTTGTTTGTACTTCTGTGTCTTGAGGTATGAATATTTGTAAATACTTTATAGATGTGGATAAGTTCAACTGAGCATAGAATTGGGTTGAATCTTGGAAAATATTTTTGACCCAGAGTCATATCCCTTCAGCCAATTATTTTTTGACATTTGGTTTTCATTCTAGGAATATTTTGCTATCCATTTGAATTAGGAACAATTTCCTTTGTAACAGGGGAATCTCAAATGCTTAATTTTCTATAGACAGCAGCTTTCCTTGTAAAGAAAAAAAGAGAACAACAACAAAAAGCAAAGAAAACTAGCCAAGAATTTCATCAGAGCAAGAAAAAGAGATTAGCAACTCAAAGGATCTTGCCCTCAAAACCCAATACGGACAAAATAGTCTGTCAAAGACAGATGAAGGTCCACAATGAGAATGGTCCATATACTTAGCTAATGTACTGTGTCCTTTTTCAGCAAGGAAAAGTTGAGAAATGGATAACAGAAAACACAATGCAAATATAAGTGCACATCATAAAAACATTCAATTTTATTGTCAAATACCTGTCCTATAATTTGGTATTATTAATAACATATATTTTATAAATGCATATATTATATATTATGATAATATTTATATCAATCGTTTATAAAGAAAATATTGAGTTTTTATTATAATTATCCATGATATTCATTATATAGATATGTATGTACATATATAGCTAAAATTTATGAAATGTGTGATTTTAACTACAAGAGGGCTAGACACACTCCACCAAAAGACTTGGAAGATAATTCAAATAGTATCTAGCGGATTTCCCCTTCATTGGGTAGCACTTAAGAATACAAGCACATGCTTCCCACACAGCTAAAGAAACTCTTGTTGGGGATGGAGAGATGGCTCAGCTCTTAAGAATACTTGCTGTTCTCAAAAAGAACCCAGTTTCAGTTCCCATCACTCAGATGGTATCCCAGTTCCAAATCACTCTGATTCTGAGGAATCTTGTTCCCACTTCTGGCCTCCATGTCATCTACCAACATGTATGGCATATAAATGCATGCAAGAAAAACATTTATACACATACACTAAGAAATGCTCCATGTATTAGTGCTTATATGGAGTGCTAATGCAGAGACAGACCAAGGACTAAAGGAAGGATTACACTCAATTATAGACTGGCAAATAGAGGTATCTTAGTTATTATTGCTCTGAAAGACATCATAATCATGACAATGGTGATGAGTAAAAACATTTAATTGGGGTAGCTCACTTAAAGCTTCAGATGTTCAGTCTACTATCATCATGGGGAAGCATGACAGGGTGTAAGGCATACATGATGCTTGAGAAGTAGCTGAGAGTCCTATATCTTGCAGGCAACAGGAAGTTGCCTGAGTCACTGGGTTGGAAACCTCAAAGCTTGTACCACCAGTGACACATTTCCTCCAACAAGTGCATGCCTACTCCAACAAAGCCACACCTCCTAATAGTGTCACTGCCTTCAGGAGCTATTTTTCTTTCAAACAGTCACATTTCACATTTTGGCTCACAAAAGCTTGTAGCCATATCATAATACAAAAGTGCATTCAGTCCAACTTCAGAAGTCCCCATAGTCTATAACAGTTTCAAACTCATTTCAAAGTCCAAAGTTTCTTCGAAGAAAAAAGACAACCTCTTAACTGTAATTCCCCATAAAATTAAAATAAAAAGCACATTATATACCTCCCACATACAATAGCACAAGATATGTATTACCATTCCAAAATGTAGACAATTGAGCATAGTGAGAAAATGCTAAACCAAAGCAACCCCCCCCCCAAAAAAAAACACCTGGGCAAACTCCAAACTCAGCATCTTCAAGTCTGATGTCAAAACAGTGTTCATATCTCAAACTCTATTCAGCTTTGTTGACTGCAACACACTTCTTTCTCTTCATCTGGTTCCACTCCTTGTTAGCAGTTCTACTCAGCAAGTATTCCACAACTCTGACATCTCCAATAGCTTGGGTTCTCTAACACCACCCAGACTTCACCATCACAGATTTACACAATATCTTCTCTAAGGCCTCCATTCAGGGACACTCTTGACATGTGCATGGCCTCAGTGACTTTCCTTAATCATTTTCTTCTATTCTTAACTCTAAAGGAATATCCACATGGCCCCAGCTGCCAAGTTCTGCTACTTGTTGGGAGTAGAACATGGCCACCTCACTCAACTTCACTACCATTTTCTGTTTCACTGCCTAAGCTTGACTGTTCTGTAACTTGCTCTGTAGACCATACTGGCCTCAAATTCTAATATCAGCTTGCTTTGGCCTTCTGAGTCCTGGAATAACAGGTATGCCCCATCACACCCATTTCTAAATTATTCTTTAGTTCCTTTTCACAAGTTGGAAATTCAGCTGGATGGAATCTTGCCCTTAGGTCACCACCTATATTCTCTTTCTTTCGTTATTTTATTTTTTAAATTAGAAACAATCATTTTACATATCAATTCCCCTGTTCCCTCTTCCTCCCATCCTCCAATGCCTTCTAACAATGCCCTCTACCCATACCCCATCTGATCCCCAAGGACAAGTGAGGACTTCCATGGAGGATCATCAAAGTCTGTCACATTATTTGTGGGAGGGCCTAGGCATTCCTCCATATATCTTGGCTGAAATAATACTCCTCCATAGGGAATGGTCTCCCAAAGTCCATTTTTGCACTAGGGATAAATACTGGTTCCACTGTTAGAGGTTCCATAGACTGCCCAGACCTCCTAACTGACACCCATATTCACAGATTTTGGTTTAGTCCAATGCTGGTTCCCCAGCTTTACCACTGGTGTCTGTGTGCTCTCAATTGGTCAGTTCAAATGGTTCTGTAGGTTTCTCCAGCAAGGTCTTAACTGCTTTTCTTAACCCTCCTCCTTTTCTACAAGTGGATTCCAGGAGTATGACTTAGTGATTAGCTCTGGGTGCTTGCTTCTACTTTCATCAGCTACTGGATGAGCTCTTCAGGGTGCCTGGTTTAGTCCGGTGTTGGTTCCCCAGCTATCAGACTGGGGTATATGACCTTCCACTTATTCAGGTCAGCTGTTTCTGCAGGTTTTTCAGCATGTTTTTGACCCCTTTGTTGGTCACTCCTCCCTCTCTGAAACTAAATTCCAGGAGTTGAGCTCAGTGCTTACCTGTGGATCTCTGTTTCTGCTTCCATCAGCTACAGGATGAAGGCTATAGGATGCATTTAAGGTAGTCATCCTTCTCATTATAGGGGAATGCATTTAAGGTTGCCTCTCCACTATTGCTTAGGTTCCTAGTTTGGGTCATCCTAGTGGAAATTTGTACAACTCCCTAGTGCCAGATTTCTCTTTAAACCTTTCATGGCTCCCTCGATTGATGTGTCTCTTTTCCTCTCCTCTATTCCTTTTCTTAATACATTTACTTCATTGAACAAGGAATTTTACACTATTCTATTCCCTGGTGCTCTTTTACTCCTCAATTTTTAAATTTATTTTTGTAAGTTACAATGTTCAACCTGTTCCTTTTCATTATAAATCTTTGTAAGTGTTACCACTAATAACCACACAACAGAGTCTGTAGAAGGGTATTTTGAGATTTCCACTGCCAATGTAATTATCCAAAATTCTTCACTGTAGCCTCAGGAAGACTACTTGGAAAAGAGTAAAAAGCAGCCATTTTTTTTTTAACCAAAATATCCAAAGATCACTGTCTGGGCCACATACTAACATTCTTCTCCTCTGAAACCTCTTGATCCCCACAGTTCAAATAATATTCAACTCTCTTCCATGCTTCTAATACTATAGCCCATTAAGCTATTTGCTTATTAAATTTCACTACTTTCCTAATTCAAATTTTCAAAGTACATATTACTCCAAAAAAAACCCCAAATAACAAACAAAGGAACAACATATGGTCTAGCCTATCACAGTAATACCCCAGTCCCTTGTACCAACACCTGTCTTTGTTAGAGTTATTATTGCTGTGAAGACACACCATGACCAAGGAAACTCTCATAAAAGATAACATTTTAAAGGGCTGGCTCACTTATAGTTTCAGAGGGTCAATCCATTATAATCATGGATATAAGCATGGTGAGGTACAGGCAGACATGGTGCTGGAGAAGTAGCTGAGCATCCTGTTTTGCAGGCAACAGGAAGTTGACTAAGAAGCTGGATGGTATCCAGAGTGTAGGAAACATCAAAGCCTTTCACAACATTATCACATCTTGCAAAAATGCAATACTCACTGCACACAGCCACACCTAGCAATAGTGCCACTCTGTCTGGGGGCCATTTTCTTTTAAACCACTACAAGTAGTTTATATTGTGCTATTTGCAAGACAATGGGTAAATTGTAAGGATTACTCCATGAAAGAGAATTTATCTGTTTTTCCCCAAAGCAGTTCAGTGTCTGAACATGCTTATGGAGGGTCGGTGCCTCTGGAGCTCCAGCCTCCATTCAAAAGGGACCATCATTGCACCTCATCTTCTGTAGTCTCCTTTGGGTAATCATATTTGCTAGGAGTTCAAGAGTACAATGGCCTTGTCATGCTTGGCATATAAGATTCTGTAATAGTTAGACAATGGGCAAGAGTTGAATTGGTATAGACTTAAGGAGGTGAAAGTTCAGAAATGTTTAGATTTCATGAACATCATCTCATTTAACACATCTGTACAACAGAGCTTACATCTTTTACATACACGAGGTTGTGTATTCTAGGAATGACACATGGAAAGGGCATTGTGAAAATTAACATTTAAACCATAGATTGAAAATAGAAAAATATGAAATATTTCCAGTTTATACAGTAGGATAAAATGCAATATTATTTACAAATATTAGTTTACTATTATATGGAAAACAGAAGAAATTTGAGATTTTTATCTGCTGTTTTAAAAATTTCATTATGTGACATGTTTTTCTCAGGATGTGTACAAATGTAAAAGTTGTCAGTAAATGATTATAATTTCTGTTTCTAATTCAACTAATGGTTCCTCAGTAGAGTGAATTTTTTTAATCTTTTATAGAGTTAAATATTTTAGTAGGATTTTAGGCTTCTCTGTTTCAATGTGTTCTGCTCACTGGATAAAATAACTCCTGTTGATATTGCCAGAAGAAAAGAACAGGAAAATGGGGGCATCATGGTGCATGCTTGATTCTCTCTTCATGGTGTTTTCTGATTTCTTTTTCCCATGTAGAGAGCGCTCCTTTGAACTCAATGAATGCTGTGTGTGATGCAGAGATAAAGGATGTATAGCGCAATACCTAAGTACATGGAGTGAAAAATTGGAGCCTCTTGCCTTGAGATAGCTAAGCATTCAAAGTGATCACCCCTATCATGACAGACATAGGACTAAAGGGCCATAGAAGCACTTCATTAAATATAATGTTCACAATGATAAGAAAGAGAACATGCTGTCCATTTAAGCAACAAAGATTTCAAGAGTTTGCATCCCAAAGTAGTAAACTCAACTGATACTCAGGAACTCTTGAGCACAGCTCTGAGATATGGGTAACTAAGTTCAGTTAGTTTTGTTAAGATTATATAATGATGACCTTGGTATCAAAAGGCATTGCAAAAATTAATTTATATTCTTTGGGAATCAAATGAATACATAAACATCACACAGCATTGCCTGGCTAAGTCATGGAAAGGACCATTTATCTGTAATCAACTGTCCTTCTCTGGCTGAATTTTGACACCTTGGATGTCAACAGTACTGAAAAGTTTATATTTAAAATCATTTACCTGTGTCTGAGGCTTTTTTTAGAAGCCCTCATTAACTCTTGTTGATATCGCCAGAATTGCCTTAGTGGGCTCCGACCTCTAAGGAAAGAAATAGCTCAAAATTCTTGAAATCAGGAGTGGGTTTGAAAGTATGTTTATACAATAGTGAGTATTCATAGAAAAGTCCACCACTCTCTAAATCCCTGTGTCAATGAGATTTTCAAGGAATGGCATCTCTGTGAAAGGCTTAACACACAAGAAATGGTGAGGCATGGTATAGACCTAGTAGTGCACCTGACATTGACATCCATTATTTTGTTATTTCCCAGGTCATCTGTATATCTATCAATTCTCAAAGAAGAAACAGTTAGGGATAAATATTGCTTAAGCTTTTAAGATTTGGGATCAAGTTCTTTTTTTAAAAAAAAGTTTTATTTTATTTTAAATATTGTGTTTCTGTGTGTATGGGTGTTTTGTCTTCATGTATACACAACAGAAGAGAGCATCAGATAGGTTGAAACTACATTATAGACAGTTATGAGCCACCATGTTGGTGTTGGAACTTGAAACCAGGACCTGTGGGAAAGCACCCAGAGCTCTTTACTGCTGAGCCATCTTTCTAGCCAGAGGATCTAAGTTCTTAATTGTCTCATCTTTACTACAATATGCCTTCTTAAATTGTCTTGCGTGTGTTTCAGAAGTCCTGGAAACAAATAATTCTACAAAGAATTTCAAAAGTCTAGACACTCACCCACCATGTGCTCACAACTCTAGCACTTCAAATTTTCTGTTAATGAAATGGGCTTTCTCTGATTTCAGAGCACTGATTGATAGAAAGAATGTACAGAGTCCTAGGTTATTGTTTTAGCTTCACATTAACAGACTCATACATCCTCATCTCACTAATATGGGATTTGTTGATGGCTTGGTTTGCTGGAGGCTTGTCTGTAGCTGCAAGGAGATGCGTTCCAACTTTTGGAGGTATTGGTCGCCTGTTTAGAAAGCCTTCAGTCCACTTGTGTTAATGCAACACCATAAATGTTCAGGCTAAGTGTGATAAGACAGAGACTTTGGCAGGCTAAAGACTTCTACGGAAGATGTGTTTCTTGTACCCCATTTCTCTTTCTGCCGCAGAGTTTTTCTGTTTCCTCAAAAGGAGATATGAATCACCGAGTCCTTAATACAGCTCCCTGCTTACTAACCCCAGGCTCTGCTTTTCCTTGAAAGTATAATGTGTGGTAGAGATTCACAGTATAGCCCAGGGGAGCACAGCTACATTGGGATTTTACAGCTGGATTATATGTTGGACCTGTGACAATAGGGACACAGATTGCTAGCAAAGGATTCAATGTGGGCTGTTATATTGGACCTCCTGAATCATTGCTTATGACATTATGGTAAAACAACACCCCTCCTAAGTGGGAGAAGTACTGACTAAAAGGATTTGGAATTAGATGCCTGTTGCTATGGTGATTTCATGTTTCTCTGGGAGATAATAAAATGCTAAGCATGATTATCTTTGAAGGTGAAAGACATATAAACTTACTGGCCTTAGAGAAGGCCGAATTTGAGTTTTGAACTAGAGCATTAGAGCAGTCCATCTCCAGGTTCAATTCTAACACTCACTCATCAGGCCTGACCCTGACTATAAAATGTTAAGATACTGAGTGAGGATACTGCCCCTTGAATTCAAAAGCCATATGTCTGCAGATCTGGGGCCTAAACCAGTTGTTGAAATCTTCACATTCATAAACTGAAATTCACATGCTGTTGTATCTTTCCACCTTTAGTGATACATAAAAACTTGTATGACATCAAAAAGAACAAAACAAAATATATCCACACATATACACATGTGAGTCAGCCTCTCTGACATGATAACTAGGTATCAGTCTCAATACAGTCTGTCAAAAAGGGAGCACTAGAATTGCTAGGGAGGTAGGGCTGTGCTGTAGGATGTAGCAATCCTACTGACAGAAACACAGGCAGGATCATAAGAAATGGATAAAAATGTACAAAGTCAGAGAGAAACATCATGAAATAGTGTACTGCTTTTCACCCTTGCTCCAGCCATATTTAGCAGCATTTCTGATATACTTCATCAGCATTCACAGAAGAGGATGCAGTGTTCATTCTTCTTTATCTGACTCGCTTCTCCGAACACAAATCCCTGCAGCTCATCCATTTTTGTTGAAAAAAATTCTATTATTTGAATTGCTGGGTATTATTCTATTACACATATATTCCACGTCTTCTTTATCTACGCATTTGTTCTCAGCATCTACATTGAGCCTGTATCTCAACTACTCTTGTTATGACTTCAGTGTGCATAGGCATAACTCAGCTTTTCCTACATGGATTTCAATCTCTCCCTACACAGCAAAATGTCCAGACAGGTAGATCACAGGGTTGTTCTTTTGTGAGTGGGTAAAAGGATATTCTTAGACTTATCCAAAATGTCTGTGATAATTTACATCCCCGCTGAGAGTATGCAAGTCTTCTCCTTTTCATCATGTATTTATCAGAATATTATTTTTCAATTTGATGACTTAGATAATTGGCATTACTTAATCTGAATTGTTCATGAATGTGTAGATTAACAGTTTATGTTTCAAAAGTTAGGTGTTCAATTTCTGCATTAATTTAAGATTCATTATTCAAGTGGCAGTCATTTCAGAAATGTCTTTTCTCATGCACCTTAGGGAATTTTTGTTCAACATTTTCTACACATTTCCCTGTCCAACATGCATGTACTAAAAGACCACCTGGAGAATTTTCCAACTCATGTTTACCATGCTCAATTTTCATTCCATCACTGCAGTGAATCAGTGTACTGTACACTGATCAATACACTTATGGTCCCTAGGCAAAAGACAGCATACTTCTCGCTATACATCCTACCAAACAGGGAACTTGTGTGATCTTTTTCTATTGACTAGAATTGAAAAGAAAGAACTTGCCAGGTCAATAGCCAAGTATTAAAAATCAAAAGCTATATTGATCTCTTCTTTAAAGATCCTACAGAAAGTAAATGTGCATTATCCACAAAATGCATGGACCTTTGTATTTTAGAGGAATTGCACATGCATTAAATGTTCATACCTTAGGGGCAACTTTCATCACTCTATTCTGTATTCTGTTTAGAGTATGGGAGTTTCCCCCTGGGATTCAGCACAGCTTATCATGTCAGTCCAGGTAAGACAGGAGAGACACCCAGTTCAAGGACCTACAATCACTGCATCGTCAATGTGATCAGGGATAAAGACTAGATTTCTGTGTGATTTTGTGTTTCTAATGCAGTTATTCACAGAATGACTGAATAAACTACCAAGTATAGGCTGAGGATCCAAGTGCCACTTGGGACTCACAACTTCCCACTTTTGGAATTAGGGATGAACACAGCTGCATTTGACAGTGTTTGAATAGTTTCAGTAGTACTTTACTGGATGGAACATACTGTGTATGAGCAGGTATCACTATGTTAGAATATAGAGTTATATGGATCTATGCCCAAGGGTGTTATAGGTGAGTAATATGGATGCAGATTTTTGAGAACCCTCCACACTGAATGTTATTCCTCTATTCACAATAGCCATTAAAAGAAGAAAATAGCCTCAAAGTCCATCAGCTCATATACACATGATGAAAACAGATATTTATACAAAGAAATATTCAGTTATTAAGAAACAACTTTCTTTGACTCCTAATTGTTTTTCAAATAGAAGATTGTTTAATTTCCTTACTCAATACTATTTCCCATGGCCATGTCAAAAGGGCCAAAGTAGACAAACAAAAGATTCCCAGAGAGTAGATCTGGAGGAGCTGGATGAGTGTGCAATAGTGAAATATAAACAGTTTAATAACAACGACACTTCTAGCCAATGAGGAAGGAATGCAAAAATATATAAAGTGACTGAGCTCTAAACCAATCTTCTACATGTAGTATTGCCCAGCTTCCTTCCTCCAGAGGCAAAAGACAGGGCTTGTAGAATTATTTGATTCAATATTTTAAAAATATCAATTTTTTTATAAATTTAAAAATTTCTAACCCTATGAAATTAATACTCCTTAGAAAACTGATAAGATTTAAATTTTCTCTTGTCATAAAATTATTTTTTTTCTCTCTATGGAGAGCTTCTACAGTATTCACATTGATGAATATTATATAAAGTCATCGAATAGAATTGTTTAACCTTTCATTTGAACAATGATTTTATTATTAATATATGTAAAACACAGATTTGCATGGTTCCTAGAATTATTGATTAATGTGTCTTTAAAGCATTGAATGGCAAGGAATATGGTTTCCAGTTTGAAGCCATTTTTATCCAAAATAAAGACATATACAATATATATAAAATTAATATATATAAAATTAAACTGAAGATTTTTATAATGGCAGTTCATGATTGATTAATCTATACTCTTGTAAACCACAAGAAAAGTAAAATTTTGAAGCACATTGACTTGTATATTGTAAACATATTTTGAAGTGAATTACTATATGCAATCTCTATAGTTAGAGTCTAATTGTAGATAGAAACACATTACTAATGTCATTTAGGGAGAAAGATGGGTTTGTGCTCTTGATATGAAATGAATGTTCATTTCTTTCAGAACATATGTCAAGTGTCATTTTTCATTAATCTGTCCAGCTAACAGGATCTTGTAATATAACTGGATTTTGATGTCGTTAATCAAAAGTGGATGGGTATTTCTTAATGAGTGACATAAGATTTTATAATATAATATTATTGGTAAATTATAATTCTTTAAAGAAAACTTCTTGTGGTACCTTATCATATATCAAATGAATTCACAAGTAATCATGTTTAAACAAATGTTAAATAATTTTAACATTAGTGCTACCACAATGACTACCTAAAAAGCTGATCATTCTAATTAGTGTATTGAAAAGTTATTAGTTCTAATTGAGAGAGTTTGGACAAATATGCATCAACAGATTGTATATTTTCATGTTTTGAAATGGAAATAGAGCCAGATAGTTAAATAATTTCCCTCATGTTTACTCCCAATATCATTTTTGTCTTCTGGCATCTGGTTCATCAGGTGAAATATAACTTACTTTAGCAGTAGCATTAAATTCTTCTACAGCTCATTTTCTTTACCCAGTAATGTTTACCTTTTTTTGAAAGCTAGTGATATGTTGGAAAACAGTAACATGTCTAACTAACAAGATTTACCAGTAAAGAGTATAACTCAACAAACTCATTTTAGAGGTTTTAGGGAAAATACAGTATTTTCTATCCAATAGAGAATTGGATATAAGCCAGTGCCCTATCATTTATTTTAAAGAGTAAAATAGTAGATTTGCTATTAATATAATGGTTTAAATAATGGAACATCTAACAAAGATAACCACAATATGTCCCCAAATGTCTTAAATTTATATCTTTTTGAAAAAGCTAAGAGGCAACAATTATAGCAATATTTGACTTGAAGGCATCAAGATGGGTCACCAGGCAAAACTACACAGTACCATGACTGACAACCTAAGTTCCATGCTCCGGACCCACAAGTTGCAGCAAAAGAACTCACAGTTCTGAACTGCACACTGCACTGAGAAAATTTTTGGAAAATATTTTTACTGCCTCATTATTCCATTTTGTTTATCCTTGCATTATAAGTAGTTTTCTTTCTCTCATATGCTTCATTAAGATTAAGCACATATTTTCTTTTATCTTTTAAATCTTTACATAAAACATGTATTTATTTTGAATTGAGCTATCATTTTTATCTTTTATGACATACACATAAATACACATTGAGGTACAATGGAAGCTATGTTTTCTGTTCCCATAGAAACACTATATAAAACAATTTAGTTAAAACATTCCCAGTCTTTCTGTGATTGCATTACCTTGTCCAGGATGTTTTCTTCAAGTTCCATCCATTTGCCTGTGAATTTCAAGATTTCGTTGTTGGTTTATTTCCCACTAAGTAATACGCTATTGTGTAAATATACCATATTTTCTCCATCCATTCTTCTTTTGAGGGTCATCTAGGTTGCTTCTACTTATGGCTATTATAAAAAAAAAACACTGCTATGAACATAGTTGAACATATGTCCTTGTTGTATGAATGTGCATTTGGGTATATGCCTGAGAATGAAATTGCTGAATCTTGAGGTAGACTGATTCCCATTTTCCTGAGAAACCATCATACTAATTTCCAAAGTTGTCATACAAGTTTTCACTTTCACCAGCATTGGAGGAGTGTTTCTCTTTCTCCATATCCTCCCGAGCATAGATTGTCACTTTTTTTTTTTATTTTAGACAATGTGGCTAGTATAAGATGGTCATATATGGATATTAGTCATACAGCAAAGGACTACCAGCCTACAATCCACACCACCAGAGAAAGTAGGAAACAAGGAGGACCCCAAGAGAAGAATGCATGGTCCCCTGAAGAAGGGGCGAGGGACAAGAACCCTTGAGCAAATTGGGAAAATGGGGGGGGAGAATTGGGACATGTGAAGGGTAGAGGGGAAGAAGTGAAGGGGGAGAACAGGAGGGATCAGGAGGATTGAGATAGGGGAGGAATAGAGGAGGGCAAGAAAGGAGATGCCTTGATAGAGGGAGCCAGTATACGTTTGGAGAGAGGTCTGCCACTGGGGAAATGTTCCGTGACCCACAGGGATGACCCCACCTAGGAATATAGGCAGTGGTGGAGAGGCTACATCTGATGCCCTTCCCCTATAATGAAAGTGATAACTACCTAGGTTGCCATTCCTAGAGCCTTCATCCGGTAGCTGTTTGAATCAGAATAGGGCACCCACAGCTAAAAACTGAGACATACTCCTGGAATCCAGTTATGGAGAGGGAGGAGGGATGAGCAAAGGAGCCAAGGCTTTGCTGGGAAAACCCACAGAAACAGTTGACCTGACTTAGTGAGAGCATGGAGACACCAGTCACACAGCTGAAGAATCAGCATTGGACAAAACCAAGCCCTCTGAATGTGGGTGCCAGCTAGGAGGTCATAGCAGTATGGGGCATCTAACAGTGGAGCCAGTGTTTATCCCTTGAGCACAAATGAATATTGGGAGCCCGTTCTCTCTGGAGGGATAATATTGCAACACAGATACACAAAAGAGGGCCTAGGCCCTTCCACAAATGATGTGACAGACTTTGGCGATCCCCCATGAAGGGCCTCACTATCCTTGAGGAGTGGGTGGGGATGGGTAGGAGTTGGTATGGGGGGCGTTCTGAGAGAGTGGGAGGGAGAAACAAAATTAAAGAAAGAGAAAAAGAAAAAAAATAAAGCACAATTCCTGGTCTCAATAACAAAACCAAATAAAAAAGATAGCCACAGTCATAGGTTATCAGAATTTTACACTTTCTGCTTCAAATGCTTAAAGAGGACTTGCTTTCTTACTTATTTAAACATTTAGCTATATTAGACATAAAACTATTTCACTCATTTTTGTAAACCTTAAATTTCTTTCTTTTAGTAATTGATGTGTCTGCATGTTAATTATTTTCAAAGAACTAATTTCCCTTTTTTATTTATGTCAAACATTTCTTTTTATACTTTGGGACCTTTTTATTTTTATTCAGTGAGGAAGGCCACTCAGGGCCCAGTGCAGTGTACAGTTTGGAAATGTCAGTTACTTTACTCAACCTTGTGGGTTCTGTGCATTGAAAACTTTTGCCTCTGGTTGATCTTGCTTCCTTGAAGTCAAATATTGCTGTAGCAGTTGCATATTAGCTTATTCTGAAAGATATAACTTCCAGACACTTGAGGACATGTGTTATTACCTTTACTAGCTATTCTATTATTTAAGGCATTATATTAATATGAAAATATTTTATTATATTCTTTAAAACTTGAAGATCAAGCACTGGTTTGGTCCCCAAAACCTCTTGGTTTATTGAATTATACTCTATATAGGAAAAACTTGTTAGTTGGACACATTATTATTACCTTATTAATAATACTAAACATATTATTTAAATATGCAATAATCCTTCATTCTTTTAAATGGTAGTTTCATAAACATGCACATCTATATATTTGTCTTTTTTAAGTTTATGGAATCTTATTGCTTTCATTATTTTATTTAAATTCATTAATTACTACTCATATTTACATATCCATTCCCCCCATTCCTTCAACCTCAGATCCTCTCATGTCCCCCAGCAACCCCCCAATACATCCCCAAAATCCTCCCCAAGGATAGTGAGGCCCTCCACCAGGGACCTGCAAAGTCCATCATATCATATAGGGGAGGGCCTAGGCCCTCAATTCTGTATCTGGGCTGCAATAATATCCCTCCATAGGAAATGGGCACCCAAAGCCCATTTGTGCTCTAGTGTTAAAGGCTGGCTCCACTGTTAGACATCCCATAGACTGCCTTGGTCTTCTAGTTGGCACCCACATCCAGAGGGCTTCCTTCAGTCCAATGCTGTTTCTGAAGCTTTATGACTTGTGCCTCCATGCTGACTGTGACCTTTGCCTTACAGAAGCTTCTCAGTTTCAAGAGGTTCCATTTATTAATTGTCAATCTCAATGTTTGTGCTACTGGTGTTATGTTCAGAAAGTGGTCTCCTGTACCAATTTGTTCCATGGTACCACCTATGATGGGGAATGTGCTACTGTGTATGTTTATCTTATTGATTATTGAATAAAATACTGTTTGGCCAATGAGACAGCAATAGGAGTCAAAGAGATGGAAATAGGAGTCAAAGAGGATTCTGGGAAATGTAGTAGAGAAGCTGAACCAGGCAGGAAGTGACATAACAAGGAGACTCATATTTAAGCGAAAGAGAAACAGGAAGGGCTCTGTTTTCCCCTCGGCTCCTGCTTCAGCAGCATGATGTGATCACTAGCTAGGAGGGATGCCAATAAGGTGTCCAATAAGATAAATCTTATAAAATATATAGATGTATGATAATTGAGACTGAGCTAACAGATGAGAATCCTAGTCATTGGCCAAGCAGCATTGTAACTAATACAAGTCTCTCTGTGTATTCATTTGGGCCTAACTTGGGCAGACAGCTGTTGTAAAGCTCACACGTGGCAGTGGAGCTCAGGCAGCTTTTGGTGGAAAGATTTATCTTAACACACCCACCTTGTCATCTAGGAGGTTCAGTGTGGCTGAATTTATGTTGAGGTTCTTGATCCATTGGGATTTAAGTTTTGTGCATGGCGATAGATATGGACCTATCTGCAATCTTCTACGTATCCGAATCCAGTTATGTCAACACCATTTGTTGAAGATGCCTTCTTTCTTCCATTGTATAACTTTAGCTTCTTTGTCAAAAATCAGTTGTTCATAGGTGTGTGGGTTAATATCAGGGTTTTCAATTTGATTCCATTTGTCAACCTGTCAACTTTTGTCCTATACCAAGCCATTTTCAGAACTATGGCTCTATAATAGAGCTTGAAGTCAGGGATGGTGATGCCTCTGGGAGCTCTTTTATTGTACAGGGTTGTTTTGGCTATCCTGCCTATATTGTTTTTCCATATTAAGTTGAGTACTGTTTTTTCAAGGTCTGTGAAAAATTCTGTTGGGATTTAGATGGGAATTGCATTGAATTTGTAGATTGCTTTTGGCAAGATTGCCATTTTTACTATGTTGATCCTACCTGTCCAAGAGCATGGGACATCTTTCCATTTCCTGGTATATTCTTTACTATTTTTTCTTTAATGATTCAAAGTTCTTACTATTCAGGTCTTTCTTGTTTTTGTTTAGTGTCACCCCAAGATATTTTATGTTGTTTGTGGCTACTGTAAAAGGTGATGTTCTTCTGACATCTTTCTCAGTGCATTTATCATCTGTATATAGTAGGGCTACTGATTTTTTTAGTTAATCTTGTATCCTGCCCCTTTGATGGAGGTGTTTATCAGCTGTATCAGTTCCCTGGTAGAGTTTTTTGGGTCACTAATGTAAACTATCATATCATCTGCAAATAGTGAAAATTTCCTTCTTCCTTTCCTATTTGTATCGCCATGATCTCCTATTGTTGTCTTATTGCTCTTGCTAGAACTTCAAGTACAATAGTGATGCGATATGGAGAGATTAGACAGCCTTCTCTTGTTGCATATTTTAGAGGATTTGCCTTGAGTGTCTCTCCATTTAGTTTGATATTGGCTGTTGGTTTGCTGTATATTGCTTTTATGATATGTAGGTATGTTCCTGTTATTCCTGATCACTTCGAAGGGGTGTTGGATTTTGTCAAAGGCTTTTTCAGCATCTAGCAAGATGATAATGTGATTTTTCTTTTTCAGTTTATTTATATGGTGGATTACATTGAAGGATTTTAGTATGTTGAACAATCCCTGCATTCCTGGGATAAAGCCAACTTGATCAAGTTGGATGATTTCTCTGATGTATTTTTGGATTTGATTTGCCAGTACTTTGTTGAATATTTTGCATCGATGTTCATGAGGTATATTGGTATGTAATTCTCCTTTTTCATTGTGTCTTTGTGTGGCTTGGGTACCAAGGTAATTGTAGCCTCATAGAAAGAGCTTGGCAGTGCCCCTTCTGCTACTATTGTGTGGAACAAATTGAGGAGTACTTCTATTACCTCTTCTTTGAATTTCTGGTAGAATTCTGCATTGAAACCATCTGGCCCTGTGCTTTATTTTGGTTATGACACTTTTGATGGCTGCTTCTATTTCATTAGGGGTTATAGATCTGTTTAAATCACTTATCTGTTCTTGATTTAATTTTGGTAAGTGATATCTATTCAGAAAATTGTCCATTTCCTTTAGACATTTTAATTTTGTGTAGTATATGTTTTCTTTTTTGTCACTTTTTATTAGTTCAAATTAGGAAAAAGTTGTTTCACATGTCAAACCCTTCTTTTTCTCCTTCTCAATCCCCTCCCTCCCACCTCTATCAACTACCCCCAGATTACTCCCACCCCATCCATCCTCCACTCCGAGGGCAGGGTAGGGTCCTCCACTGGGGCTTCCCAAGTCCACCACATCATCCTTTGCTGGGCCTAGGTCCTCCACCATGTGTCCAGGTCAAGAATATATCCCTTCATGTGGGATGGGTTCTCAAAATCCCTTCTTACACCAGGGAAAAATACTAATCCACTACCAGGGACTCCCTAGATGGCAGAGTCCTCCTAATTGACATCCATGTTCAGGTGTCTGGAACCAGTCCTGTATTGGCCTCGAAGACAGCAGTCTGTCGTCCATGTGCTCCCCCTTGTACAGGCCAGCTGTTTCTGTGGGTTTCACCAGCCTGGTACCAAGCCCTTTGATCTTCATTCCTCCCACTCTGCAACTATGTTCCAGAGTTCAGTTCAGTGTATATCTGTGGGTATCTTCCTCTGATTCCATCTGCCACTGGATGAGGGCTCTAGGATGGCTTAAAAAGTAGTCATCAGTCTCAATATAGGGGAAGGGAAGTTTAGGTTATCCTCTCCACCATTGCCTAGATTGTCAGTTCATGTCATCTGTGTAGGTCTCTGGAAATCTCCCTAGTGCAAGATCTCTCTTTGGACTATATGGGCTTCCTTTGATATGGTATCTCTCATTCTGCTCTCATCTATTCTTCCCCAAACTCAATATTTCTGCTCCTCCATTTCCTCCTCTCCTCTTCTCCTCCTCTCATTCTGGGAGCTCCCACTCCCCTTCCCACATGCTCCCAATTAGCTCAGAATTTCCTTCCCCTTCCCATTCCTGTGGTCCATGCATTTTCCCCTTAGAGTCCATCTTGTTTCTTAGTTTCTTTGGTGAAAGGATTGTAGGATGGTAATCCTTTGCTCTATGTCTAAAATTTGTATATGAGTGAGTACATACCATGTTTGTCTTTTTGTGACTGGGTTACCTCACTCAGGATGGTTTCTGCTAGGTCCATCCATTTGCCTGTGAATTTCAAGATTCCATTACTTTTTTTCTGCTGAGTAGTACTCCATTGTATAAATGTACCACATTTTCTCTATCCATTCTTCAGTTGAGGGGCATCTAGGTTGCTTCCAGTTTTGGGTTATTACAAACAATGCTGCTATGAATATGTTTGAACATATGTCCTTGTTATATGAATGTGCATTATTTGGGTATATGCCCAAGACAGGAATTGCTGGATCTTGAGTTAGACTGATTACCGTTTTTTGGAGTAACAGCCATACTGATCTCCAAAGTGGTCTTACAAGTTTGCACTCCCACTAGCAATGGAGGAGTGTTCCTTTTCTCTGCATCCTCTCCAGCATAGATTGTCATTGGTGTTTTTTATTTTATCCATTCTGACAGGTGTGAGGTGGTATCTCAGAGTTGTTTTGAGTTGCATTTCTCTGATGGCCAAGGATTTTGAACACTTTCTTAAGTGTCTTTCAGCCATTTCAGATACCTCTATTGGGAATTCTCTATTCAGTTCTCCACCCCACTTTTTAATTTCATTGTTTTGTGTTTTTTTGTGGCTAGCTTCTTGAGATCATTGTATATTTTGGAAATCATCCCTCTGTCAGATGTGGGGTTGGTGAAGATCTTTTCCCATTATCTGGGCTGTTGTTTTGTTTTAGTGAGTGTGTCATTTGCTTTACAGAAGCTTTTCAGTTACAGGAGGTCTCATTTATTAATTGCAGATCTCAATGTCTGTGCTACAGGTGTAATGTTCAAGAACCAGTCTCCTGTGCCAATTGGTTCAAGGGTATCCCCCAGTTGCTATTCTAGAAAATACAGTGTGGCTGGATTTATGTTGAGATATTTGATACTTTGCACTTAAGTTTTGTGCATGGTGACAGATATGGATATATCTGCAATCTTCTGCATTTCTGAATCCAGTTATGCCAGCACCAATTGTTGAAGATACTATCTTTCTTCCATTGTATAGATTAGCATCTTTGTTAAAAATAAGGTGTTCATAGGTGTGGGGGTTAATATCAGGGTTTTGAATTTGACTCCATTGGTCTGTCTGTCTATTTTTGTTCCAATATCAAGCTGTTTTTAGAACTATGGCTCTATAATAGAGCTGGAATTCAGGGATGGTGATGACTCCAGAAGATCCTTTATTTTACAGAGTTGTTTGGGCTATCCTGGGTTTTTTGTTTTTTCATATAAAGTTGAGTATGGTTCTTTCAAGTTCTGTGAAGAACTGTGTTGGGATTTTGATCGGGATTGGGTTGACTCTGTAGATTACTTTTGACAAGATTTTCATTTTCACTATGTTGATTTTACCTATCCAAGAGCATGGGAGATCTTTCCATTTTCTGGCATCTTCTTTAATTTCTTTCTTTAAAGACTCAAAGTTCTTAATGTACAGGTCTTACACTTTTTTGGTTAGTGTTACCCCAAGATATTTTATGTTGCTTGTGGATATTGTGAATGGTGATGTTTCTCTGTTTTCTTTCTCATTGGATTTATCATCTGTATATAGTAGGGCTACTGAATTTTTTAGTTAATTTTGTATCCTGCTACTTTGTTGAAGGTGTTTGTCAGCTGTAGGAGTTCCCAGGTAGAGTTTTTCAGGTCACTTATGTAGAGTATCATATTATCTGCAAATAGTGAAAGTTTGACTTCTTCCTTTCCAATTTGTGTCCCCTTGATCTCCTTTTCCTGTCTTATTGCTCTAGCTAGAACTTCAACTAAAATATTGAAGAGATATGGAGAGAATGTACAACATTGTCTTGTTCTTCATTTTAGAGGAATTGCTTTGAGGTTCTCTCCATTTAATTTGATATTGGCTGTTGGTTTGCTCTATATTGCTTTTATCACGTTTAGGTATGTTCCTGTTATTCCTGCTCTCTCCAAGATCTTTATCATGAAGGGTTGTTGGATTTTGTCAAAGGCTTTTTCAGCATCTAGTGAGATGATCATGTGGTTTTTCATATTCAGTTTGTTTGTATGATGGATTACATTGATGGATTTCATATGTTCATCCATCCTTGTATCTCTGGGATGAAGCCTATTTGATCATAGTGGATGACTTTTCTGATGTCTTCTTGGATTTGATTTGCCAATATGTTGTTGAGTATTTTTGCATCGATGTTCATGAGGGATATTGGTCTACAGTTCTTTTTTTTTTTGTTTTGGTCTGTTGAGACAGGGTTTCTCTATGTAGCTTTGGAACCTATCCTGTCACTGGTTCTGGAGACCAGGCTGGCCTCTAATTCACAGAGATCCCCCTGCAACTGCCTCCCGAGTACTGGGATTAAAGGCAGGTGCCACCAACGCCCGGCAACTGCGTCTATTTCATCAGGGGTTATAGGTCTATTTAAACTCCTTATCAGTTCTTGATTTAATTTTGGTAAGTGATATCTATCCAGAAAATTGTCTATTTCCTTTAGATTTTTGAATTTTGTGTAGTACAGTTTTCAAAATATGACCTGATATTTCCTCAGTGTCTGTTATCATACCCCACTTTTTGTTTCTGATTTTGTTAATTAGCATGCTCTCTCTAAGCCTTTTTGTTACTTTGGATAGAGGTTTGTGTATCTTGTTGATCTTCTCAAAGCACCAGTTATTTGTTTCATTGATTCTTTATAATGTTTTCTAGTTTGTACTTTATTTATTTCACCCCTCATTTTGATTATTTCCTGGCATCTACTCCTTCGTTGTGAGTTTGCTTCTTTTTGCTCTAAAGCTTTCAGTTATTCTGTCAATTCTCTAATGTGACTTTTCTCCAGTTTCTCCATGTGGGCACTTAGTGCTATGAACATTCCTCTTAGCACTGCTTTCAGAGCATCCCATAAATTTGGGTATTTTGTGTCTACACTCTCATTAATTTCTAGGAAGTCTTTAAGTTTTTTTAAATTTCTTCCTCAAATCAGGTATGGTGCAATTTCGAATTATTCAAATTCCTTGAGTTTGTAGGTTTTCTGCAATTTGTATTGCTGTTGAATTCTAACTTTAAAGCATGATGATCTGAAAAGATACAGGGGGTTATATCAATTCTTTTGTATCTGTGGAAGTTTGCTTTGTTGTCCACTATGTGGTCAATTTTAGAGAAGGTGCCATGTGGCACTGAGAAGAAAGTATATTCTTTTTTGTTTGGGTGGAATGTTCTACAGATATCTGTAAAAAACAGTTGGGTCATAACTTCTGTTAGATCCTTTGTTTCTTTGTTAAGTTTCTGTCTGTTGGTCCTGTTTAGTGGTAAAAGCAAGGTGTTAAAGTCTCCTAATATAAGTGTGTGTGGTTTTATGTGTGGTTTGAGCTTTAGCAATGTTTCTTTTACAAATGTGGGTGCCTTTGTTTTTGGGGCATAGATGTTCAGGATTGAGACTTCATCTTGATGGACTTTTCCTTTGATGAGTATGATATGTGTTTCTTCATCTCTTTTGATTGATTTTAGTTTGAAGTCCAATTTATTAGATATTAGGATTGATACACTAGCTTGTTTCTTGGCCCCCCTTGATTGGAAAATCTTTTCCCAACCCTTTACTCGAAGGTAATGACTGTCTTTGAAGTTGAGGTGTGTTTCTTGTAAACAGTAGAAGGATGGATTCTGTCTTTGTATCCATTCTGTTAGCCTGTATCTTTTTATACGAAGGTTAAGACCATTGACATTGAGGGATATTAATGTCCATTGATTGTTGGTTCTTGTTTGTTTTGGATTTATTTTGGTGGTGTCATTGTGTGTGTATTTCTCTCTCCTCTTTCTTTTCATGTTTGGTAAAATAGAATTATCTATTGCCTATGTTTTTGTGAGTGTAGTTATCTTCATTGGGTTGGAGTTTTCCTTCCAGAACTTTCTGTAGTGCTGGATTTGTGGATATGTGTTGTTTAAGTCTGGTTTTGTCATAGAATATCTTGTTTTCTCCATCTATAGTGATTGAAAGTTTTGCTGGGTACAGTAGTCTGGGTTGGCATCCATGCTCCCTTAATGTTTGTAGGATATCTTTGCAGGACCTTCTGGCTTTCAAAGTTTCCAATGAGAAATCGGGTGTGATACTGATAGGTTGGCCTTTATATGTTACTTGGATTTTTTCTTTGCTGCTCTTCATATTTCCTCTTCATTCTGAAGGTTTGGTGTTTTGATTATTATGTGGCGAGGAGACCTTTTTTGGTCCAGTCTATTTGGTGTTCTGCAGGCTTCTTGTACTTTCATTGGCATGTCTTTCTTAGGTTGGGAAAGTTTTCTTCTATGATTTTTTTGAATATGTTTTCTGCACCTTTGAGTTGGGTTCCTTCATCTTCTTCTATACCTATTATCCTTAGGTTTTGTCTTTTCACGGTGTTCTATGTTTCCCAGATATTTTGTGTTAAGGATTTGTTGGACTTAAGATTTTCTTTGCTTGTTGAATTTGTTTCCTCTAGTTTATCTTCAGCGTCTGAGATTCTGTCTTTCATCTCTTGAATTCTATTGGTTATATTCACACCTTTAGTTCCTGATCCTTTATCCAGCCTTTCTATTTCCAGCATTGCCTCATTCTGTGTTTTCTTTATTGTGCCTATTTCATCCTTTATGCCTTGAACTGTTTTGAGAGCTTCCTTCACTTGTTTTGCTGTTTTTTCTAGGCTTTCTTTAGATTCTTTAAGAGATTTGTTTACTTCTTGAATTTTTTGGTTTTTCTTTTCCTCCATCTCATGTATTTTTTCCTTGTTTTTTCTTCTATTTCTTTAATGGATTTTCTTGTTTCTTCTTTAAAGGTCTCTATCATCTTCCTAAGATAAATTTTGAGGTCCATCTCTTCTTCATCTTCTGTGTTAGGCTTTTCATATCTTTCTGGTGTGGAGTCCCTAGATTCTGGTGGTGTCATATTGGTTTTTCTGTTGTTGAGTGTGTTGTTACTCTGTCTTCTTCCCATCCCTTCTTCCCGTGAGTGCAGGTGGGGTCTCTCCCCCTCTTTGGTGGCTGGCGGAGGGCTCAGCCACTGACAGCAGCCAGATGGCAGAGGGTGGTGGGTGGACAAAGGTGGGGAGTGTCTGGACTCAGGGTGGGCCTTCATGTTTTGGGCAGGTCCACTCTTGCCCAGGTGGGCTCAGGCAGAAGTGAGCAGGGGATGTTTGGGGAGGTGGGGAGGCAGAGCAGTGCACAGATTCACCTCAGACTCAGGCACACACCACAGGATAGAGGGCAGAGTGTAGATAGAGGGGTGAGGTGTGTTAGTATAGATTTCCAAAATTTGGCCTGATGATTTTCTGGATTTCCTCAGTGTCCATTGTTATGTCCCCCTTTTCATTTCTGATTTTGTTAATTAGCATGCTCTCTCTCTCTCTGCCTTTTGGTTTGTTTGGATAAAGGTTTGTCTATCTTGTCAACTTTCTCAAAGAATCAACTCTTTGTTTCATTGAGTTTTTGTAGTGTTTTGCTGGTTTCTAAATTTTATTAATTTCAGTCCTCAATTTCATTATTTCCTGGCATCTACTCCTCCAGGGACAGTTTTCTTCCTTTTGTTCTAGAGCTTTCAGTTGTACTGTTAATTCTGTAGTGTGACTATTCTCCAGTTTGTGGGCACTTATTGCTATCAGATTTCCTCTTACCACGGCTTTCAAAGTGTACCCTAATTTTCGGTATGTTATGTCTTCATTCTCCTTAAATTCTAGGAAGTCTTTATTTTCTTTTTTTATTTCTTCCTTGACCCAGGAATGGTGTAATTGCAAATTACTCTATTCCATGAGTTTGTAGAGTTTCTGAAATTTGTTTTGTTGTTGACTTCTAACTTTAAAGCATGATGGTCTGATAAGATACTGGGGGTTATTCCAAATTTTGTATCTATCGAGGTTTGCTACATTGCTGAGGATGTGGTCTGTTTTAGAGAAGGATAATATGGTGCGGAGAAGAAGGTATATTCTTTCATGTTCAGGTGGAATGTTCTATAGATGTCTGTTAAACCCAATTGGGTCATAACATCTGTTAGGTCTTTTCTTTGTTAAATTTCTGTCTGGTGCTCCTATCTAGTAGTGAGGAGGGGTGTGGAGGACATGAGAGTGCAGGAAAATTTAGTCAGGGGAAGAATTGAGGAGAGCAAGAAAAGAGGTACCACAATAGAGGTAGGTTTAAAGAGAATTCTGGCACTAGGTAAATGTCTAGAGAGCTATGAGTTTGGTCATAATTAACAATCTAAGCATTGGTTGAGAGGCTGCCTTAAATGCCTTTCTCTGATAATGAATATGATGACTACCTTATATGCCATGCTAGAGCCTTCATCCAGTAGCTGATGGAAGCAGAGGCAGAGACTCACAGCTAAACACTGAGATGAACTCTGGAATGCAGTTGTAGAGAGGGAGGAGTGATGAGCAAAGGGGTCAAGACCAGACTGGAGAAACCCACAAAAACAGCTGACCTGAATAAGGGATTGCTCATGGACCCCAGACTGATAGCTGGGCAACCAGCATAGGACTGTTCTAGACACCCTGAGTAAGGATGTCAGTTTGGAGATCTGGGCAATCTATGTGGCTTCTGGAAGTGGATCCATATTTATCCCTAGTATATGAGTGGACTTTAGGAGCCCTCTCCACATAAAGGAATAGTCTCTCAGCCTAGACACATGGGGCAGGGTCTAGGCTCTGCTTCAAATAATATGACATATTTTGAAGATCCTCCATGGAAGGTTTCACCGTCCCTGGGGAGCAGAAATGGGTTAGGATGGGGTGGGGGCAAGTGAGGAGGGGAGGAAGAGGTAACTGGGATCGACATGTAAAAGAAGCTCATTTCTAATTTATTTTGGTATTTTTTAATAGTTCAAATTATGAAGAAGCTTGCTTCACATGTCAATCCCTTCTCCCTCTCCCTCCCCTCCTCCCCAACCCTCCCCCTTCCCTCACCTGCCCCCCCACCCCATATACCCTCCACTCCTCAGGCAGGGTAGGGCCCTCAAGAGGGGCTCCCCAAAGTCTACCACATCATCCTGGGTTGGGCCTATGCCCTCCCCCATGTGTCCAGGCCAAGAGTGCATACCTTCACATGGGATGGGCTCTCAAAGTCCCTTCTTATACCAGGGAAAAAAGACTAATCCTCTACCAGGATCCCCCTGGAATGTGAAGGCCTCCTAGTTGACATCTAAGTTTAGGGGTCTGGATCAGTCCTGTGCTGGACTCTCTAAGTTTTTCTCAACTAGGGATTTTCTGTTTTTCATCTCAACATGATCATTTGGTTATGCTTAACTGTCGTGGGAGTTAGTGCAAGGTCATCATGGTCACACCACATGCCTCATCTATTTCCAGTATAGATTATAATGGATATAAGGATAGGAACCTGTAACTTAAAGGAGATTTTACCTATGTGTTTAATTTGTTTAAGTATTATTGTGTAAATGAAGAATTATGCCCTATATATTTATTAAACTTTACTTTGTACTAGATACCATGTGGATGTTGAAGACTTCATAAATTTCTGTGACTAGAGAAATTGTAAGGTAAAAGCCCTCATGGAATAATTCCTTTCATTAACTTGTAATCAATTGACTCTATTGAGGCATAAAAATATCAAAGCAAAAGTACCCCTCCCTGATGCTTCAGAGAATATTTGGCATCAATTAGAAGAATGGTACAGAAGCTAAATAATAGAGAAACTTTAAAAGAATTAGTGATGCTCTCATATATATTAAGGACTATAAGCAACATGAATTAAAATGCAAAATGCCTTTGGTTGATTAGCTATACATCCATAACATATATTCAAAAGGCCTACCTCAGACATAGACAAGATCTGTGATTTTTGCTTCAGCCTTTGCAAGCCCCTATGAGCCCTGCTTAGTTGATTCTGTCTTGTATTGTCATGGTTCTCCAATTTCTGGCTTCAGTAAACCTTCTTCCCCATCTTCTGTGGGGTTCTGGGAGCGCTGGCTAGTATTTGGTTACAGGTCCTTGCATTTGCTCCCATCATTTGTAGATAGCACTTCTCTCTGATGACAATTGGGCTAGATTTTGATCTACACATATAGTAGAATATGATTATTAATCACTTCATTGGCTTCTTTTATTCCAAACATGTTTGGTTCTGTTCTAAGTCTCTGCCTGTCCAGAACCTGATTCTCAGCTATACAGGCAGTGTCAAGGGTGGTCTTCCTCTCATGGCATGGGCCTCAATTTGTTTGAGTCATTGGTTGAACACTCCCACAAGTTCTGTGCCATCATTACCTTAGAACATCTCACAGGCAGGACAAAATGCAGATTGAATATCTTGGGCTGTATTGCTATTTGACTCTCACTAGTGAAAGCCTTGCCTAGTTTTAGAAGATGGATGGTTTAGGTTCCATACCCCCATTACTAGGTGTCTTTGCTAGAGTAACTTTCCCAATTTCCAGGGAGTTTCCACTGACTTAGGTTTCCAGGGAGTTTCCACTGACTTAGGTTTCCACATCTCCCTCCCTCTGTCTCCCTCTTATTCCAGTTGTCTCTCCCAGTATGTCCTCCTCATCTCTTTTGATTAATTTTTATATTTCTTTAGTTAGATATGAGAATGTCTATATCACCTTGCTTCTTAGGGCCATTGGGTAGGAAATTTTGTTTTAACATATTCTTTGCTGTATTTCTTCTGTTGTATCATCAACACCTGAGATTCTTTCTTCCATCTTTTCTATTCTGTTGGTGATGCTTTCATCTACAGTTCCTATTTGCCTTCCTGGAATTTCCATTTCCAGAATTCTCTCAATTTGTGTTTTCTTTATTGATTTTATTTCCAATTTCAGATCTTCACTAGTTTTATTAATTTCCTTCAGTTTTTGTTTTTTTCTTAGCTTCCTTGACTTTCTTCAAGAGATTTCTTCAATTCTTCCTATATTTAGATTGTCTTTTGTCAATTTCTTTAATGCATTTATTCATATTCTCTTTAATGAACTCCATTGTTTTCATAAAGTTTGTTTTGAATTAATTTTCCTATGCTTAAGTGGTATTGGAATATCCATGGCTTATTGTTGTAAAGTAACTGTTCTTTGGGAGTGGCATACTGCATTTGCTGATGTTGAATATGTTCTTACACTGGAGTCTAAGCATCTATATTTGAGGTGATTATAGGTGTAGGCGACAAAGTCTGTTTTTTTTTCTTTGTTGAATTAGTGTTTTATTTTCTTCCCTTGGTTTCTATTTCTTTGATCTTTTGGCTGGAATGGCCTTTGGTTGAGTAAAGTGTCTCCATTCAAGTTAGGGGCTCTAGTTCTGATGGCCGCAGTGGTCTCATGTTGAGCAGGTGGTGTCTTTGTGATTTGGGGTTTCAAACATGCCATTGAGGAAGGGTGGGAATTGGGTATACGGTGGGTGGGAACTGAGAGAATGAGTATTTGGCCCCAGGTGGGCAGCCTACCTTGAGATCTGGTGGCCTGTTGAGGCCTCTGGTCAACTAGGATGCCCCTGCTGGAGTTGTTTGCCAGGAAATGATGTCAAAGAAGGGAGGGGTGATTTTAAGTAGTGTGTGCAGGCACTGAGAGAGTAGGGGTGAACTCTGAGATGTTTGCTTACCTGGATACAAGGCAGTCTATAAGTATAAAATTATTAGTGTCTTAATGAAAGGCATTTTAGCAAGGGAAGATGGAACAGATGTATCTGTTTGCAAAAGTGATTGGTGTCATCCTAAGGATCTGAGTTCCCTCCTCAGAATCCATGGTATAAGGGTAGAAACAGCATAGAGAGATCTGATGCCTGCTTTTAGGCTTTGTGAAATGTAACTACAGCCAGGAGACAATTTTGAAACCAATTTCTTAGAATTGGAAGGGGAAGTGACTTAAAATCATTTTGGTTTGAAAAGTTAGTCTTGTGGAACAGCCAAACCATCACAAACCTTTCTACTAAGTGAAAAATCAGTTTATCTGTTGATGTCCAAGCTGTTACTAAGAATAATTTTTATAACAGAACAGCTTCAATGAAATAGGCCTCTGAGAACCCCAGTCATTAAATTATTGTGTTTGGGTAGGAGATGAGTCCATGATTAGAAGTGAATTTTTTTCCTTGTTTTAAAAGTATAAAAAAATTGCAGGACTTCTCAGTATGTGATGATTTGTAATGCTAACAAATTGGGTATTTTCTGATTTTGAACTAGTTATTCTGGACTCAACACAAACATAGAAACCAGGTGTGGAGCACTTGTCCAGGCAGACACCATTCCCAGTGCTTTGAGAATTCCAGGTGTGAGGTTTGTGCAGTATGGATTCTCATGCTAATTTGTTATGAGGAGATACTGTTCAGCGAACTTCCAGAAAATCATCATTATTTTCTATTGCCAGACTTCATAAGGAAAACTTTTTATCTAAACATTTATAAATGCTAAAGTCAAAATTTTGTTTTCAAGCCTAACAATTACACACTTAGGATGATGCCTCAGTTAGTCCCCCTTTTAGAATTTGAATTCATGTTTCAGTTATTTTCTTTTTTCTCTGACACTTTCCTGCGTTTGTTTCCATTTTTATGACAGCTCAGTGTTTACTACAGAAACTATACACACTTTGAAAATCAATATTATGAGGGAACCTGGTGGACTTGAATGACTTAAACTTTTCTGTATTTTATTGCTGAAGCAGAGCAGACTGCAAAATGGCCCTGATTTCAGAAGCTTCTTGAACAAGAAATATACATGGATCTTGGGGATTTAAATTAAAAGAAGAAAATCTCATGGAAGAGATAAGAAGCAAAATATTTTTCCACGTTTTGGTAAGGAAGAGCAGACAGCTTATGGAGTGCTCTGGAGATATGAAGTTATGGTGTCTAGTAGTTTACCAAGAACAGAAGACAAAGGCTGTAAGAAGGCAAAAAGAATTCATTTCCAATGTGGAAAATCAGGCATCTGTTAGTCTCCATTCTGCTGAATAAGAATGTTCAAAATAAGTAAGAGACCACTCATCATATTGAGATATGTCATAAAAACCTGACTCTATACTAGCCTTAACCTACCTGTCTATAAAGTATGCCATTTTCCTTTTATATTCATTCCACATTAGCCTGTATACAGCAATATCACCAGGAGAAACAGGATAATAAATCTATCTATATGTTTCTTCACTAGACATAAGTATCAAAATTTGTATTTCAAATTTAGTATTCAACTTGCATTAAAACAACTTACAAAATGTTTAATCTTTTCAAAAAATTTACATGCAACATTATCTAACAGTCCTTATTTTTTTCCCTTGAGAGAAGAGAAATTGAAAATAGACAAAATGGGATATTAAAAAACATAATTGTTCACTGTCTAGCCACTTCTGCAGAGAGATTTAACAGTTAATTCATTTCAGTCAATAATTTGAGGAAAAGCCTCTTTATTTTCTTAAGATTCAAAAAAAATGGTCAGAATCATCTCTTTTGAATGGTGGGAAAATTTGTCATCTCACTTTTCTGACCATGGCCTTTTCATCAGTTGACAGTTTTCAAATAGCATCATTGATGTAATCCCACCCTTTAATTCCTTTTAATTGATTTTTATAAAACAAGTTTGCTTAGGCTTCTGCTATTTAGTCACTATCCTGAGTCACAGTGACAAGTAAAATCTGTAGGTACAGAGAGTAAAGAATGGTTCCGTGGATTCCTGGACCACCACATAATTATCCAAATGTAACAAGGACCCAAAGAATGGCAGGCACATGTGATGTGCTAATTAGATGCTTAGGTGTCATTATCTCCCCTGGAGATAATACTTAATTCAGGGAGCTGTTGTCAGTGAGTGTGGAACTAGATGGCCTATACTAAAGACCCTGAGTTCTGCCACTATTTTGTCATGATGGATTGACAAGTAGGTTGACTTCCATATGGTTTCATCTCCTTCTCCATCAAAGAGTGAAACAACAGCATGTTTTCAGTAGGAGTTTTAGAAGGAAGAAATGAGTTAGCATCTGTAAAAATGATTACTACAGATCCTGGTACATGAACAGATGATATAACTCTTAGTTAAGAATAAACATATTTAATAAATATGGACTATATCCAAAGACAGCAACAAGTGTGTTTGAGTATGTTTGTATGTATGAAGCCAAGTTTGTAGTCCCTCCTAAGTTGATGGAATACTAAGTTGAAATACTTTAGTTAGCAAGAAATGATCAAACTCTGAATCATCTTTTGAATCAAAGTACCTACCAATGCTATGCTGCAGGATCATAACTCCTTATATAATGCAATAAATGGGATGCCAGGTCATTTTCAAATTACCAGTGCCTTTTCTTTGAAATATAATTTTCTTAAGAATTCTTTTTAAGTATAAAAATATCTATACCTATATATCCTCTACAATATTTTTCTTTAAAATGTGTATACATTGTAATACAAAATCAAACTGAATACCATCCCTTCTTTATCCTCGTTAGTTTTTTATTTAATACATCTTAAGTTAGAATAAGATTTACATCATCTCCCCTATCATTTTCTTCTCTTTAAACCCTCCCATGTCTCTACCTTTCAGTCCCCATATGTGTGCCTCCATCTGTCTCCTACTAAATTTGATGGCAATTCTTTATTTGATTATACACACACATATGCACCCATACACACATATAAATACAACAGATAAATACAACACATTGAATCTGTTTTTGTTGTTTGTATATGTGTAATTTCAGGGATGCTTGCTGTGCATTGGGCAAATACTTAAAGGAGCCATCCTTAGATGGGCTAATTTCCTCTCTCTCAGCAGTCATGAGTTGCCTGTAATAATTTTGTTCAGGAGTGGGACTCTGAAAATTTTCCTTTCCTGATTAGCATGTCTCTTGATATTTTCTCTGTCCAGTTCCTCTTTAAGCAGCTATTTCTAGGAAACATGATCTCAAATCAGACTTCCCAGTCGTCTGCATTGAACAGTATTCCTGCCTCCACGACCACGGTGTTCCCTGAGCCTTAGGTACAGAAGTTGTGTTGAAGATATATGTGCGAATTCCTGCTTGGTATGCAGTTGTGGTTTTCAGTAAGGTCCATTTGCTACAAAGTGAAGTTCTTTGATGACAGCTGACAGCTGCATGTATCTCTGGGTATATGATAACTTTTAGAATGCAGCCAGCAATTTTATTGCTCCAGTAAAGTAATAATATAAGATTCTGCAAAAAAAACAGGGCCTCTTCAGCCCCAGGGAGTTGGCAATGTTTCCAGTATAAGCTATCATGATTTCCTTTCTGTTGAGCAGGTCTTCAGTCCAATTAGACAGTTGACGCTTATGTCCAATGTATAAACACCACCACTGCGCCTTTAATGTTTGTGTGTGTGTGTGTGTGTGTGTGTGTGTGTGTGTGTGTGTGATACCACTTGGGCTGACAGTGCTCCATACAAGAACCATAGGTTACCTAACAAAATCTCCTGTACCACATGTGAAACCCTCCATTTGAATTTTTGGTCAAGGGGGTCCAAGTGACTCTCAAGACAACAAAAGCTTTAATTCTCTTGTTTGAGGCCCTTGTTTGCCTCTCAGAGGTGGAAGGATTTGGGGACTTTCTGGTGACTCAGATGTTTCAAGCTGGCTCTAACCAGAAAACCTCATTCCTGCTGCATGCCCCTTACTATGGGAAAGTACTAGTGCATAGTACCAATGGAGGGACACCATCAACAGCCCTTTCTAACTATGATATCTATGAACAACAATGATGATCAGTGTTTGTCATTAATACAATCTGGAATCAATTGGGATTGGAAAATTCGCCCCCCCTTGCATTGGACTGTGACCATGTCTGAGAGAGAAGGCCTTGACTGATGATAGATGTGGGAAGTGCTCACCAAATGTGGGCCACAATCACTGATTAGCCTGAATATATAACAAAGCATGCAGGCAGCCAGACAAAATGAGGTAGCCATTAAGCAGTTTTCCTTCATGGTTTCTCATTGACTTCCTGACCTCACTTCCCTCAGTGCTAAATTGTGAACAGAAATATAAACAAAATTAACTGTTTCTTCCTCAAGAAGAGTTAGTCAGAATATTTAAAAACAACATAAAAGGAAACTACAGAACTCATATATATATATATAATATATATATATATATATATATATATAATTTTTGTGTTAGTGATAACCATAAACTTTCCCAGTTCACAATATTTAACAATATGAGTGCTATTAATTATAGTTTGTACAATATGAATGAAAATAAAAATTAAAGAAAATAGAAACTATGGAGAAGATATGAACTGCATAAATATTCTGCGAAATCCTCATCAAAATTCTAGTAGCATCATTATCAGAAATAGGGGAAATAATTATTAGATTCCCATAAAAAACATACTAGCTAAAATATCAAAGCAATTGTTACCAAGATCAATGAAAAACATCACATTATAAAACTTCAATATGCACTAGAGTATTAAAATCAAAACACAATAGTATATTTATTTATGTGTGATATGGTTAAATAATCATAATTCATGATAACTATGCAAAAACATTCAAATCAGTATTTTGAAACCATATCTGCATTCCCTCTCAAGTGTGCATTTCTGCTAATGTCCAATATATATAAATAATATTAGTCTGTCAAATGGTAAACAAGAAAAGGTAATGTATTATATATCAAAATGTATAATTATATATTCATGTAATAAAGGAAATTGTGTCATTTATGACATTGTAGGTAAATTCAGATGAACTTAATTAAGACATTGAAATGAGACCATAGAGAGACAAATAATTTTGTCTCGTGTATGCATAACTTTAAAAATTTAGAATAGTTTTGCCAGGGTTAAAAGATTTCCCTGAAGCATGAGAAAATAGGCAAAGACATCTTTTGCTATGAGTAAATGTGAGAAAAATTTAAAAATCATTTGACAGTAAAGCCATGAATTATTTTCTAGTCATTCTATCCTCTTACATTAGCCAGCATCTTTATTTTATTCCTGTGCCATGTTGTTTGAATTCCTAGTATTCTGTAGTATAGTTTGGAGTACAATAAATGATGTATGGAGTATGATGCTAAGAATTCACATAGTGGAAAAATGAAAATGTTTCCTGCATTTTACCAGTGATGACTGGTATGTATCATGTGGCATAAAAGCATTACGTAATAAAAAAGTAGAGAGCTTACCATGTTTACACACTCTAGCAAATTCAGGACACTACAGAGGCAATTGTGTATTAAATAATATCTATCAGTTTACAAAAACAGCAGAATATTAGGGAGTGGAATGAGGATAGATGGTACACAATCTTTTTAGAAATCCAGTCACCATCTATTAATGTATTTTATCACAGAGTTCCTATTATAACTAATATAACTGCATGGACATTGATAGTATTTCCTGTGTTATAAAATTAATGAGGACCTGTTTTCAGTTGGTGGGAGAATAGTATTCCATATTCAGAACACGGGGAATATGGAATACTATACCAACTCTCTCGATCTTCCTCAACCTCACTGAGCCTCCCCTCTTCTATTTCCTCCCTCCCCCTCCTCTTTCTTGCTCCTTTGCTTTCCTTTCTCCTCCCTGACTCAGATCCATGGTATATAGTTTTTGTCTATTTTTAGCTGATAAAAAAGAATAAATCTTTCAGGAAGGACTCAATTCAGAAGAACATTCATATTCCAAAATTAATATCTATTTTCAGCCTGATCTTTTTATGCAAATGTTTCATTTAAGTACCAGTATCCTTTGATTTTTTTTTTTTTTTTTGGATTTTCGAGACAGGGTTTCTCTGTGTAGCTTTGGAGGCTGTCCTGGCACTTGCTCTGGAGACTAGGTTCACCTCAAACTCACAGAGATCTGCCTGCCTCTGCCTCCCGAGTGCTGGGATTAAAGGCATGTGCCACCAACACCCGGTGAAATTTGGATTTATTACAACTTTACCAAACAGTCCTAACTGAGTTTGTAAATCTGCCAGTCTCATGAACATGTGAAGCATGAATGACTCATATATTGTCACATTATGAAGAGCTTTTGCTTGTGTATTTATCTTCTGATACCTTCTGGCACATTTAGTAATTTGGCATTCTATAATGCCTGCTTTACATTTGTAAAAAAATGTCTTCCCTCTTGGTATGGAACAGTGACAGATGACACCTTTAACATTTTACACTTTACTTATTTATGCCACAGATTGCTGCCATGGGTTATTATTAAAGTAAACTTTCTCCAATACCAGTACAATACTGGTTAATGGGTTTGTGTCTGTTTAACTGAAAACTCTGGAGAAGGTGTAATTTCTGATGACATTGGCAGTCCATTTTGGAACAAATAATTTTAATAATGCCAGCACCTTCTAGGAGCTTTCCTCTCTCAGCTACTCAAACATTGCCTTTTTGTCTATTGTCATATGATCGAAGGAGCTATTGAGGCACAAAGTCAGTTGAGATTTTGGTCTTCACTGTGATGCAAAGCATCACAATCAGTCAGAGAGTTTCAAATTTCAATTTTCTGTGGCTATGAAGAATTTCAAACATTCCTTGGCACAAGCATCTAAGCTTCCTTGTCCTTCAGTATTTTTGGAGCTTCTGTACTCTTCTCAATAGAGAAATGTAAGAAGTTTCAGTCCAGTTCATACTGAATTAAATATCATTACCCTCCCTTGATAAAGCATGTTTGGAAGGTCATGGGGAATTTTCTCTGTGGATCTTCTCAGAGATCCAGGACAATGCAGTAGGACTGCTGTGTGACAGAGAGCAAGGAGACTTGGCTATTGATGTGTGAGACACAAAGACTTGTGTTCTCTAAGAACACAAGTTCTTAGAGAGAGATGAGTATGATACAAAAAGCCAGGAATAAAATGAGCACAGATCACCCAGAATCAGAGACCTAAATTAGGTAAAGCCAAAAAATTACATTGTTTAATAAAATTGTTTTCTAATTTTTAGCATATATATTTGAGATTTTTGCTATGACATTCCCACTAATTGATGCCCTATTGAACAAGTAAGTTTTTTATGACTGTATTCATTGTTTATTTGAAATTGAAACAAAGCAGACATTCTGTAGCAAGTAAAATACGAGACACTCAGATCAACTTGAATCTCAGATAAATAATGAACATTACTTTATCATAGCATGTGTAAAGTATTATATGGGATAGGCTTATGCTAAACCTTATTGTTCACTGGAAGTTCAAATTTAACTGTTTCCTCAGTTTTTACCTATTGGATTGGGAATCACCAATGAAGTAGTATCCCTGTGGTAGGACAAGAAACAGCCTCAGGATTAAAAACCAAACAACAGAAGTAGGACATGAATCTAATAAAGAGCCGTTGAAAGATCATTTAAGCCTAGAACTTACACTGAAAAATACACCAATAATAGCTAAAGAATAGAGAGAAGCCTCAGAGATGTAATAATATAAACTTGAAATATGTAAACACAACAGTGCAACCAATACAAATACTCAGTGTGCTCAATGAAGGAACATGAGGTTATCTGAAAGATAAATTATATTGTTCAAAACTAAGAGTTCAATAGATATGGAAACACACATTTTAAATACAGTTGACCTGTTAGCCATGTATTTTTTATTTCAATTATTACGGCAGAACAAGTAAATTTTAAATACAAAATGATATGTTATAATAAGGGCAAAATGCATATTCATTATAATAAAAGTCCTTAAGTCCCTGGATTCCTATTTGACTCTTCCTGCTCTTTGTTGCTCACCCACATTTTGTGATTTATTGTGCAAGGTATTCCTTCCTAAAGTGTCAGTAAAGATGCAGCCTTGGGCATTTTTTCAAATGGGGACTCTGGGTGGATAATGTGGTTTTTTTTTTATAACCTTTTATGCAACTTCAAATACTGCCATGAAAAATAATTTAGCAGAAAAGGAAAGGTGAGGCACAATTTAACATTTCCTTAAGAACATGATTCTGGAAGTTCACATTAAAAGACAATTTTCTACTACAAGTCAACAATTCCTGCTGCAATTCTGCAGATTATATTTTTGACTGCCTTACTGCTTTTGTAATAATGAAACTTTAGATGAAGTAATAGTAAAGTTGTGACTATTATTGTAACTTTTACCCAGCCAGCTTTTACTGTCACTGTCTTAGTTAGGGTTACCATTGCTGTGAGGAAACACCATAATCAGAAGCATCTTGAGGAGGAAAGGGTTTATTCTGTTTCTGTTGCTATATCATAGTTAATCACCAAAGAAAGTTGGGAAAGGAATTCAAACTGGACAGGAACCTGAAACCAGGAGCTATAGAGATGCCATGAAAGAATGTTGCTTGCTGGCTTGCTCATTGTGGCTTGTTCAGCCTGATTTCTTATAGACCTGTAGTTGTCCTTACCTGGGGGACAGCAACCTAGAGTAAGAAGTCCAGGGAGGGGAATGGGGACAGGAGAGGAGAGAGAATGACCACAAGACAGGATTCTGTCCAAGTGGCAAATTTTATTTTTCCAGGCTAGCTTATATAATCAGTAGTATGGGATAAAGGGGAGGGGGAGAAGAGGCCAAGAGCCAGGTGTTAGTTTAAGCAGGATGTTAGAAAACTATAGAAAAAGGATGTTGGCAGGGTAAAAAGTTCATGGGTGGTGGGGAGAGGGAGGGTTACCTAGGTAAGTGGTTGGATGCAGGAGGGTTGCTTAGGTAAGTGGACCTGTGCTTGGAACAAAGGATTGACATCTGGGTCATGTTGTTCCTTTTGGGTGCTCATGTTTGAAGTCATTTATAATCAAAAGCCAGTTCTATAACTATGTGGCTTGCCAAGTTTGACCTAAAGGTTCATGCCAAGCTGTATGGCTCCTAACATAGAACCCAGAATCACCAGGCCTCCAAGTGCACCATCCACAATGGGCTGGGCCTCCCCAATTAGTCATTAAATGAAATGCCCAATACATTTGCCTACAGCCAAGTCTTATAAATGCTGTGGTAGTTTGAGTAACAAAGGTCCCATAGGCTCATAGGGACTGACACTATTAGCAGATATGCTTTTTTTAGAGTATTATGGGCTGTGATGTTTCAGATGCTTACACTACATCCAGTGTGTGTCTCTTCATGCTGCCTGCCTATAGAGATATAGAACTCTCAGCTACCTCTCCAGCACCATGTTTGCCTTTGTGCTTCCATGCTTCTTTCCATGAGGACAATGTACTAAACCTCTGAACTGTAAGCCATCCCCAGTTAAATGTTTTCATTTATAAGAATTACTCTGGTCATTGTATCTCTTCACAGCAATAGAAACACTATTTTCTTAAGTGAGATTCCCTCCTCTCACGTGACTTCAGGTTTTCTCAAGTTGACATAAAACCACCAACATAGACACCTAGATGGCATCTCTTCAATGAAGTGTATGTCCATTCTGTCCATTTTACTCCCTTTGATCTGTAAACCACAAAAACGAGTCAGGCTTCTGCAGAGGTCTGACCTGTGTCAGTCCCAGGCTAGAGAGGCCATCTATTCAGGACTGATGTCTTTGGGACTGTGATCAGAATCAGCCGAAAAGCCACAGGTCCAATCCTGAAGCAGTGAGTGTGGATCAGGAAGTCCTAGCTTCCCAACATTGTTAAGGATGAGAGAGACATATTATCACCTCAGGAGGGCTTTCATTCAGTACTGGACACCATGGTTTATTCAAGCATCCTCTTAAATAACTTTCCAAATGTGAGGGAACCGTAGACGACATCTATTATCATGTATAAACGGCTGACTAGGAAACACTTCCTAGGAAGGTATGGTCCCAGAACACAGGTACATGAACACTCAGACATTCCATAATGGCACATCTCACTAGTTCCTCATTAGTCCCCAGGCATGTCCTACCAGCCCCCATGATGCCTGTGCGTCCACCCAGGGGCCTAAGTCTATTGTTACACAACTGAGAAGCCATTCTCCACTGTGGCCAAGCCATCTGGTGGTAACCAGCTGACATCTAAAAGACAGTGGGAGATTGATTTGAACTCCTGGAATTGAGCTTGAGGCCTGGATCTGAAACATCGTATTTATATTCATGCCCCAACAGGCTTCTGGCTTTCTTTTAGTTGACAAAACTGGTCAGCTTGTATCAGGCTTTTGGTGACAGACTAGATATAATAGATAACTTAAGTTTGACATGTTTGACAGAAAAGGATATGATAGAAGAAAGTAACTGTCTTGGAGAGTGAATGGAGCACGTAAACAGTGAACAAGTCCAAGCCTGTGGCAATAACCGGTCAAACCACAAAGTAACATGATAGGAAATACAAATCATAATTAAGGAGAAGGAGGTTCCAGAAAAAAAAAAAAAACAAGAGTTCTTTCTCCAAGAACTGATAGAAAAATGAAAGACACTAAACTCTCTCAAAGACTGAAAACATGTATGTAAGGAAGTGTGTGTCTTTGAAGAGATGGTAAGTGGAGGAAATATGGTCATAACACATATGAATTTCTTAAAGGACTAATAAATAAGGAACAACTTTCATTTTATTTTTGTTTCTCTTCCTAATTTTCATGAGTATATTAAAAAGTTGTTCCTCATGCCATTTTAATTTTTGTCTAAATTCATTTTAAGAAAGTGACACCTAACACTAACATGTCTTGGAACATATGTTTCATTTTATTAAAACTTTAACAGGAATAATGACAGGAAAATTCCTCTTAGACATGTTTTTAGTCTCAATGAAGAGAATTAACAAGCTGTTCTTTCTATCCTTGGTGGAAATAAGCCCAACTAAGAAACTACTTCTTTTCATGCAGGTGCATAACTGTATACCAAGTATAATTACATCCAAAGCCATACACATCATAACTCTATTTTTTGTTAGAAAATTCTCTCTAAGGATAGCACTGTTGAGTAAAAACAGCTGCTGAGCTCAACTTTTTAATATTTAAAAGTGCTAACCATTTATTCTGTTTATGGAACCACAGCTGAGCCTGTCACCTATGGCAGATACAAATACACTCATGTTGATTTGGCAAACATTATCAGAATGGCTGTGTGCTGGTGCTTGGATGTTTACTCTCCCCCCAAAATTATAAAATAAAATAGATTCCACAAGTGTATATGCTACTTGAACAATTTCTTAGCTCATGCCACCAATTTTAAAGTAATTTTTATTTAAATAGTCTTCAATGATTCTAGGTTAGCGTCTTCTCCAATAGAATGTTGGATCCAGGAGAACCATATTTTTTTTTCTCACATAACATAGCAGACTCTGTGACTTTCAAAGGACTTGAAACATAACAGGGATATAAAGAAAAGTGTCCTAAGAATGGTGTAGTGGGATGAGAAGTACTTTTCCTTGGCTTATCATGACAATTTTGAAAGACTAGTTGAGAATGCCTATGTAACATGTCTGAAATAGAGAAAGCACTCTACTCATGATTCATATCCATCTAAAATACACCATGAGGAGTACATATTGTGCTTCTAATACCAATGGCCAGAATTCTCAGCATAGACCAGGTAAAACTTACTGTAGCTACATACCTGGACACAGTTGAGTTATGTGAGAGCATTTTGATGTATTTAGATTTGTTTTTACTAGTCATGAAATTGCATGATGGTAATCCCAGTAGCAAGGGACCTGAAGCAGGGGAATAACCAGGAATATTATGTGAGCCTGTCCAACAGAGCAAAATTCTGTTTAGAGTTTGGTAGCCAGGGGTGGGAACATTATGATCTCTTGAGTCTTTATTCCAAGAGCTGGCAGATAAGCTTCTCTCCAAAGCTGGAGGGAAAAGACCTAATTGCTATAGCTAGGTTAAATGGATCACCATGACTTTTTTGTTTTTTGTTTTTGCTTTCATATTGGGATTTTTTATTTAAATTCTTTAATTACCACTCATATATACATATCTATCCCCCCTATTCCCTGGCCCTCTCATCCTCCCAAATTCTCCACCAACTCCCCCAACCCATTCCCCAACTCCACCCCAGGGACAGTGAAGCCCTCCACCAGGGACCTTCAAAGTCTGTCATATCCTTTGGGGGAGAGCCCAGGCCTTCCTTGTTGTATCTGTACTGCAACAGTATCCCTCCATGGGGACTGAGCTCCCAAAGTCCATTTGTGCTCTAGGGTTGAAGACTGGCTCCACTGTTAAAGGTTCCATAAACTACTCTGGCCTCCTAGCAGGCACCGACATTCAGAGGACTTGGTTCAGTCCAGTGCTGTTTCTACAGCTTTGTGACTAGCGTCTCCATGCTCTCACTAGGTCAGGTCAACTGTTTCAGCAGGTCTTTCCATCCCTGTCTTGGCTCCTTTGCTCATCCCTCCTCCCTCTCCACAACTGAATTCCAGCATTATGGTTCAGTGCATAGTTGTGGGTGCCTGTTTCTGCTTCGAACAGCTACTGGATGAATGCTCTATGAATGGTAACCAAGGTAGACACCAATCTCATTAGAGGGGAAGGGCATCAATGGCATTTTCTTCACCAATGCTTGGATTCTTAGTTGGGGTCATCCCTGTGGATCCCCTAATGTTTCCTTTGTGCCAGACCTCTCTCCATACCTGTACTGTCTCCCTCTATCATTATTGAAAATGAATATAATATATTATGATCATGGTTTCTTTTCCCCCATCCCCTTCCAGATCCTCATCCCCTCTCTACCAATCCAACTCCACACATCGTTTCTCTCTCTATGGAAAACAAATAGGAAAATACAGATAAAAAGAAAAGCAAAAACAAGAAAAAAGCAAAAGAAGTACACACATACTGACAGACAGATAAACACAGACATTGACACATACTTATGCACACACACATGCACAAACCAAAATCACAGAAACATCAAACAGAAGACACAATATACACACAAAAGAGAAGTGTGATAAAATATGTTAAAAAACCCATTAGAGAAAATTCTACAAAAATACTTCTGAGTTTATTTTGTGTTGCCCATTTATTTCTGGGTATGAAAACTACCTTATTGTGAGTTTATAGACAGTGAGACTACATAGGAGAAAACTTTTTTCCTTTGCAAGTGTATGGCAATTGCAGATAATATCTTAATTAGGAATGGTAGATCATGTCCACTTCTCCCTATCATCACTAGGAACTTGTCTCACTTAGACCTATCCTGGTTCTATGCATGCTGCCAGTGTCTCTGTGAATTCTTTTGTCTATCTGTCCTGTTGTGTCTGGAAGACACTATGTTTTTGGTATCTTCAATTCTGGTTGACTCTTGCAATCTTTTTGCATCCTCATCTGAATAGCTCTGTGAGCCTTGAAAGGAGGGGTTTGATGAATATATCAAATTTAAAATGGAGTGTTCTAGGGTCTCTGACTCTCTGTATACATTCTAGTTGTGGGTCTTTTTGTTATTTCCCATTGACTTCAAGAAGCTTCTCTGATGATAACTAACTGAAATGGAATTCTTTGCCTAATCTCCAGCAATTTCTCACTACTTGTAATCACAATGTTCTGCTGAAAGTCCATCTTCCAGCAAGTTTTTGTCTCTCTACATCTTCTTTAAGGTTTTCAACTAAATGGCATGATACACATCTCAGTCATGCTCAACTCAGGGAATCTATAGGCCCCTTCCTATGTGGATGAGGGCAAATGGCTTGAGAGATCTATCCAGGAGTAAAGAGCCCATGTGAATAATAAGACAGTATAGTGAAAAGGAGAATATGAAGCAAGGAGATGTGGAAAGATTGGTATAAGTAAACAGAAGGAAAGACCTCGAGAAAGAAGACTACAAGGAGATGGAGAGAGAGAAGGAGAGGGAGGAAGAAAAAGGAAGGGGGAGATAGGAACTTGACTAACATAGATTGTTGGAAGAAATTACAACTACATCATTGGGATATAACAAGATGCACTGAGAAAATGAACTTCTGGATTTCATATTTCTAAAAACAAGTTTCATCATGTGATTTTATAGATAATTAGTATGAAGGGAAATAGAGAGTGTGTGTGCATCAAATTTAAGCCAAATAGCCACTGACACCTTTCAAAGAGTTTTCCTTGATGGTAAAGTATTTGACATGTTTCAAAGCTATATTTCAAGGCCAAGTTTGAGGAATATTTTCCTAAAATGTATTCTGTATGATTCTAAAACATCTGAGGTTCCTCCTATTCACAAAAGAAAAAACAAAAACAACCCAGAGTTGTAAACTGCTAGAATTCTACACAATCTACTTGTTTTTATCACAGTCTACTGCTTGCTAATTGTCCATCAAAGGGTGGAGGTTGGCAGTAGCTTTCTTGCAGATCAGCAGATAAAGCAGGATTTCCCACAGGTGATTACAACAAGGAGTCCCTAGCCTTCAACAGGAAAATCCATATTGACAACTTGCCACTGGCCTCAGGGCTGAACCTAATTAGTGGAGCCTCATTTCCCAAAATAAATTAATTCAATCTACACATGGCTTAAAATAACTGAATTGTTCTAGACCAATTTTAAAAAACTCTCATGACAACTAATTGGCTGAGACTATAGAGTCTTGTCAGGTTTCCCTATATATAGGACATATTTAAAAGTCAAGGCAACCTATTATGATAAATTTAAGTCACACCCTTCCCATTCTTACTGTTACTTTAACAAATAAGTTTATCTCCCACTTCTTTTTCAAGCACCAAAACTAACGATGTACTTTGAGACTATTGATATGTGAACTGTTATGTACCTGATTGCACAATATTTCTGGTATATAAAATACTATGTGTCTACTGCCATAGCACTGTAAAATACTAGTGTTAATTCTTGGAGAATTTCTTCTTTTTTCATTTTTTTAAATTTAATTTAGAAACAAGCATGTTTTACATGTCAATCCCAGTTCCCTCTCCCTCCCATCCTGCCCTGGCCACCAACAATCCCTTATCCCCATCCACTTACTGCTCCCCCAAGAATGAGACCTTTCATGGGGGATCTTCAATGTTTGTCACATCATTTAGAGCATGGCCTAGGCTTTCCCCTGAGAGAGTATCCCTCAATGTGGAATGGGTTCCCAAAGTCCATTCATATAGTAGGGATAAATACTGATCCACTGCTGGAGGCCCCAAAGATTGCCATGGCCTCCAAACTGACACCCATGTTCAGGAGGTCTGGCTCAGTTCTATGCTGGTTTCCCAGCTGTCAGTTTGGGGTCCATGAACTCCCCCTTGTTCAGGTCAGCTGTTTCTGTGGGTTTCTCCAGCTTGGTCTTGACTCCTTTCCTCATACTCCTCCCTCTCTGAAACTAGATTCCAGGAGTTCAGCTCAGTGTTTAGCTGTGTTTGTCTTCTTGTGCTTGCACCAACTACTGGATGAAGACTCTAGGATGACATACAAGGTAGTAATCAATCTGATTATTGGGGAAGGGCATTTAGGGTAGCCTCTCCACTATTGCTTAGATTGTTAGTTGGTGTAATCCGTATAATTCTCTGGACATTTCCCTAGAAACAGATTTTTCTTTAAACCTATAATAGCTCCCTCTATTATGGTATCTCTTTTCTTTTTTAATATTTTTATTGCAGAACAACTTATTTTACATATTAATCCCCCCATTTCCTCACACTCCCATCCTCCCATTCTCCCCACTGACCCATACAAACCAACCCCCCCACTTACTCCCCAAGGATAGTAAAGCCTTCCATGGGTAACACCCAAGTCTGATACATCATTTGGGGGAGGTCCTAGGTCCTCTTTTGAGTTACTGGACTACAATAGTGTCCCTCAATAGTGTCCCAAAATCCATTTGTGCACTATGGATAACTACTGGCATCACTCTTAGAGGGCGCATAGACTGCCCAGGTCTCCTAGCTGGCACTCACATTCAGAGGGCTTGTTTTGGTCCAATGCTTTGGATCACTGAACATTTTCCTAGTGCCAGTTTTCTCTTAAAACTTATACAATCTCACCGTATTAAGGTATCTCTCTTTTTGTTCTCCTCTATTCTTCCCCAGAATCAAACTTCCTGCTCCCTAATGTCCTCCACTTCCCACCTCTCCCCTCCTTCTTTTTCTCCTAACTCCCTCTTCCCTCCCCACATGCTCCCAAAGTGCTCAGGAGATCTTGTCACTATCGCCTTCTCAGGGGGACCATGCATGGCTCTCTCAGAGTCCTCTATGTTTCCTAGCTTCTCTGGAAGTGTGGATTTTAGGCTGGTAATCCTTTGCTCTATGTCTAAAATCCATATATGAGTGAGTACATACCACATTTACCTTTTTCTGACTGGGTTACCTCACTCAGGATGGTTTCTACTAGTTCTGTTCATTTGACTGTGAATTTCAAGGGTCCATTTTTTTTTTTCTGCTGAGTAGTACTCCCTTGTGTAAATGTATCCAATTTTCTTTGTTCTTCGGTTCTGCAGGTTACTCCCAGGTTGTGGCTGTTACAAATAATGCTATAAACATAGATAAACAGATGTCCTTGTTGTATGAATATGTGAATGTTTTGATACTTTCCTGAGAGTGGAACTGCTGAATCTTGTGGTAGACTGATTCCCATTTTCTTCAGGAACCGCTATATTGATTTCCAAAGTGGCTGTACTAGTTGGCACTCCCACTAGTAATGGAGGAACCTTCCCCTTTCTCCACATCCTCTCTAGCATAAACTGTCACTGGTGATTTTGATTTTAGCCAGTTCTGACAGGAGTAAGATGGTATCTCAGAGTTGTTTTGATTTGCATTTCCATGATGGCTAAGGATGTTGAAAATTTTCTTAAGTATCTTTCAGCCATTTTATATTTCTCTATTAGAAATTCTCTACTTAGTTCTATTCCTCACTTTTTAGTTTCATTATTTGGTGTTTTGTTGACTAGCTTTTTGAGTGATTGGTATATTTTGGAAATCAACCCTCTGTCAGATGTGGGATTGGTGAATATTTTTTCCCATTCTGTGGGCTGCCGTTTAGTATTCTTGACTGGGTCCTTTGCCTTACAGAAGCTTCTCAGTTTCAGGAGGTCCCATTTATTACTTGTTGATCTCAATGTCTCTGCTACTGTCATTATGTTCAGGAAGTGGTCTCCTGTGCCTATTCGTTCAAGGGTACCTCCTAGTTTCTCTTCTAAGAGTTTCAGTGTGGCTGGATGTATGTTGAGGACTTTGATACATTTGGACTTAAGTTTTGTGCAAGGTGATAGACATGGATCTATTTACAGTCATCTACATGCCATCATCTAGTTATACCTGCACAATTTGTTGTAGAGAATATTCTTTTTTCTATTATTTAATTTTAGCTTCTTTGTCAAAAATCAGGTATTCATAGGTGTATGGGTTAATATCAGGGTTTTCAATTTTATTGCCTTGGTCTACTTGTCTGCTTTTATGCCAATACCAAGTTGTTTTCAGGACTATAGTTCTAAAATAGAGCTGGAAGTCAGGGATGGTAATGCCTCTGGAGGTTTTTGTATTACACAAGGTTGTTTTGGCTATCCTGGGTCTTTTGTTTTCCATATAAAGTTGAGTATTATTCTTTCAATATCTGTGAATAATTTTGCCATTATTTTGATGGATGTTGCATTGAATCTGTAAATTACTTTTACTATGTTCTTCCTACCTACTCAAGAGCATGGGAGATCTTTCAATTTTCTGGTATCTTCTTTAATTATTTTTTCCTTAAAGATGCTATGTTCTTGCTATACAGGTCTTTCTTTTATCCTGCCACTTTTGCTAAAGGTGTTTTTCAGCTGTAATAGTTCCCTGGTAGAGTTTTTCAGATCACTTATGTAAACTATCCTATCATCTGCAAATTTGACTTCTTCCTTTCCAATTTTATCTCCTTTTGTTGTCTTATTGCTCTGGCAAGCACTTCAAGAACAATATTGAAGAGATATGGAGAGAGTGGACAGTCTTGTCTTGTGCCTGATTTTAGAGGAATAACATTGATTTTCTCTCCATTTACGTTGATGCTGCCTGTTGGTTTGCTATATATCGCTTTTCTTATGTTTAGGTGTGTTCCTGTTATCCCTGATCCCTCCAAGGCCTGTATCATTAAGGGATGTTGGTTTTTGTCAAAAGCTTTTTCAGCATTTAGTGAGATGATTTGTAAATGGAGTCCTTAATTGGTCTAAATAATAAAAGGCCGGAGTCTGATATAGAGGGAAATGCTGAGATATCAGAGAGAAGGAGTAAACCACAGCAAACCTTACTTCTTAAATGTCTCCACAGAGAAGAGTGAGTTCCTGTTCATTCCTGATTATACACTGTTCCTGCCCAGCTATATTACTTCATGTCTGTCTTTATAGACCTCCAGACCTCTATGGTTAGCTAGTGGCAAGCTCCATTGTCTGCTCCCCAGACATGCCTTATTTGTGCAAGAAAAATATCATGACATATCCCCTTTTGGTCTAAAAAATAACATAAATTATAACCAATATGAGAAAATTATCTACAATAAGAAAAATAACTATATACAATATATACATGGTCATAACTACATTGTCTAGTCCATAGCCATATGACAAATTCCTAGAAAATACCCCATTATCTATTTTTTCTTGATGAGTCCAAAATATTGTACCTAATTTACTGTCTATTCTAAGATGCATATCAAATTATCTTTTAATTTCTTTTAAACCCATTACATTTAATACAACTATAGTAAGTTTCTTTACTGGTTCTGGTAAATAGGGAAAACTATAACTATACTATTTTTTCTTCATTTTCCTCAGAGACTCAAGAGAAAATAATATTAACTGAGTAAACAGGAAGTGTAAGCAAGCAACTTTCAAAGAATGTGAGAAATGACAGAAACAGCTGGCTGCCTGGAGAGCACCCAAGATTGCTCTGCAATGGTGGGTCAATTATTATTGCCATCTTATCATTCTTACACAATGATCATGTGATTTTATTTTTCAGCTTATTTATATGATGGATTGCATTAATAGACTTTCATATGTTAAAACATCCCTTCATACCAAGGATGAAGCCTACTTGATCATGATGGATAATTTCTCTGTTGTGTTCTTGGATTCAATTTGCCAAAATTTTATTGAATATATTTGCATAAATGTTCATGAGGGATATTGGTCTGTAGTTCTCTTTCTTAATTGTGTCTTTGTTTGGCTAGGGTACCAAAGTGATTGTAGCATCATAAGAAGAGTTTGGCAATGAACTTTCTGGTTATAATGTATGAAAGAATTTTGAGGAGTATTGGTATTATCTCTTTTTTGAATTTCTGGTACAATCCTGCCACATAATCACTATTTTGTAATCACTTTACAATGAAGGAAGTTTGGACTCAGAGAAAGTGAGGAACTATGTAGAATTCTGTGTTTGCATTAACGTCTCCTCCCTGACTCCAAGATTTAAATGTTTCCATGTTGACATTCTTCCTTTAATTCTATTGTCAGCTAGAGTAGATTTAAACAAAACAGAAGTCTCTGCTTGATAGATCTCCATTGTTCTTATTTTTATCTAGTATGTTGTATAGTACAAAGATAAAAATTCAACATATTTTCTTCAATTCATGCAACATTTTCAGTATTTCACATGTGAAGAATATTTTCCTAAAATAGACCCAGAAAGTGTTTTTCTTCTATGATTCCTTTGTGCTTTCATAAACTAGTGTAATGGAGTATTGTAATAGAGTCCATGAAAGCCCAGATAAAGGGAAGTCAAGTATTTATTGGGGAATCACTCAGAAATGACAAAACAAGGTCCCCTGACCTTATGTTCTGGTTGCTGCCATGTATTCCATTGTTGGGAGCTGCAAAGTACGGCGCCCAAAAGATGGCGCTAGTTTCCGCCTTCCGCCAGCCCGACGTCGAGTGCTCTCTGTGGTAAACAACTCCTAATTTGGTAAAGGCCATGTATCCTCTTAATTCTGCTTGGAGACAACCTATCCTGGCGTACCACGTAGGGTTAGGTGATTGGTAGGTGTAGACTATATCAGACCCCGTCTTCCTCTACCTGGGGCCGCCATTCACTGTAAATCATGGTTCCCGATTAAACTGTGAGAAGAAGGTTCCTTGGTGTTGTGTCGTTCTTGCTGGTCAAGGGTGGACGCAACATTCCATGACCGGAGAAAGAGAGCGCTCACATCCCAGTCTGCCCATAGCACCTGAGAGCCTGAAAAACTCCACCTTGAGGAGTTGAATGAGTTTCCACAGCAATTCTCCTTTTAGTCCAAAGAAGAGGGTTCTAAACCTAATACAAAACTATATACAATAAGAATAATTATCAAGTAATGTCCAGGAAAAGGGTAAAAAATAACATCCACAAAATTAGTACTATAACCGACAAGAATATCATCAAGCAAGAAAAACCAACAGAGTGTCCATGCTAATGGCAATTGGCAAATAACAGAGATTATTCCAACAGATGCGCTATCCTGAGGAGTCTGAGTGTTTTACCTAAATGTCTTCACTAAGGATAGTAGCTGAAACTATATAGTATTCAACTCCATTAAAGTCCTGAGAGGGAACATAATATTACCTGAGTTAGCAGGAAGAGCCAACAGGCAACTTCTTAAAAGTGCAGGAACTGAAAGAAACAGCTGGCTACATAGACATTCATCTAAATCCTGCCAAAAATGTTGGGGCAACCAACTTTTTCTAAGGCCTAGAATATCTGATAGACCATTTTCAGAAGCAGAAAGATTCAAAAGATTGTCCTACCGTGTCTTGGCAAGGTTCAGCTTTCTCTTTTTGCTTATATCCTGCTTGTCTAGTTAGGACAGCTTGTCCATTGACAGCAGTTGAGGCAAGGGTAGTTCTTTGCCCCATATGCCAGTTTTACCAAGAAGTAAACAAACTCCAACACTTGGGAATAGCTCGGCATTATCAGAAGCAGTCATGTCTCATGTCAACAGGGTTCTAAACTATTAAAATATTAAAAGCTATATTCTGTAGGTCTTTGAAATATTTGAAGATTATCTATGTATGTGGAGTACATCTCTGTGTATCTAGGAAACATAATTTACATAACTAGGTACCACAAATGCAAGTAACTATAACCTTTAATTCTCAATAACACTTACTGACTAAAGCTTAACATATAAAAACAAACAATCTTTAAACACCATGAGGGACAATGATCTCAAACAATTATAATAATAATAATATATAACTATCTTGAATTAAAGGTAGACATTTGTAGTGCAATGTATAAAAATATCCTAAAATTTCATCAATATACAAAATATCTTAAGCATATGCAGAAATGTACATCCGTATAATAGGGCAAAATAATTTTACATTAGTATTTAAAAAACATTATAAACAGAAAGAACACATAAAAATAATATAATTTCAACTTTATATGAATATACAAATTATCTTAGGAATGTAAAATTAATTTTATGTATCAATATACAAGAATCTGCAATCAATGTAAATTGTCTAACTAATAATTCCTGAAATAATACATGAGTAGATACACTAATTTAACTATTGTCCCATTCTATACATTCTGCTCTTTCCAAAGATTATTGGCTGAATTAGTTCCAACAACAGATTAGTCAGTTAACTTTTCCATTCCCTGAACATTTCTCTTTGACTTGGTCATGGTGACTCACATATGGAAGTCAGGATTGATATAATGATGACTTAAAGGATGACTATATGAACTCATTAACTTTTGTTCAAAAAGTTGAATAATATAATTTTATGTATACTAATTTTGCATTGCAATTATCTTTGGAATTACTTCTTAACACCCAAATGATAAAAAATAGTTCTTTGAGTCAAAGATGTCTATTCATCTATAATTGATAGAACTAAAAGTGATACATATTGAAGGAGTCAGATGGCACCATTGATCATATATGTCTTGTTCAAAACAAAGACAGAATAAAGACTGCTATTTATGTAAATAGAATCAGTTTAACATATACATGTTATGCATCAATATTTAACCTGTTTATTTCTAAAATAGAATATATTTTGGTATATTTATCCATTTGAATTTAAATTTGAATTTAAAACACAGTAAAGATTGACAAATGTAACTAATAAAAATTCTTGTCTTTATATAAAATTTGAAATATGTAATAAAAACAATGGAAACAGTTTTCAGAGTAAAGAGACACCTTGTTGTATAGTTATTCTTTAACAGTGACTAATTTGCTTCTGAAACACGATCAAATCACTTGCCTCAGTACTCAGGAAACTCTGATGGAGAGGATGCAGAAATAATTTAAGAGCCAGAGGGGGTTGAGGACACCAAAACAAACAAACAAACAAGCAATAAACAACAAACAAAAAAAAAACAAGGATGGATGCACATATGAACTCACAGAGCATAAGGTAGCATAAAAAGCGTCTATATGGGTCTGTACAGATGGGTCATAGAGCTTAAAGGAGAAGTGAACTCACACCCCAATTGTAATCCAGAGGCTATCTCTCTTTTGCTAACCACTTGTAAATGGAAAATTAGTTTTTTCCAAGGGTGTCTTACTAGAGAAACAAGTGACTCTTAAGGGTAGGCCAGTATTCTCAGCAGTAGATGGCCAACAGAAAATGAACTCAGCTGTACCTTTGGAGCTTCCTTGCCTCACAATCTCATACCAAAGCTTTAAAAACAAAAGCCAAACAAAAAACCATATATATATATATATATATATATATATATATTATGTGTGTGTGTGTGTGTGTGTGTGTGTGTGTGTGTGTGTGTGTGTGTGTGTATCTTTTTTATTTTCCAGGGCCTTTGCATACATATTGTGACTTCTAGTTAGTATTTATGGGATTCCTAAGAGGGACAAATGAGTGGGTCTGTATCTGTTTCATTTGCCTTTTCCTTGGGCTCTTTTCCTTCTGTTTGTTTTGCTCTATTCTAATGTGTTAGCTTTTATTTTATCCTTTTATTTTCTTATTTTTTTATTATCCACTACAAATGCTTTGTTTTCTAATGAGAGGCAGAAAATGAGTTGATTTGGATGGGAGGGGAGGTTGGAGAGAGTAGAGGAGAGAGAAATTGTAATCAGGATATATTATATGACAAAAAGTATCTATTTTCAATAAAAGGAAAAGAAATAAAAGTTAAAACCTCCTTTCCAAAGAAGAAGGAACAATAAGGCTGCTCCCACACTTTTAATTCATTGGCATTATTGCTTTAATGTTGTTTCTTGGTTACAGTAGATAGATTATAAAGCTGCTCCAAGGATAGCTTTCTTTCATTACATCCTACTCAAGATGTCACTTCAAAAATTAGCCACTCACTTTCATGCATGATAAAATTTCCCTTTCTGTTTAATAATTTCCATCAGGCTATAACACACATCAACGTCTATTTTCCATAGAAGTGAAGTAGCCACGTGTTTAGGAGTTATCCACCACTCCAGTAAGCAGAATGTCTTCGGTACATGACTGGTTAGTGTTCAAACTTCATTTCTGTTGCTCTAACAGAAAGCAACACTGGGCAGAAAAGTTTTATTGAGATCACAATTTCAAGTTGATGTCAATCATTTAGGGAAAGTCAAGGCAGGAAATTTAACAGCTACTCAGACAGGAAAGATCATGAGACAGTAGGTCATACCAAATTCACAGTCAAGAGAATCAAGAACATAAATGCAAAAGTGTATTCTTGCTTCTTGCTTAACACTCAGCTTTGTCTACTAACTTGAAGTCCAGTGACCATTCCATTGAAAGGTACTGCCTACATTTAGGATCTTTCACTTCAAATGAAACTGAAGACCATCTCAGACATCAGAGCCCACAAACTAGCCTTGTCTAGCAAGTTTCTCAACTGAGGCTTCTCAGGTGGTTCTGTACTTTGAGAAGATGCAAATTAATAACTTAACTACACAGCTACTTAAAATGGATTTATTTCCACAGATAAGAACATAGGGCCACAATAGCATAAGGTTTACTGGAGCTAGCCTTCCAGAACTTAGAGAAGATTCTTCACTCACATGAAATCTTGCTTGGACATATGCCACTACTGAGGGATCCAAAAACAAGACATTCAGTACAGATGGGAGTCTATGGGTTATACCATGAAAGGGAGGGAAGCTGAAAAGAAGATGAGGTTTTTCAGGAAGTTCCCTTCATTTTGGAATAGCGCATTTTCAAAATATTTCTGTAACTGCAAGTAGGACGGAGGCACTTGGTTGGTCTACTTGAGATCTGTAAAATCATCTGAGACAATGAGGAGATACTGCCTCCTATCAGTTCTTTATTTTGTTCAAGAAGTCTTTTTCTAGACTCTTTCCTCATCTAAGTGCCTATAATTAACTGTAATTCCATGTTTACTTTACACAAATTATTATACATATCATAGATATTATCCTTTACAAGTATGCACTGTGAACTTAGTCATATACCTATGGGCTTAGTACTCAATTGATCAATTATGCTTTTCATTGCTTACATTTAATCTATCTAATGCTATCAATTTACATCTGTTAAATTGTATTCCATTTGTGTGTGCTTAGTGTTTTACTGCCTTCCTTTTATGTTTACTTTCACATTTAATGTCACTGGAAAGCTTAATCAATCTTCACAAGTGTCCGATTTTAATCAGCCTAGACACTGTAGCTCACAGTACTTTTCATACCTGTGAATTTATTCTACCTGATAATTTTTTTTTAATTTTTCAAGGTTGTTGTATCCCCCTGTCTCTGATAGCAGACAAGCATGACTGTTCCTTTATCTTGGTACTGGCTCACTGCTCAAAGGCTATATTTGGTGAAGGAACTTTTGGGATTTTATTTGTGTGAAACTTTTTATTGGTTACCTGCCCAGTCATTATTTCGTTCATATTGTTTCCTGTTTAATTCTTTGTCCAAAATTGTATGTTTGGAGAGGTGTGTATGCCTGAGTGCAGGTATATGAAGAAGTCAGAACAAGGCATTGGATTCCAAAGAAATTCTGGTGTGAGTCACCATATGTCGTTGCTAGGAATCAACCCCACTTCTTCTGCAACAGCAGAATGTGCTCTTAACAATTAAGACTTTTTTCTAGCTCTTAATAATACTTTCCTCATAGGTGAAAAACTGAAAATTTTACTTTATTTTATTTTACAATTTTTCTTTTATGTAATTTTTATAAGTAGTTGGAATTTAACATATTGGTCAAGATATTTATGTGTTCTTCACAGTTATTAATTTCTAGTAATATGTTTTCTGAGAACCAAGTCTAATTTTGTGATAAGGGGAAAGAGACAAGATCTCTTGAGCAAATTGGGAGCATGGGGGGAGGGAAGAAAGAGTTCCTTAATGATGACTTCCTTATATGCCATCCTAGAGCCTTTATCCAGTAGCTGATGGAAGCAGAAGCAGACACCCACAGATAAACACTGAGCTGAACTCCTGGAATAATGTTATAGAGAGGGAGGAGATTAGCAAAGGGGTCAAGACCAGGCTAGAGAAACCCACAGAAACAACTGACCTGAACAAGGGAGAGATGATAGGCCCCAAACTGATAGCTAGGAAACCAGATTAGTACTAACCCAGAACCCCTGTATGCAGGAGTCAGTTAGGAGGCCTGGGAAAACTATGGGAACTCTAGTAGTAGATCAATATTTATCCATAGTATAGGAATGGATTTTCAGGGCCCATTCCACATAGAGGGATACTCTCTCAGCCTAGACACAAGAGGGAGGGGCTAGGTCCTGCTCCAAATGATATGAAATAATTTTAAGATTCCCCCATGGAAGGCCTCACCCTCCCTGGGGAGCAGAAAAGGGATGGGATAGGGAGTTGATGGGCGCAGGGAAGGAGGGGAGGGAGAGGGAACTGGGATTGACATTTACAACAAGCTTGTTTCTAATTTAAATTTAAAAAGGAGATAAAAAGGAACAATAAAGAAACAAACAAACAAATAAATAAATAAATAAATAAATAAATAAATAAAAGTAGATACCCCACCAAAAAGGAAAACCAAGTGAATTTGCTCTGTGTGCTAAATCTTTGCATTTTTCTAAAAGATTCAGCATTAATTTAAATGTTCTTTTTCACTATTGTGGCATTGTTATTCATTTACATGTATGTTATACCATAAATATTCCATATATTTTCTAACACCATTATCTGATGGTTCTCGAAATATTTATCAAATAAAACTCTGTTCTCTGTAGTCTGGAGCTGTACCCATGTGATTTGTATGTGTGTGCATACGAGTATGTGACTGATTTCATTCATATTTTGTTATTAGTTAATTCTACTTTTTTGTTGTTGTTGTTTTTGTTTTTTGTTTTTTGAGACAGGGTTTCTCTGTGGCTTTTGGAGGCTGTCCTGGAACTAGCTCTTGTAGACCAGGCTGGTCTCAAACTCGTAGAGATCTGCCTGCCTTTGCCTCCCAAATGCTGGAATTAAAGGCATGTGCCACCAATGCCCAGTGGTGTTAATTCTACTTTTATAGACCTAATTTTATTCAGTTTCCTCTATGTTTGATATTCAAGTCTAGGAAGCATATTTTTTCTAAACCATTATAAAGGGACAGTTTATGAATAGGTGATGGAATTTCCTGTATAATTGCCCATTAAATCACAGGGCATCTCTATCATAGTAAATTATGCTATTACACATTCACATAGACATTGTCTTCTACCCATTAGTTATATAAAGCAAGTAAATGAGCCCTTTTAAGATAACTTCTTATAATTTCAATTTCTAAATTGTATTTGACTGCTCAAATTCTCTTTTTCCCTAAGTAAGTCAGTTGAGATTTCTTAGTTTATACTAGGCCCTTCCATCTTACTTCAAGTTTTAAAATTAAGGCTTAATCATAGACTGTTTACTGTAGCAAAATAAAGGAGTTGATTAAACTTCTTCTGCTTAAATATATAAGAAACTAACAGCAACAAAATACAATGAACAAGTGGCGACTAATGTCTGTTACTGTAGAACTGCCCTGTAAATTTGAGGGCATTCTGGGCTCTGTATTTGAGTACTAGATTAGACAGAATTGCATAGAACGATCCTGTCAAAAATGACACCAAACCAAAATATACAAAACAAGGCACAACAAATCCCCAGTTTGTATAGAATTAAATAGATAGTTCCAGAAAGGAAAAACTCCTTGGCAGGCCATTTATACAACATTAAAAATTTATAAATTGGAAAAAAGTACACCATCTCAAAGTTATAGTTCTAGGTTCTCCATAGTTCTATTTGGTTATAATTTTAAAGTTATATTTACAAATGAAAGCAAGAATTTTAATTAAATACTAATGATGCTTGAATCACACCTAAATTATATGTTATTTTTGTAGTTTGTAGAGCATAGTTTTTTTGTTTTGTTTTATTTTGTTTTTGTTTTTTGGCTTTGGCTGAGAACAAAGGCTTAAAGCAGTAAGTTTATTAAGTGGTGAAAATTATTATAAAATTCAGATACCTGTAGGTGAAGTACAGATGAAGCTGAGAATCATTACAGACTCAACTCAGATATCATCTGTGTTATTTTAGGTGTTCTCTTTACAACAAAAGAGAGGTTCCATGACAATTTTGTATGCTTGTTACTACAAAACAAGAGATGTTTCTAATACTCATCTAGTTACTTAGCATATATAAATTTTGTTGCATTCTTGACAGCAATAGTCCATGTTTATTTGATATAAGCATTGGTAGACAAAGCAGATATACCTATCTAAAAATATTCAGGAGCTGGGGACAGAGCTCAGTCATTAAGAGTACTGTTGTTCTTCAAGGGGACAGAGGTCAGTTACAGCATCAATGTCAGAAAATACATAATTATCTATAACTCCAGCCTTGGTGGATCTGACACACTTTTTATGCAAACACCCATGCATGAGTCCCACACAGCCAAAAAGACAAGTAGATATGTAGATAAATGAAGCTAAATAAATTAAAAAAATTGTGTATGTAAGTTATTTTTCCTTACAAACAGCAGGAGTTTGTATTTCAGTATGTCTGACATTAACATACTTACAAAGAGACCTGACTATCTCACTTATTTTTCCAAAAACAGTTCATGTGTTCCCCTGGGCACAGTGGCACTGTCCTGTAATTCAAGCAATGGATGGCTGGGAAAGGACTCATGGATGGATGCCAGTCTGGGCCCTGCAGGAAATTTCAAGTGAACTTGAGAATTTTCAAGACACTTTCACAAAATTAGAGTTTAAAAAGTAGCTAAAATAAAAAACACCAATGACAGTTTATGCTGGTGAGGATCTGAAGAAAGGGGAACACTCCTCCATTGCTGGTGGGAACGCAAACTTGTACAGCCACTTTGGAAATCGATACGGTGGTTGCTTAGGAAAATGGGAATCAGTCTACCTCAAGATCAAACAATTCCACTCTTAGGCATATACACAAATGATGCACACTCATACCACTAGGACATCTGTTCAACTATGTACATGACAGTATTATTTGTAAAGGCCAGAACCTGGAAGCAACCTAGATGCCTGTCAACCAAAGAATGGATAAAGAAAATGTGGTATGTTTACACAATGGCATAATACTCAGTGGAAAAAAAAAAACAATGAAATGTTGAAATTTTCAGGCAAATGGCTAGAACTAGAAGAAACCATCCTTAGCAAGGTAACCCAGTCACAGAAAGACAAACATGGTATGTACTCACTTGTAAGTGGATGTTAGACATAGAGCAAAGGATAGCCAGCCTACAATCCACAATCCCAGAGAAGTGAGGAACCTAATAGAAACATATATGGTCCCTCCAGAGAAAGGGAAAGGGACAACATCTCCTGAGTAAATTGGGAGCATGGGGGTGTGGGGGAAAGGAGAAAGAGGATGGAAGAACAAGAAGGGGGCAGAGAACATAAGGGATCAGGAAGGTCGAGATGGGCAAAGAACAGAGAAAGACAGCAAGAAAAGTGACAACTTAATAGAGGGAACCATTTGGGGATTAATGAGAAATCTGGCACTGGGGAAATGTTCAGGGATCTATAAGGATGGCCCTAGCTAAGAATCTAAGCAGTAATAGGCTACCTTAAATGTCTTTCACTATAATGAGAATGATGACCACTTTCAATGTCATGATTGATCCTTCATTCAGTAGGATTAAAGCAGAAGCAGAAGCAGAGATTCACACCTAAGCAGTGAGCAGAATTCTTAGAATCCAGTTGTAGAGAAGGAGCAGTGATGAGCAAAGGGGTCAAGACCAGAGTGAGGAAACCCACAGAACCAGGTGACCTAAAAAAGTGGATACTCAATATTCTATATAAATGCATAACTATGCCAGTTTTTCCTAATATTATATTCACCAGAATTTTGGAACATATTTTCAAGAATATATATATATATATATATATATATAATATATATATATCTTAAGATCTCATGTGGATGAGGAAGGAGAATTATATGAAAAAGACAGCTTATGCTCAAAAGTAAGACACTATCACCATTGGTCCCTCCTACCAAAACAAATAAAAAATTGACAGGAAATACCACCACAGAAATGAAATGTATTAGATACTCAAAGAATAATAGGTTCAGTTATACTATTTCACTGTGACTTTGAATTTAATATCTTTGCTCAAAATAAGTTATATAAAGCACTATGTAGTTTTGAAAGCAGAGTACCCAAAACACAGGACTCAATCCATGTACAGCTTGGTTAAAAGCTAGCAATTGGTTAAGTTTGCAAAAACACTTCCTTCCTTATAAATCTAAACTAATAAGGAGAAACAATGTGGGTTAGTGAAATGGGTGCAAAAGTTATTTAACAAATTGCCAAGAAATCTATTCCTCCATGAGTTTCCTATGACCTTGACCCTGTGCCATCCATTCATTCCCTTCCCTCAAATCACCTCAAAAATACTAAGACTCACAAAAGGATTCTATCTCAAAATACAAGGAAAACATAGCTCGAGAAAGTATATTCACACCACAAGTTTCTCAGTATTAAGTATAAACCATATAAACATGAATTTTAAAATTAAGTTTCATGAAAACAAAAAGAAAGGGGTATCTTCTTCATAAGAGAGACATAATAAGAGAGATAGGAAGAGCAATACTCTAGGTTTGGAAAAGTTGTGTAAACAAGCAGTGGATACCATCTGTGACATGTGAGGCTAGGGGGAAAGCAACAGAGAGGGTCCTAGGACATTATGAACCACAGAGTCATATCTTGTCTCTAATACAAATAACAATGTACAAAGTAACAAATACATAAACACAAAATAAACAATAAACCTTTCTAGTAACACAGAAGACAAAATGGAAATTAAAGCAAGTGAGAATAAGATATTACAGAAATTAGAGCCTGGCTGGAAGCCTTGGTTCTTCTCTGATTGCCCCAAGTGAGTCATCTGCTGCCAGCATGCATTGTGCCAAAGCCCCTTGCTGCCACAAGGCTTTTGAAGGAATGCCTGTAATCCTGTGTTTTGAACAAGTTCCTGTTTTCCAGCTGTAATCACACATTAGCCACATTCATTTCCCTTCCCTGCCACTGCTCCTCTGAAGGAACTTCAAGTGTATCACCATGCTAGGAGTCCTCCTTGTGCCCCTGGTACATGGGGAGCAGTTAAGTCAGCTGCATCATGAAACAGTGATATTTACAGCCATGCTTTGTTAGATAGCATGCTGTCAGCCCTTGAGCCATTAGGGTCCTAGCTGTTCTTAAGCTCCTCAGAAGAGGAAACTTAATATAAACACCTTGGCAGATACCCCATGGAAGAGACTAAGGAATAGTAACACTGGAGTACAGTTCTGCAGCATGCACAGAAATGCCAAGTGAATGTGGTGGCCTGTTTGCAATTCCACTACTTGGGAGGTAAAGATACAAGATTCTTTGAACAAAATCTCAACCTAGAAAAGCATAATCAACCCACATGGGGTTCAAGTGTGAATTAGAGCCACAATATGTAAAGTGGACAGACATCTAGGAAAACACCCAGTACCAGATTCAAACCTCAATGCACACCCCCAGACACATGAGAATATTCAGATATTCATACATATGCACTATACATTTGCACTATAGAAATGGAAACCATAATGTCTGCTATGCCATGCAATGGCTTTTACTAGCTGCTGTTATAAAAAAAAAAAGAAGGTATTTCCCCTAAACATGCATGAACAAATTACTTATGTTTCATCACAGTGACACTAGTATTATTGGATGTATTGGGGAAAATGTAGTGTATAGGAAATGATTAAGAAATCTGTAATTATTTTTTGTAAATTTGACAGGATTATGTAAATCAATAGTTCTCAATGTTCTCAGTGCTGTGATCCTTGAAAAGAGGTCCTCATGCTTTGGTGACCCCAACTGTGAAATTATTTTCTTTTCTCTTTAATAACTGGAATGTTGCTACTGTTGTGAATTGTAATGTAACTATTGAGAAAGTCATGATTTCAAGAAGAAAAATTTATTGATGCAACTACCTTCTGAATTAAATGGGGTGTGTACAGTTTTATTAATTTTCTTTCATTTATCTAAAGACAGCATTTTTCAAAAGGTGTCTGTAGCTCAAATCTGTTTGTTTTCTGTATAACCAGTGTGTGGAGTCATCAGATATTCTCAGCAAAAGTCCAAGCCAAAAAGCAAGCATGATTTATCCCATAAAATTATTTCCTGATAGTGTGTCCTGGCCTTGCTCTAGGATGTCAATAGCTGGTCTTGGCATGAGGCCTTGAATACAAAGATATTCCCCTGATCACGGCCAGCTTCATAGATCTTAATCTGTTTGTGAATGTCTTGTCATGGTTCTCTATCTTCCAAAAGATGCTGCCTCCCAAATTATATAGTCTTACACACACAAACCATATCGACTTCACACACCGCAAAGGGCATCTAGATAACCCTGACAAAGGTGGAGCTGCTATAAATTTTTAAGAGCCTTAACTGTTTGAATCAGGGACTGTGATCTATGGTCCTCAGTCAAACTATTATGGGGTGGGGGATTACACCTGTAAAGCAAAGCTTCCTTCACTGCTGCCTCTCAACTTAGGTTAATGACTCTTGGCATCCGTGTAAAGCTTTCCAGTGACTACTGATGCAGGTTATAAAAGAGATGATGGTCTCTTGTTAGAACAATTTAACATCATAAGAAGGCCACTAATGTATCATGACAAATAACATCATGGACTTAAGAGGATATACAGGTGCATAAAAACTTAGAGTTGGAAAATAATTTAAACATCACAACTAATAACATCACCTTTATGTATTTCATTTAAGGAAAGCTTGCTGGTATGTATAGTTGTAACAATAAATAGTTGTAAAGAACCTGAAACGTTGTCCTTTCTGCTTAAGAAAATGTGGATTTAAATAGTGACTGCCATAATACTGTTACATGAAAAAGAATTATAACATTCAGTCAACTATCACTGCTTAAGCTTATTTTTTTGCCTGGCAAGTAGTGAATAACATTGCAGGATTGACTAATCTAACTTATAAATTGTGAAAACTTTTGGTACATGAAAATGAAATAATGAATTCTGCAGAACAGAGGAAGTCATATGATTTAGTCTCACACTGGATCAATAACCTTTTGGCTTCTATTTTATGTCTGATAACACATTGTCTCTAGAAATGTTGAAGAAAAGCACATTCACTTTCTTGTCTCACTGAGTATACTTAATGGCACATTTGGGGAACAAACAGATAATTGGTCTGAAAAGTGGATATGGAATTCAAAATTAAGTAAGAGATGAAAGAAATACAATTTATAACAAGGGAATCTGATCAGGACTAGACTAAAGATTCATAAGCAGAATTTGAAGAAAGTAGACATAAAGTCATATGGAGGGAGGAACACAGGCTTACCGGTGGCAGTGAAGATAACCAGGATAGTCCTAGTTATCTGACACTATCCTATCCTTGGAGTTCACTTCTGATGAACTTTTGCTTCTAAGAAAGTGGGCTTGATTTTCTGACTCCTAAAAATATATAATAAGGCAGTGGTGACATAAGGAAAGACCATGATGTTCTTATGAGACAATCTTAAGTGTCTTGCTAACTACTGCAGAAATCATGTATTATGTGGACTTAGTGAATCTATGCATTGAGGCTGCCTTTCTCAAGTACATGACTTTAAAGCATTTGGATATTCATGAAATACACTGTGTGACCACATACTGTGTCTCTTGAAGCAAATACATAAGCATATGAACACATAAGCACATTTTATGTGTATACATAAAATCTAAAATGGTAAAAATACAAGTGGCATATCTTTGCATCCATACAAAGACACTGATTCTCACTAAGAAGAAAGTGCTTCAGGAATGTCAAGAAGGCTGAGTTATTAAATATTTTAGAGTTATAGTTGAAAAACTGAATGACGGAAGTGATAAGGTGTAACAGTGACATGCAAAGGTGAATACACTCTTAGGATGTGAGTGTGAAATGTCCTACCTAGGCTTACATTTATAAATGTTTTTTGTCACCAGATAGTGACAGCCTTGACAGATCATCTTTCGGAAGCAGGGCATCACTGGAGGAGGTAGGTGGGTCATTAAGGGCAAAAGTTGCCTGGACCTCCTTCCTATAACACCCCTATGCTTCCTTATTTAACAAGAAGTAAGCAAGCTCCATCAACCACATTTCAGAATCAGAATTGTTGCCAGGTCTTTTGTACCATGATGGACTCTATCCCCTTAGACTGTGAGTCAAATGACTATCTCCACTTTTTGTTGCTTTGGGAAAGTGTTTTGTCTCAGGATGAGAAAAGAAACATTTTCAAGGTTCAAAATTGTGTTTGATCAAAATATACTGTATGCAATTCTTAAAGAATTGATAAAAAGTAGTTTAAAATTTGCATCCTTGCTTTAGACATGGAGATATATATTTGTCACTTGCCCTACTGGACTATAAATATGTCAAGACTCTTTTTTTAAACGTCTCCTTAGTATACTTCACTTAAATAATATACAAACATTTGATGAATAATATTGGGCTACCAGTCATATTAGCATTTTTCTGAGTACTCCCTGCAGTGTGTTGCAAGTGGTCAATTAATATCATTTAAGTTCAATTATAATTGTTATGGATGAATACTGAATTTTAACTAGTTGGAAAATTATTTTTAAGTTTGTTAATTCTATTTACTTACAAAGAAAGAATTTATGTGCTGGAGCCTCAAAACTTTTTCACCCATGATAATGTGTGTGAGCAGGAGTGGAATTTCCTTCTTTTCCAAATTAAATGACATTTATTTATTTTATTAATTATTTGCATTTAATTGCTTTTACTAGCATTCACACTGTTATGTAGAATACAAGCAGCGTAACCTTATGTCTGCAATGGGCTGATTTCCAAAGTTAAATAAACATGCAATGGAGTAGTACAAGTTCAAGATTCCTACCAGAGAACCAGATTGGCTGACAGCAGATTTTCACCTCTACCAATGTTACCCCAGAATTAATCCTTAAGTCACACTCCCAGCTCTACATCAGAACACCCATGGCAGCTTCCAACAACACCATCTCTAGTGGATCCCAAAGATTGCACCCCCAATGTATCTCTCTCCACTTATTGCTTTATCAGAGACCCCAACTGGAATAGGTACTTCTTGCTAACCTGTAGTGAAGCAGGTAGGCTGACTATAGCTTTTTCATTCACCTTGTCTTCCTCCAGATCCAATCCCCAGTTCTCATCACAAGAGGTATAGTAGAGCTTCTGGGTTGATGTTTCTTCCCTGTCAACTCCCATTTTAAGGAGACTAAATAAGCCTGTTCCAGTGGAATACTTTTCTTTTCTCCCTCATGTGACCCCCCTCAGACAACTAACCTAACTTCACTCCTAAGTGTCAGTTCCCAACACCCAGAAACACACTGCATCCTGAACCCCAGTTGGCCACATCTACCAGCTAAACAGATAATTTTCTACAGGGCAACAAAGAGCCACCAAACTCTCCTAAACTCAACAAAGAAAATTGAAATAAAGAAAAAAAATCCACCCAAATAAAACAAAAACATTACCAATACCTAGAACTGTAGTCTTCCAATATTAGATACCTAGACATCAGCATAAAAACATTATCAATAACAACCAGGACAATATGTATCCATTTAGGCCTAGCAACCCTATCAGTGCAGACCCTAAATGTACCAACATAGCTGAAGCACAAAAAAAGACCTTAAAAGAGCCTGTATAAACAGGAAAGAGGTCCTTAAAGGGGAAATGAATAAATCCTCCAAAGAAATCCAGGTAAGCACAAGAAGTAGGAAGAAATGAGTAAAGCAGTTCAAGACCTTAAAGTGGAAATAGAATTATTAAGAAAACCCAAACTGAGGGAAATCTGAAAATGAAAATTTTAGGAATTCAAACAGAATCTACAGAGGCAACCTTCAGCAACAGAAAAAAAGAGATGGAAGAAAATTTCAGGCATTGAACACACAATAGGAAATGTTATATCTAAAGATATCCCAACACAAATCAAACAGGAAATACAGGATTTAATGAAAAACAAACCTAAGAATAATTGTAATGGAGGAAGGAGAGGAAACCCAGCTCAAAATCATCAAAGAAAGTTCCCCTAACATACAGAAACATTCACTCATAAGCGTACAGGATACCAAATAGGTTGACAAAAAAAAAAGAAAGTCAGTTTGCCATAATACATTCCAAACATTAAATGAGGGGAAAAAAAGAAATAATAGCAAAAAGATAATTAAGAGAAAAGAGAAAATCAACAGGTAAAATAGAAAGGCAGACCTATTAAAATACACCAGTCTTCTCAATGGAGATTCTAAAATACAAAAGAGCCTAGTCAGATATGCTGTACTGAAATCAGTAAAAGAGAAACAAAGAATGCAAAGAATTAATAAAACAGAGTTTGTGATTTAAGTAAAACAGTAAGATTGATACATCAAAATTAACAAAAAGGTAGAGAAAGAATATACAAATTAACAAAATCAGAAATGAAAGGGGATAAAAGAGACACAGAAATCTAGAATATATAAAATGTGAACTTTAATAACTTATACTTGAAAATTTGGGAAATGTAAAGTAAATGAATAATTTTGTCAATAGGTACCACTAACCAATGTTAAATCCATTCCATATAAGAAATTTAAACAGACCTGTAATTCCCAGTGAAATATAAGCAGTTATGCAAATCTCCCAACCTCTGTCTCCCAACACGGCCCAGAGACAAATGTTTTAAACACAAAATACTACCAAGTTTTCAGGAGCAGTCAATCCCAATACTCCTCTAATTATTTTGCTGAGTTCACTTTATGAGGCCAAAGTTACCTTGCTATCTAAACCATATAAAGACAAAGAAATCAAATTACAGACCAGTTTCCCTATGAAGAGTGATGTAAAAATACTCAGTTAAGTACTATCAATCCATGTCCAATAGCATATCAAAAGACCATTCACCATTGGATAAAGTAGGCTTCATCAAATAGAAGCAGGGATGTTGTAGCAAAAATAATAAAAACCCAGAGACAGATATTGTGTTAAAGCTGAAGATCAGAGAAGCAAAGCAGCCAGCCAGTAGAAAGTTCTCACCTCTACTGATATTCAGACCAAAGAGGTGATCTACTGAATGCCAAACTGCTCCCAACTGCGCTGCTGCTCAGACTCACTGAGACTACAATATGTTCATGTTCCCTCCTGCCTTATACTCCCCTCCAATGCAGCCATATCATTCCTGTCTCCACCTCTCCAGTGCTAGGATTAAAGGTTTGAGCTGTTTCTTTTTTAGACTGATTCACTCTTGTGTAGCCCAGTGTGACCTTGAAGTCACAGAAACCCATCTGCCTCTGTCTTCTGAGTTCTGGTATTAAAGTATGTTCAATATCTTTAGCTATAAGGGAGATGCAAATCAAAATAACTTTGAGATTCCATCTGACACGTGCCAGATGTCTAAGGTAAAAGCATAAGTGACAATTCAAGCTGGTGAGGATATGGATCAAGAGGAGTGTAAACTAGTACAGTCACTGTGGAAATCAGTATGGTGGTTCCTCAGAAAATTGGGAACTGAACTACCTCAATATCTATCTACATCACTTCTGGTCATATACCAAAAGGATGCTTCATCCTACCACAAGGACACATGCTCAAACATTTCAATTGCTTTTCTATTAATAAGAGTCAGAAATTGGAAACAATCTAATGTAGTTCAGCAAAAGAATGGATAAAGAAAATTGGTACATTTGTACAATGGAGTATTTTTCATTTGTTAAAAAATTACAACATGGTATTTGTAGCAAAATGGATTCAAGTAGGAAACAAAACTGAGACCCAGAAATCTAGGTATGTCATATATTTGCTTATATGTTGCTATTACTCATTAATTACATGATAACCAAGCTATAAGCCCTAGATCCAGAGAAGTCAGGTATAGTTGAAGACAATAGGGAAGGACACATGGATCTCCTGGAGAAAGGGAATTAGACTAGATTTTTTGGGTGTACTGGGGGTTTGGAAGACAAGAACAGACAATCTGGTGTGAAAAGGGAAGGCATATGGAATAAGGGAGGAAATTTGGAAAGAGGCAATTAGAATTGAGGGGTGTATAGAAATATGTACAGTGGGAGCTTTCTAAAACAAATGAAGGTGATCCTAATGAAGTCTCTAAATATAATTCATAGAACCACAGAATTTAGGTATAATCTAGCCATACTTAAACTCTTAGAAGAGAAAGTGGGAGGTACCCTTGAAGGAATTGATACAGGATACAACTTCCTGAACATAACACTAGTAGCACAGACACTGAGATCAACAATTAATAAATGGGACCTCAGGAAAATGAGAAGTTTCTGTAAGGCAAAGGACACAGTCAGCAAGACAAAATGTCATCCAACAGAATGGGAAAAGAACTTCATCAACCCCACATCTGACAGAGAGCTGATTTCCAAAATATACAATGATCTCAATAAGCTAGCCACCAAAAAAACCAAACAACACAATTAAAAAGAGGGCTGCAGAATGAAATAGAAAATTCTCAACAGAGGAATCTAAAATGGCTAAATGACACTTAAGAAATTGGTCACCATTGTTAGCCATTAGGGAAGTGCAACTCAAAACAAGTCTGAGATGCAATCTTACACTGGCCAGAATGGCTAAAATAAAAAAAAAAAAAAAACACCAATGACAGGCTATGCTGGAGAGGATATGGAGAAAGAGGAACACTCCTACATTTCTAGTGGGAGTGCAAACTTACGTGACTACTTCAGAAATCAGTATGGCATTTTCTCAAGAAAATGGGAATCAGTCTAACACAAGATCCAGCAATTGCTCTCTTGGGCATATACCCAAAGAACGCACATTCATACAATAAGGATATATGTTCAACTGTGTTCATAGCAGCATTGTTTTTAATAGCCAGATCCTGGAAGCAACCTAGATGCCCCTCAACTGATGAATGGATAGAGAAAATGTGGTACATTTACACATGGAGTACTACTCAGTGGAAAAAAAACACACAACAATGGAATCTTGAAATTCACAGACCAATGGATGGAACTAGAAGCAACCATCCTGGTCAAGGTAACTCAGTCACAAAAAGATAAATATGGTATGTACTCACTCATATATTTATTTTAGACATATACATGGGCTTTCCAGTTTACAATTCACACTGCCAGAAGAGCTAGGAATCAAGGAGGACCCCAAGAGAAGAATGCATGGTGCTTCGAAGAAGGAGAAGGGAACAAGAACCCCTGAGCAAATTGGGAGCATAGGGGTGATAGGAAGAAGGTGGGAAGGGGAGAGGAGGAGAAGAGGTTGGGGGAGAACAGGAGGACTGAGATAGGGCAAGAAAGGAGATGCCATGATAGAGGGAGACTGTACAGGTTTGGAGAGAGGTTTGGCACAGGGGAAGTGTTAGGGGATCCACAGGGATGACCCCAACTAAGAATCTTGGCAGTGGTGGAGAGGCTGCCTTTGATGTCCTTCCTCTATAATGAGACTGATGATTACCTTGTTTACCATCCCTAGAACCTTCATCCAGTAGCTGATCGAAACAGAAACAGACACCCACGGCTAAAAACTGAGCCATACTCCTGGAACCCAGTTGCGGAGAGGGAGGAGGGATGAGCAAGGAAGCCAAGACGGTGCTGGAGTAACTCACAGAAACAAGTGACCTTACCTAGTGAGAGCAAAGTGACCTTAGTTGTAAAGCTGGAGAACCAGCATTGAACAGAACAAAGCCCTTGGAATGTGGGTGACAGCTAGGAAGACAAGACAGTCTATGGGACTTCTAACAGTAGAGCCAGTGTTTATCCCTAGAGCACAAATTGAATTTAGGAGCCCATTCCCTGTGGAGGGATACTATTACAGCCCAGATCCAGGAAGGAGGGCCTGGGCCCTTCCCCACATGATGTGATAGCCTTTGAAGGTTCCATGGAGGTCCTCACTACCCCTTGAGAGGGGGTGGAGGATGGGTAGTGGGGTTGAGGAGCATGGGAGAAATGGAGGGCGAGGGAATGAGATGATAGATATGTAAATAAGAGTGCTTCTAAAATAATAAAAGTAAAAATAAAATAAATTAAAAAGATAAAATTCACAAAACAGAAATGTTTTCTTAGCTTAATATATACATTAATAGGATTAATTAGGAAAACATACTAATTATGAAAATCAATGAATTCTTATTTGCTGGAAAAGTGAGCATGCATTCATCCCCTAATAATAATGTCCTCATAGCACCATGTTCTCGCAGTGGAAAATGCTAATATTCAGTATGGAAAAGACAGAATTAGCTGCTCACACTCACATAATATTTCCTTACACTCATGTATTATTTCTACTCCCTAATCTTTTGTTTTGTTTGGAAATTCAGCTAGATACATAAGTCAACGTTTTAGTCTATGAGTTTCGTAGCTATCCTTCATGCCAGTAACTCACTGTTTTATTCACTTGTCAGATGAGTGCCATAAGCAAGAACTAGGAACGACAGCTCCACTCCTCCTCAGGATCATCTCAGCAATTCTTTATCAACAGTTGTAAGATATCTACTTATTAAAACAGAATCTATCTGAAATGTAATACAGCAAAGGTTTGGAGGAATTGAATTTCTCATGTAAGAAATATAAGATAGTTTTTCACCTTTCAAATGTATTCCAATGATGATGAAAATAAGAAAATCACAGTGTGAAATGGGAAGGTGTCATCATAACTTAGCACAAAGAACCAGAATATTTTCCCCTTTGTTCTTATAAGTCATATTTATACAATTCAATGTGATGGTAAATAATTGAATAAATTCTAGTTTTCCACTAGTGGAATACACATGAAAAACAGAGAAACTAAATTATATAAGTAATGTGCATAAAACACATAATGTATGTGTATTCTTTTACTCTTTTGCAGTAAAACATTTCTTCTTATTTTATACTTTATACAGTTGGTAGTTCATAGTTACACAGATATAGCCTAATGGAATGAATAACATAAATTTTGATATTGTATATGAATTATTGCATACTTACAGAGGTTATCAATAGGCTGGCTCATGTTTTTTTACTCTATTTGAATAGAAATCACACCTTTGGTATGTGATTCTTCTTTTGTTCATGTTCTTGGCTTTAATACTCTGAAGATTTTGGGGATATTCTTACTCATTAGGCTGGGAGCTGCAGGCCTTCAAAACTACAGACATCAGCCAGTGGACATTGAGACACAGGAACTCCTATCTCTAGGTGCACAGGTAAAAGCCCATGACATTCACTTGAGAAGAGAATATTAGGCTGTAGGCAGCAACTGCAGACATCAGCAAATGGCCACAGCAAACATCAACCAATGTTACATTGCCCCATTGCTCTGGTTTTAATGCTTTTCATCCTTTATAGAAGCTGTTATGTAGTTCTAGAGACTCTGGTATTTTGACCCTTGGTTTTCAAATCCTGGATATTCCCAAATACTTTTCAAGAAAATAGGGCTTCTAACCCAGCACTTTCTGTTTTCTGGGGTCAACTGTCTTGACTTTCTTTTCTGTGGCCTTCTCTGTGTTTTGATCATCATCATTTCTTTATCATTTGCTTCCTGGAACAACTGCCATGGCTACTTTATGGAATTCTTTAGCTGATTTATGCTACCTCAGGCTTAGGACTTTGCTTCTGTCTATTGCTCTTTTTGGCTTTTGCATCCAATCCTCCTTCTGTCTCTCCATGTTTGCTGCCTATGATGCTGGTCCTCTTCATGATAACAGTATATTCATGCTTCACTCCAAGTAATAGCATAACATTCAGAAGAGGTCAATCATTAAACATAAATTTGCGTCATTAAGAACTAACACAGAATGTAGCTCAAAATATCTGAAAAGTGAGTTGAACAGTAAATAGAGGCATAACATGGGTTAGGGTTCCCATGGGAAAAACATATATATGTATATATACATGTATGTGTGTGTGTGTGTGTGTGAGAGAGAGAGAGAGAGAGAGAGAGAGAGAGAGAGAGAGACAGACAGACAGACAGACAGACAGACAGACAGAGAGGCTGTCGGCCAACTAGTATAAGAATGTGTATCTCTCTACAGAAGGTTCAAGATGCTAATAGTTGTTCAGTTCACAAGGTTGGATGTCTCAGATTGTCTTTAGTATAGATAGACATTGAGTGAAGGAGTGCCTCAGTAGCAGGGAGTGAAGTCAAGTGAGCAAAGAGCAAAAGCTTCTTTTTGCTGCTACCATATGCTGTAGCCTAGATAAAGGATGGGGCTTCCCAACTCAAATAATCCAATCGAGAATACTCCCTAGCAGGTATATTTACCTGCTTGTGTTTAGATGTAATCAGGTTAACAACCAAGAATAGAATAGTCTTCACATTAGAAACATAAATGAATATTTGAATTTGCACCAATCATAGAACATCTTCTAAATATATCCATCACAGTTTACACATCAAGACAGATCACAGAACTTTAACAAACATACAATTTCAGTTATGCACTAGATAAATCATGGGATTTCTCTTGTGTCACTCACAGAACTATTCCCCTTCTTGGTGGACTAGGAAGGGTTTCAGAGTGAGTACTTAGAAGAACTTCAAGAACATGACTCTTCCAGTGTTTTCTTTCAAAACTGGTACATGTTTATGGAGTTGTGTTTCCTAGAGTTAGCCTCCACTAATGAAGTCAAGGTTTTGTCTGTAAGGTTACTGGTAATAGGCACAAAATAGTATTCAGAATCATACTTGGGGACTTGAAACAGCATGGGTATGTTAAAGCCATTCTTATTGGTTGCCAAAGGGATAATTATTTGACAATTCCTCATTTGACATAGAAGGCATGGGAAGGAATCTGACAACTCCAGAGCATTGGTTATCTTGTTTGAAATGATTTAATCCTGAAGGACAAAAGCCTCAAGGATAATTTACAACAAATAATTATCAAGAAAGTACCATTCTTAAAAGTCATTGCCTGAATTTTGTTCTTATGCTACTGAAGTGTCTTTAATCTTCTACGAAATTGTCTCACATATTTTCTTCTAAATGCAATATATGATTTTACTTATTTGTGAGAGAGAGAGAGAGAGAGAGAGAGAGAGAGAGGGCCGAGGGGGGGCAAAATTTTCTTTTAATATCTGTTTAGTAACATTTGTCTGTAGAAACATAATATGCTATTTAAAATGTGGTAGTCCAGACTTCATTTGCAAACAACAAAATGACCTAAAGAATTGATTGTACTTTGATAAGAACATGAAGAAATTTATAACGGGCTATACAAAAGACATAATGGAGATAGAAATCTAAACAATTATAAATTCCTTCTGTAGATCTACTATCTACAGAAGGAATAAATGCATAATGGTATAAGCTTTGCAGGTCAGATGGAAAGGCATCCTGTCAGTCAGGAGCCAAGGAATACCAAAAAGTCACCATAAGCTTTCCTCGTTGCTCCAGGGAAAGATTTCCCCAATGTAACAAGTCTGCTTCAATAGAATGTTTCCCCCAGGAAAACTGTTACAATTCTGGCTGATTCTGTTGGAAAGTTGTTACTTCTTTGTTTTATTCCTCTCATCGAAAGGTTACCACCCAATCCTCATTCAAGACATTTATTGGACAGGAAGAATCCAGGATAGCTGCCTCTACCATGGGAAAAAAAAAAGGAAGAAGCATACTGAACAAACATAGAGGTTATACAGGGTTCCTTAGGGGCAACGTTTTTCCAGGCTAAAGCTTTTCAGGGCAGGAATTGGTCAGATTTTAATCCCTGAGCCTGGGAAAGCTCAGAGATTGGCAGGATTTCATGGTTACATTTGGTTTTAGTGCTGAATTGGTCAGGGGAATGTGTTTCTTTGTTTCTGGTTTCAGATCTAAAGTGTTGTGTGTGTGTGTGTGTGTGTGTGTGTGTGTGTGTGTGTGTGTGTGTGTGTGTTTGCGCGAGCACGTGTGTGCACCCATGTGTGTTTTGGTTTTTTGTTTGTTTGTTTTGGCTCTGGTTTTAGGGCTAAAATGTTTCTTTGGCTGTCCCCTTTACCCTATATGGGAAAAATGGTCACATGTAAAACATGATTTTGATGAGAAGAATATTTGAGTGTTATTTGTGTACTTTTGAACCCAGAGCCTTAGTAAATTTCTCCTATTGTCACATACACATGAAATGAATCATATAAATGCTTTTCACATCTGGAAATATTGTAGGCCTGGTTCTAAAGATTTTGATTGAAATATCATGAACTTACTATAAGAAATCTCTTGTAAAATGTACAATATTCTTAGGCTTTGGAGACTATATATGGAGAGTATGTATTTTTCTTTCTATGTCATGAATAAAAAGATACCATTGAAAGGGGCTGAAATATGATTCCAGATTAGACAGGGACCAACTCTTGTGTGTAATATTCTAAGCCCCAAATCAGGAAATTCCTCCAGCCAAATGTGGCCAATTAGCTAAACAGTCTTAGAACCTGAACCTGTAAGGTAAAAGGTCTCAGAGTTAAAGGGTATAATAGTTATTGACCACATATGCCTAAAGTTAGTTTTGCTGCAAAAGCCATTCAATCATTACCCACCTGATGTACCTGTCCCCCAACAGTCCAATAGAAACTGATATGCTTAGAATTCCCCAAGCACCCCCCCCCCAATTCCTGTACAGCTTTGTTTCTGGTCAACACCACAACTTTGTGTGGATGATCAACCCCTGCATGCTGGCTAAATCTGCAGAATAAATGCTCTTTGTGTTTGCAAGTTATTTGTATGTGGGATCTTCCCTCGATGATCCTCAGACCCTTACAACATGTTATTTTTTTTAATTTTCTTATATTTTAGAATATAAGTTGTGATAGCATGCATGTGACCTGTTCAACATCAAGCTATTCAAAACCCAAGCATGAGGAGAAAAACTGGGCACTTGATAGATACTTAGAGAGGAAGAGTCAGTTTTCTGAATGGATGTGCTTTGTAGAGTACCTAACACCCAAGAGTATATAGGGAATAAAAATTACACTGCTTTTTATTAGTCTGTTGGATTAAAACAGGTCATGATTGTAGGTGGGTATGGAAGGGATAGTGCATCAGGGAGGAAGCGATGAGGGATGTATATGATCAAATTCTGTTATGGAAATTACCAAATAACTACAAAATGAGACAAAATAGCAGGAACTCTAAGCACAGTTGTGTTTTCAATTTCCCTACTATATAAATATAATGCTGGAATTGTGTTTTGTGGGATTTTTTGTGTTACCTTGGAAGCTGAGGGAATGAATGAGGTCCAGAGAAGATGAACTTAAAATACTATTTATGTTTAGAAGTTAAGCTAAATGGTGTATTTACATTCAGACATCTGAGTAGTAGTCAGAAATGGAAATTATGCCCTGTGCTTTTAATGAACTATGCATGCTGCAAATTATGAAACATAAACAAATTTTCCTGGAAATAGAAGGATGCCAACCAGAGGAGCCAGTGACTATTACATACCAGCACATGGGCAAGACCCAGTAATTCTTCTATTAAAACCTAAGTTGTTTCTGCCAGCTAGTGCTTAGTTTCCAACAACCCCAGTCACAATACATCTCTCTAACAAATGGCATTGGCTACGAAAATATGTCTTAAACTTCCCATGCTCTTAAATATTTTTCAAAGTATTTGTGTTTTTCTGATGTGCATTGAAGATAGAATACATAATTTCTGCTGGATGGTGGTGGCACACACCTTTAATCCCAGCATATGTGAGGCAGAGGCAGGCAGATCTCGGTGAGTTTGAGGGCAGCATGGCCTACAGAGTGAGTGCCAGGAGAGGCTCCCAAGTCACACAGAGAAATCCAGTCTTGAAAAACCACAAAATAGAACCTATAATTTCCTAGCCCTAAATATCCACATATACTTAGGATCCTACATCCCTTCAAAATTGAAATACTCTCCAGATAAACTAATTGCCCTTTGTTAGACACAGTTGCTTCCACTGCAATAGAGAATTGATTGCTAAGAATACAAAGAGAGAAAAGTGTACAAACAGAGTAGAATTATTCTCAATCAGAACGTCATTTCACTGGTAGTTAGCAAGTACGTTTTCTAAGCAGGACACAGAGTAATTTGCTGTGTTGGTGTTAACATAGAATTGTTAGATGTGTGTTCAAATGTGAAGTTGGATGCTTGAGAACATCAAAATGAAATCCATTATGTCAACTCCTTCCAGTTCCTTCCAACATTATATCCATCTTTAAACTCCATGCCCTTTTAAAAAGCCCACTGAATCACCTAACTTAGTTTTCATTTCTTATCTGAGTAGCTCCACTAGTTTCAATACCTTAGAACTCATCTCCTCAAGTCTCTACAACTCAATGGATATAATTTATGATTTACAATTTTGTTACTCAAAATTATTCAAACATAACTCTTCTCCTTTCTGCTTGATATCAGAGTTCATAAAAGTCTCATTTGTTATTGACTTTAGACTCCCATCTATCACACATTTGCCAACATACCTTTTAAATAGTGGTGTGGCATCATTTTGTTGGTCACTAATTATTTTCTGGCACATCGAATTCACACACTGAAAGTTCTAAGTTTTATACTTTATCAGTTTTGAATGAGAAGCAACTATCAAACACAATTTTGAAAGTGTAAGAAGTATTAAGCTTCACTATTTTCCTGGATTTTAGAGTTCATAATTGTCTTTAATGTTTAATACACTAAATTCTCAGATAATGTTTCTATCTCTGTGATGAAAGAGCATGACCTAAGCAGGTTTTGAGTAGAGGGTTTATTTGGCTTATACTTCTCCATCATTGTTCATCATCAAAAGAAGTCAGGACAGGAACTCAAACAGAGCAGAAATTGGAGGCAGGAGCTGATGCTGAGGCCACAGAGTGGTTCTGCATGTTGGTATGATACTCATTGCTTGCTCAAGAACCAACATTCCAGGGATAGCAACATCCACAGTTTGCTGGGTCCTTCCTCAACAATCACTAGTTTTAAAAATGCCCTACAAGTTTGCTTATAGCCCACTCTTATGGAGGTATTTTCTTAATTGAGGTTCCCTTCTCTCTGATGATGACTTTAAATTTTGTCAAGCTTACATAACACCCCTCAGAACAATTGAACCCTTGACAAATCGACACATAAAAATGTCACCTTTAAGCCACTATCTTTCTTTCCTCCCTTAATCAAAAATGTCTCACATTAGAAACATAAATAGTTTTAAAAGTCAAACAGATTTTTGAAATTCAACCCATTAAAAGTTTGGGCTCCATCCCACTTGAAGGGTTACACTCTGGCCCTGAACACATGGGGAAGGGCTCAGGACCAGCACAGGAAGATTTGGGGGACGTTGCAGAGCCCCTGCTGAGGGCCCTACCCTGCCTGGGGAGTGGTGGGTGGATTGGGTGGGGGGTAGGCTGGGGTGGGGATGGGGGAGGGAGAGGAAGGAGGTACTTACATGTGAAACAAGCTTGTTCCCTAACTAGAACTAATAAATAAATAAAAAAAAAGTTTGGGCTCTGAAATATCCATTTTGTTAAAAGTGAAAATCTGTTTCAAAAGTTCATAATCTCTGTGGATTCCTGTAAAAATTAAATTAAATACTTTCTTTCTTCAAGAGTGAATAACCAGGGCACTGTCACAATTATAATAAAGCAAAATCAAACTCCCAACAGTGTAAGTAATGCAGTGTCCAATGTCTATGATCTCTTCACATTTTTCAAAACTCTTCCAAAGAGCTTGGGTCACTTCTCTGGCTCCATCCTCTACAGCACACACGGATTGTCTTTTAAGCTCTGGCAGGCTCCATTCCACCACTAATGCCGCTCTTGGTAGTCATTCCATTACACTGGCATCTCCAACATGTAGGGATCTCCTATAACTGGACTTTACATTCACCAGTAGCCTACCTTAGAATTGTTTCAGGGTATGGTGCCAAACCTCAATTCCTCTGCATGACCCTTTAAATCCTGGGCTTCTCACAGTGCCAAACCTTGGCTGCTACCCATCAACCCTTCATGTGTTCAAAACTAGTATCCCTAGGGTTACTCTTAAACTACCAAATTTGGTCAGGTGGCAGTAGCACGAACCTTTTATCCCAGCACTCAGGAGGCAGAGGTAGGCCCATCTCTGTGACTTTGAGACCAGTCTATTCTACTAGAGCTACTTCCAGGACAGCCTCCAAAGCCACAGGGAAACACTGTCTTCAAACTACCCTCCAGAAAAAATAAAGAAAACTATTAAATTTTGCTGCCATTGTAGTGTACAACTTAGCCACCTCTGGACCACATCTTCTGTGTGCTAACTCTAAGGAAATACTTCCTAAAAAAATTTACCTCTGTAATCTGTTTTTTAACCATTACTAATTTCTCATTTCCACCTAACCAGCATCAATTTTCTCAGTAAAACAAAGGTATTACTTTGCTGGTTCTGGTCTCCGGTTAATCACATCTGACTTTTCAGCCCCAGATAACAAGACTATGAAGACTCTTCACAAAATGAATTTGGTAGATTGTTTGCTTTCCATAGAAACTCCCCAACTAAGAATCTAAGCAGTAGGAAAGAGGAGACCTTAAATGCCCTTCCCGTATAATGAGATTGATGACTACTTTAAATGCCATCATAAAGTCTTCATCCAGTACCTGATGTTAACAGAAGCAAACACCCACAGCTAAGCACTGAACAGAACTCCTGGCATCCAGTTGCAGATTGGGATGAGGGATGAGGGAAGGCATCAGTATGGTGCTGGAGAATCCCATAGAAACAGCTGACCTGAACAAGTGAGAGCACACGGACCCCAGTCATGAAGCTTAGGAACCAGCACTGGTCTGGTTCCTTCTGAATGTTGGTGCCAGTTAGGAGGCCTGGGCAGTCTAAGGGACCTCTGACAGTAGAACCAGTAATTATCCCTAGTGCGCAAATGAATTTGGTAGCCTATTCCCCATGGAGGGATACTCTCACAGCCTAGATACAGGGAAGAGGGCTTAGGCCCTCTCCCAAATGATGTGACAGACTGGATCATCCCCCATGGAAGGCCTCACCCCCGTTGGGGAGTGGATGGGGGTGGGATGTGGCAGTTGGTGGGGGCATGAGAGGATGTGAGGGAGAGGGAACTGGGATTGATATGCAAAATAAGTTTGTTTCTAAATTAAATAAATAATTTTCTAAAAAGAATGCTTAACCTCTCCAAGAACAAAAAAGAAAGAAAAGAAAAAGAAACTCAACAATTAGACCTCCACAGTTTGTACTGCTCTCAAAATTTTATCTTTAAAGCTTCAACAGAAAAGTCCACTGAGCTCTCAACATTCAGTGGCTCTTCTAACTCAACGTTCCAAATTTCATCCACAATCCCCTCCAAAATGTGGTCAGTTCTGTGCAGCAATGTTCCACTACTTTTTACCAACTTCTGTCCTAGCGAGTGCTACTATTGCTATGATGAAAGACAATGACCAAAGAAGATGGGGAGCAAAGTGTTTATTTGTGTTACACTTCCGTATCACAGTTCATCACTGAAGGGAATCAGGTCAGGATAAATATCTGGAAACAGAAACTAATTGGTAGGTCATTTATGGGTGCTGCTTACTGTCTTGCTCTGCATGGCTTGCTCAACCTGCTGTCTTATAGAACACATAACCAGAAGCCCAGGGAAAATACTGCCCACAATGGACTGGGTTCACCCCATCAATCTCTAATTAAGAGAATTCCCTAAAACTTTGCCTACAGCCTGATCTTATGGCTGCTGTTTTCTTAATTGAGGTTCCCTCCTCTCAGGTAGTTTTAGTTTGTGTCAAGTTGATGTAAAATGGTCCACCATACCAACCCAGGGATAGATTTTCTTAAAGTTTGATTTTTCATAGTCTCCTATTGAATCGAAAAAATGATCAGATCTAAATCCTGCTTTATAACTAATAACAGGCACTGATATTAACAACTAACCTTATTTGGGTACCAAGATTCCCAGCTCTTGGATGATGATAGAGTTTTCTGTTCTGCCTGATTCCACAGCCCTTAGTCTCAAATAAACACACAGAGGGTTATGTTAATTATAAACTGCTTGGCTAATTGCTTAGGCTTCTTACTGGGTAACAATTTCTTCATTATTAACCCATAACTATCAATCTAAGTATTTTTACATGGCATTATCTTACCAGAGAATGCCTGGTATCCTATCATCCCAGTAGCTACATGGTGTCTGTCTGGCAGCTCCTCCCTGCTTTCCCTCTTCCAAGAATTCTCGTAGTCTGGTAGCCATGCCTATACTTCCTGTCTGGCTACTCGTCAATAAACATCTCTTCATCAACCCAAAAGAGAAACATATTTTCACAGCATACAGGACATCCCCCACCACTTAAGTCTCTAGGTTCTTCATTCTTGGTATATTTTTTCCATGATTCTCAATTAATTTACTACAATCTTAGTCTCTACCTTCAAGTCTGATTTCATCTGAATATGTTAGGGACCCATAACTGAAATTGCATTGTATAGTAAGTCACCAATCCCTTTGTCAATTTTAATTTAAAATCAAAGATTTTATTTCTCTTTCATGGTACATGGCCATTGAATGCTTGGTAAAAATTGGTTTGCAGCATCTCTATGAAGTATAGTAGTTTACACAGTTCTCAAATCATAACACATACTATGACTGAAATGCATACCAAGTTAGGTATATAAAGATCAAGGAAAGCTTATCCATTCTTAGGGAGAAAATTGAAGACAGGCTCAAGAAAGTTAACTGACTGTTGCAGTTACCAAGGTAGAACCTAAAAGCATCTGTTTAAATAGTGTTCCTTAATTCATTATAACTGGGTTGGGTATAGATGACTTGCAAATAAAATACTTCAAATAAACATCACTGTCCAAAAGCCACTATATAAGACCTGCTTTAACCTGGATGCCTAAGTTTTGCCCATGTACACCTAGGTAATCTAAGCTCAAACTGTCCTAACCCTGCTCAAAGGGCTGAGGTTTGTGGAGTTTCTTCCATATTACCTCCTTCTCATGGCTGTAATGAACTCAAATAAGTAATAACATTAAATGACACAATCCTTCCAAGAAAGCTTTTTTCCAGGACCAGGGATACAATTACTAAGAAGACAGCACAGAAAAGTGATGATGAAATCCCAGAACAACAAGAAGAGTAGAAAAGATACAAGCTAATTCCTCACCATGCTGCAACAGTAGGTGTCTCTGAAAGAAATGCAGCAGCACCCTGTAGGTCCATGGGCAACAGGCCTTCTTAGGGATAAACAATTTGCTCCCTAAATTCTATTCCTGTCTGATTTTTCATGAAGTGCAAAACTATTACAGTACTAGGGACTTAATCAAGGAAGATTCTTTTGTTGTTTTACTTTTTCCAATTTGTAGCTAAATTAATTCAGAGATAAGGTGTGGGAGTAGTAAATACACATGGAAAATCAAGTTGCAATTTTTTAAAATTAAATCAGTGTCTTAGTTAGGGTCTCTATTGCTCTGAAAAGACACCATGACCACAGCAACTCTTGTAAAGAAAACATCGAATTGGGGTGGCCCTCTTACACTTTCAGAGGTTCAGTCCTTTATCATGGTGAGGAGCATGGTTATGTGAATGCAGACATGGTGGTGGCTACATCTTGATTAGAAGGCAACAGAAAGTGGACTGAGTGTTACACTGAGTGAAGCTTGAACAAAACAGTCCTCAAAGATACTCCTCACATTGACATACTTTTCTTCAATAAGGCAATATCTACTTCAACAAAACCACACCTCCTAATAGTGCACTCCCTTTGGGGACCATTTTCTTTCAAACCACCACAATTAGTATCAGAGGTAGTGGTTTATGTCTTTGTGTGTCAGATATATCTCATGTGGAATTCTAGAATAACCCTGATGCTCTATACTTACAGTAAACATTCCTTATCCTTGTCCAGAAAATGCTTCTCATGGCTATTATTTGCAAAACTGAGGCATGTATCTTTACACAGAGTAAAGTGAGAGTATGCACATGTTCCAGTGCTCAAGACCCTCCTTTACAGAATCTCCCAAATCCTTCCTTAAATTACTATGTTCACAACATATCGTATCATCTTAAGCCAGCCTGTAATGGATTCTATGCTTTTGGTAAAGAAAGTATTAACCTATTACATCATTAATAATTTCAGTGTATGCTGTACTGTTTATATATAAATAAATTTGCTCCATTGCTAAGGAAAAGAGTTATATTCTGTATTCCTGCCCCATTAACTTCATAATTAGCATTGCTTTTCATTGATTGACAGTGACATTTTCAAATTTACTCATTGCTTTATTAACTAAAATGCTACTTTCAAAATTACTCATTCACTCATAAAATGATTTGACTTTCTTTTGTCTACCACTGTGACTTTAAAACACTGTGATTTTGATATTATTGAATGTTTATTTCTAAATCTTAATATTTATTTTTTCCTGAAAACCATTCAATTCTAGATTTCCTCTTGGCCTTTACAATAGAACTTTTAGTATGAGATACTGAATTTGGTGCACAGATGTGAATATATCTCCCTGAATACTGTTCATATCGTTTTTTGCTTCTGTGAAGTGACATCAAAACTGTTACTCTATATTCTCCAATGATGTCAGCATAGAGCACACATTTAATAATATATAGTACAATCTTCATAATAGAATGGTAAATCCATTCTCAACCTTTACTGGTGTGGAAAATGAAGAAAATGTTTATCTAAAAACACCCATTTATTTCCACTTTTTACTGAAAACAAAGTGAAATTGAGGACCAATGATTTTAAATTGGTCAAAATTAGAGAAAGAAGGAGATGAAGGAACATATCTTTGATGGCAGTGTCAACTGTACAGACTCCAAAGCTGTGTTAGATGCTGGTTACATTTCTCCTCCAACAGCCAGAACTGACACCATGAATTCTAGCTATCAGTAGTGTCATTTACTGCACAGATCCAGATTGATTCTTCTGTGTCCTATACATTTAAATGCATGATATCTTCAGAAATTGTGTTTTATCATGTGGTTCTCATAGCAGCCAAGAGCAGCAGCAATTGTCTGTGCTGTTTCAGGTGATCCCTTATGGATCCCCAGTCATTTCTCTGCAGAGGAAATAGAATGTCTGATAGGAATTTCATCTGGCTTTACTGGATGCCTGAGAACTTCCTTCTGATGATTTTTTTTATTTTCAACTTAGGGAAAAATCAAATATTCATGGGGGTGGGAAAGCACAGTTATTTATCTATTTGTAAAAACACTTGAAACATATACATTGGATGACAATGATTTAAGGTGTTAACTTATTGGTTTACAGTTTACAATGCTCTGGCCTCTGTGCAAATTATTGAGAATTATTTCACTGTAAAATTCTACTTTTCTTTGCCTTTTGTTGACCTCACTTATATAAGAAGAGCATATGGTCCCAGTGAGTATGAAAAGCAAGTATGAGATTGAACTGTTTTAGAATATGCCAAAAGGAAGCATAACAAAAACTCTTCCCAGTGTTTTCTAATGAACAAAATGATAATTGACCAGATGTTTCAAATTCACAATAATTAGATCCATAAAATCTCTTCAATAGAACCAAGTAGGAATATAAAAGCCTATATTTTATGTACTTATGCTATGAATTTGTAATGTAAATTTATTTGTTGTTGGTTTTAATTGATAATGTATAAAATCATACAACATTGATTTTTCTCCTGAAAATAGCTGAGAATTATCAACATTTATAATTTATGCACTGTTTCTATTATAGCTATAACAGATCACAAATACAACATGCTAGAAGAATGTATTATTTCAGGAAAAATTTGCCATTTTCAGTTAGCTGCAAAATAACTATATGGTCTACTTATTAGACATTTGTCAGAATGACAAATATTTTATTCAGTTATCATCAGAAGATTCTAACAGTTAACTCTTGAAATAACTCTAAAATTCTTTAATAACTTAGGGAAACTCTCATTTCTACAAATATTTTTCATTTTAATATATTTAAAAAGGAAGTGTCTCCTGGTTTCCCATTAAAAATTAGCAATAAACAGGATGATTCTATTGTGTAATCGCCTTTCATAGTATTTCTCCCTCATGATAATATTATCTACTTCTTGGTAAAAGGAGTATTCATTATGTTTGAAAATCATTATAAATTGTGGAAAAGAAGTCTACAATTACATATGTGAAAGTATCTAAAATGAAATATTTTCTTTTTCTATACACATTAAAATAATTTTAATTCACTTATAACAATTACAATTTAAAAATGTCAGACAACAATGGTAGCAAATAGTAATATATCATGTCTGGATTTAGGAAGGACAGGAAAAGAGAAGAAATGGCATGAGATAACATGTATTTAAAAGGGAACCAGTGAGATATGGGAGTGGAAACAAAAACAGAAGAGGAGTCAAAACAAAATCTGTTCTTTTTAAACTCCATGCTTTCCTAGAAATGCTCTCATCTATTATCACTATTATATTTATCAATTACTTCTCTCATTTAATTTCTTTCTAATGGAGTTTCCACCAATTCCTTCATTACCTTTTTCTTTGGAATTTTACTTAAAGTCCTTAATATAACACATTTCAGAAGTTTTCTTCATGAAAATTGACTGTTTGGAGAAAGTAGGCCCTGAACTAACTTTGTGCATATGTTGAAAAGACATTTCCTGCTCCCCACCAAGTCTTTTCTTTCCTGAAATGTGAACTGGGGTAAGTTGCTCAAGAGTATGCAAATACAGCAACACATTGGTGGTGCATGCCTTTAATCCCAGCTCTTGGAAGGCAGAGGCAGGCACATTTCTGTGATTTCAAGGCCAGCCTGGTCTACCGAACAAGTTCCAGGACAGGATCCAAAAATAATACAGAGAAAGCCTGTCTTGAAAAATGAAACAAAAAACAAAAAAGAACACAAATTCGCAATGTTTATTTGGTAAAATTTTTAAACTTAAATGATCATTCAATTATTATCACATTAGAGCTTTGTGCTTCAGTAATGACTAAAACTGAGATGTTAAAATAGAAATAAATGTTTGTATATTTGTATAAAATAAGCATACAAACTATATTCAATACAGTCATCATCAAAATTCAAATGCAATGTTCATAAAACTTGAATAAATAATCTTAGAAGTTATCTGGTAACAGAAAGGCCTAGCATAACCAAATCAATTCTGGACAATCTACACTGATTGAAGGCACACAATTTCTGACTTCAAGTTCTAAGATAGAATTTCAATAATAAAAATGGTACTGCCATTAAAATGAGACACATTATTGAATAAAATTGAGAACACAGGTGTAAGCCTGCACTGAGAATAACTAGGGTCATCTGTGTGATCGTGAGTTTGGAAGTATTAATTGGAAACTGGGGTGCTCATCAGAGGACACTGTCAATGTAATATTGATTGCTATTAATATTTATTTGACTTTATTTGATGTATCACATGAATTTAGTATAGTGAATATTTGCTTTCATTGAAATTTTGTATTTTTTCTTCACTCTCCCTTAAACTATAAGTTATTCAAGTATGTAAGCTATTAAATTTTATATGCTCATATAGTATTCCCAAGTTTCCTGTTCTAGATTTGTAATTCTTTTGTATTATATTCATAAAATAAACTGAATATGATATCAGAAGTGTTTTCTTAAGTTATTTAAAATCTTGTGGTCAATCTTATAATGTATCCTGAAAAATGTTCCATGTGGGGATAAGCAAAAGGTACATTTACCAACAAGTTGGTAATTTAGTTTAGGGGACCATTTAATTCAGCTAGTTCCTAACTGCTAGTTCCTACCTTAATGGAAGCCTCATTGCTGAATTTGGCATGTTATATTTTCCCATTGGAATATATCATCCCTATCAAGTATACCAGCATTTTATTTATATATTTGTGACACATTGGGTGCATCTATGTTATATTTTATTATTATTTTCTCTTCCTGAATGAACTTGAAATCATTTATGACCTTCCTGTGTCTTTGTGCTGCTTTTGATTTAAAATCTATGTTATAGAATGTAAACATGGGTGTTCCTCCTTTCATGCATACTACTTATTCTCAGCCTAGATACAAAGGAGAGGGCCTACTTCCTGAACCAAATGAAGTGTCAGACTTTGATGATCCCCCACTGGAGGCTTCACCCTCCATGGGGAGTGGATGGAGAATGGAATGGAGGTTTGGTGGGAGGCATGGGATGATGGGAGGGAGAGGGAATTTAGATTGGTATGCAAAATAAGATTGTATTTAATTTAAATAAAAATTTATTTATAGAAAGAATGTAGCTCAAGTCCTTTTTAGACACGGTACATCCTTAGATGCTCATGATTTTCATGTGATCAGCACATACTTGGGCCTATATTTTGTTTATCTATTAAGTCTATTTATATCTTATAATTTTGCATCTCTTCATTACATCCCAGGGGAAAGAATGGTGATTCGTATCATGTGCTACGCCCACCTGATAGCTTTTATTGCCAAAGACCAGGCTAGGATTGGTGAGGGAAGTCCTGTGACATCTACTTTTACTCTCAGCTGTGTACTGCTGAGTCACAAGGACTTGGACAGTCTTGGGAGTTATATAGCTGGCCATGGTTTTGAAATTAGATTGAAGCATGAGTATACAGTAAGGAACAGGTTCTTTCCTAAAGAGGATAATTTTGTATATCTGTTTCTACAAATCAGCTTGGTGACAGCTCTTCCTTATAAAGTTGTAGATAGGTGGAAGAGACAGTTCATTGGCTACCTTTTCTGATACTAATGATAAGTTCATGAGACTCTTATAGCTATGCTATCCTGCATAATCTCCAGAGAATGGTATATATGACTCAGAACCATTATGCTACAGAAAATTATATCTGAAGAAATTCAAGTGTATACTTCTGCCTGATGCTGGCCAGAGTAAGGCTTTGGCTGTGACTTCTGTCTCACACTTAGCATCCTTCAGCCATCAGATGAGTTTCAGTGGTCTGGCTTGTCTCTGGGTCCAAGACTAAGAGCCCTGTGCTCTTAGTTCACACCCTGCACTCTAGAGAGTGGAGCTCTGTCGGTATTTCTGTAGCACCTGCCTGCAAGGGGATGATAAAAGTTTCCTTTGCCTGAGCTGATAGCAGTTTGAGCCTCTCAATCCATGGAAATTCTCCTGGACTCTAGGTCTTGGGATTCTGGCCATTTCACTGTCATAAACCTGGCATCAATCTTATGTATCTTTTTCTCTCCTCCCCAGACAAGGAGAGTGTGCATGTCTCTGATGGATTATGTCATGTTGAGGGAGTAGTGGGAAAGTCAGCTCATTCCTTCCTGTTTTATTGAATACACATTTGTAAATTTTCATACTAAAGTCACATGTAGTGATCTTCCATCTGGTATCTTTAGTTCTTGTGAAGATACTTTGATCCATGACTAGCTAGTGATTCTGTGGGAAAACAACCATAGAAGCCTTGATTGACCTCAGATTTATCTTGCTCTACCCACTCTAAAATCTTATATTAAAAATGTATGTATTTTCATTTTATGTGTATAAATGTTTTGCATGTGTGTATGTATGTATGCATGTATGTATGTATGCTGCATACATGCCTGGTGATAGCAGAGGCTAAGCATCATTGTTTCTCCAAGAACTGGAGTTAGGTATGATTTTGAGTAGCCATGTGGAGCTGAAAACCAATTTCCAGTCCTCAAGAAGGGTAAGTGAATTCAATCACTGAGTGATGTATCAAACCCAACCCTCTTGAGCTTTCAAAGATTAGATATTCTTTGAGTTTGATTCTCTGAAATGTGATGATGAGAACATGCATCTTGGCCATCCTCTGTCAGTATAACTCAATGGTGCCAACCTAGAAAAGGAATAAAGAGCCAAGCATTTTAACTGACTATATGTATTAAAAAAGAAAAGAATCCAGACATTTCTAAAATGGCATTTTCAAAAGCATATTTTTATAATAGTATATTTGATAGGGAAGAAGTAGGAGAAGGAGAAGAAGAAGAAGAAGAAGAAGAAGAAGAAGAAGAAGAAGAAGAAGAAGAAGAAGAAGAAGAAGAAACTACAATTAGCCAGATGTATCTTGAATCAAATATGTCTACTTATCCACACAATTAAAAATAATGAACATTAAGTAAGAACATGAATGTTTGGTTACTTGGTACTGGTTAGTTCGTTTATAAAATTTTTGATCTTTTAAAAAATTTATAAAACTTGATTTGGAAAAAATGTGTAAGATAATAAAAAATATATTCATAGAAATTTACTAATATATTTCTTTGAAAATTTGATTTTAATAAAATTATTTATAGAAGAACACTAAGAGTGTAGAAGGGAGATTAGAAATAATAAACAAATGCATGCTATAGAACTAAAGACATATTGGAAGCCAATTTAATTTTTGTGTACTAACAAATATTTTTTTTTATTTTAAATCTTTTCATTGCCTTCAACGTTAGGTCCAGGAACATTGTAAGTGGATGTTTCCTTTATAAGCCACATGTTCATCTCAGTGTCATTTTTATAGAGGTATAATTATAGTATTATTTTTGCCACGAACTTGCTTCAGTAAGTCTCAGAGGAAGAGAAATGTTTAAAGGAGAGGTCATTAAAAATTACGGAGGCCTGCACAGACACACAACTAGACACCAGCCTGAGGGAAAAAAAATGAATAAGGTTATTTTCAGTGTCTCCCAAAACAAGAAAGAATCATATTGATTTAAGATAACTTTTTTCCAGAAATCATTAAATTGAGAACTTTTAAAAGAGAAGGCAGAGTAGTCCCATTGAGTTTTTCATTGAGAGACAGCTCATTTATTTTTTTAATTTGCTCCAGCTACTGTCAATCACTCACTACAGAGGTCCTCTTATGATCATATAAGCCACAGTATTTATTAACAGCAGAAGCTCTTCTCCGTTGCTGTAGAAAGACTGATTATTAGCCATAAATGACTAGATTTCATCTCAGGAGGTAAAGATTTTTCTCACCTGAAATACATTGAGACTCATCAAGAAGTTCAACTAAGTTCTTGGCACTTTCTCCAAACGTGTTAAAATGAAAAATTCAACTGAGCCAAATGAAAGGACTCAGACTGTGATGGGTGTTAGGAAGTCAACACATCACCAAGGGAAGTGGCAGATCCCTGATGTCTACATGAAATTGTTACAGCTCATGGACCCCAGACTGATAGTTGAGAAACCAGCATAGGACTGTTCCAGATCCCTTGAATGTGGATGTCAGTTTGGAGGTCTGGGCAATTTATGGGGCCTCTGATAGTGGATCAGTATTTACCCCTAGTACACAAATGGACTTTATGAGCCAAATCCATATAGAGGGGCACTCTCTCTGCTTAGGCCTTGCTCCAAATGATATCTGCTTCTCCTTCCGTCAGGTGGTAGATGAAGGCTCTAGCATGGCATTTAAGCAAGTCATCAATCTCATTATAGAGGAAGAGCATTTAAGGTAGCCTCTCTGCTATTGCTCAGATTCTTAGTTGGGTCATCCTTGTGGATCCCTGGGTATTTCCCTAGTGCCAGATTTCTCTTTAAACCTATAATGGCTCCCTCTATTAAGGTCACTCATTTCTTGCTCTCCTCTATTCTTCCCCCAAATCAATCTTCATGCCCCCTCATGTCTTCCTCCCGCCTCCTCTTCTCATCTTCTCTTTCTCTTATCTCCTTCCACCTGCCCCTGGAGCTCCCCATTTGCTCAGGAGATCTTGTTCCTTCTCCGGTTGTAACATAGCTTATGTGGAGGTATGGATTGTAGGCTGGTAATCCTTTGCTCTATGTCTAATATCCATATATGAGTGAGCACATACCATGTTTCTCTTTCTGTCACTGGATTACCTCATTCAGGATGGATTCTCCTAGTTCCATCCATTTACCTGTGAATTTCAAGATTTCATTGTTTTTTTACATGAGTAATACTCTGTTGTATAAATATACCACATTTCCTTCATCCATTCTTCAGTTGAGGAAGATCTAGGTTGCTTCCAGATTCTGGCTATTACAAATAATGCTGCTATGATCATAGTTGAACAGATTCTTTGTGGTAACAATGTGTATCCTTTGGGAATATGACTAAGAGTGGAATTGCTGTATCTTGAGGTAGACTGCCATTTTCCTAAGAAACTGCCATACTGAATTCCATAGTGGCTGTAAAAGTTTGCATTCCCACCAGCAATGGAGTACAGTTCTCCTTTCTCCACATCCTCTTCAGCAAAAACTAACATTGGTGTGTTTGATTTTAGCTATTCTGACAGTTGTAAGATGGTATCTCAGAATTGTTTTGATTTGCATTTCCCTGATGGCTAAGGATGCTGAAGAATTTCTTAAGTGTCTTTCAGCCATGTTTGATTCATATATTGATAATTCTCTATTTAGTTCTGTACAACACTTTTTAGTTGGATTAGTTGGTGTTCGAGTGGCTAGCTTCTTGATTTCTTTGAATATTTTGGAAGTCAGCCCTCTCAGATGAGGGTTTGGTGAGGATCTTTTCCCATCATGTGGGCTGATGTTTTGTCTTGTAGACTGTGTGCTTTTCCTTACAGAATCTTCTCAGCTTCAAGAGGTCCCATTATTTTTTGTCATTCTCATTTTCTATACTACTGGTGTTATGTTCAGGAAGTCATCTTCTGTGGCTGTTTGTTCAAGGGTACTTCCCACTCTTTCCTCTTAGAGTTTCAGAGTGGCTGAAATTATATTGAAATCTTTGATATATTTCAACTGAAGTACTGTGTGGGACAATAGATATGGAACTATCTGCAATCATCTACATGTCAGCATCCAGTTATTCCAGCACCATTTGTTGAATATTATTTTCCATTGTATATTTTTAGCTTCTTTATCAAAAATCAGGTGTTTGTAGGTGTGCGGGTCCATATCAGTTCTTTCAATTCAATTCCATTGGTATACCTGTCTGGTTTGTGTGTGTGTGTGTGTGTGTGTGTGTGTGTGTGTGTGTGTGTGTGTGCCAATACCAAGCTGTTTTCATTACTATAGCTCTATAGTAGACCTGGAAGTCATGGATGATGTTTCCTCCAGAAGTTCCTTTATCCTGCAGGGTATTATTGGCTACCCATATTTTGTTTTTTATTTTCATATAAAGTTGAATATTGTCCTTTCAAGGTCTGCCAAGAAATATGCTGGAACTTTGATGGAGATTGCATTGAATCTGTACATTACTTTTGGTAAGATTTCCATTTTTACTATGTTGATCCTACCTATACAAGAGCATGGGAGATCTTTACATTTTCTGGTATCTTCTTTAATTTCTTTCTTTGAAGACTCAAATTTCTTGTCATACAAGTCTTTCACTTTTTTGGCTGGTGTTACCCCGAGATATTTCCTGTTGTTTATGAATAATGTGAATGGTAATGTTTCTCTGATTTCTTTCCCAGCTCATTTATTGTGTATATATTGTAGGGCTACAGATGTTTTTGTGTTAATCTTGTATCCTGTCACTTTGCTGAAGGTGTTTATTGGCTCTAGGGGTTCCCTGGTAGAGTTTTTGGGGTCACTTATGTAAACTATCATATCATCTGCAAATAGTGAAAGTTTGACTGCTTCCTTTCCAATTTGTATTCCCTTGATCTCAGTTTCTTATCTTACAGCTCTAGCTAAATCTTCAAGTACAATTTTGAAGAGATATGGAAAGAGGGGACAACCGTGTTTTGTGCCTGATTTTAGAAAAATCACATTAAATTTCTCTCCATTTAGTTTGTTGTTGGTTGTTGGCTTCCTATATATTACCTTTATTATCTATAGGTAGGTTCTTGTTATTCCTGATGTCCCTAAGACAGTTATCGTGAAAGGGTGTTGGATTTATTCAAAGACTTTTTCAGCATCTAGTGAGATGATCATGTGGATTTTCTTTTTCAGTTTGTTTACATGGTGGATTATATTGACAGATTTTTGTATGTTGAACCATCCCTGCATCTCTGGGATGAAACCTAATTGATCATGACAAGTGTTTTTTCTGGTGTATTCTTGGATTCAATTTGCTAGTATTTAATGGATTATATTTGCATCAATGTTCATGAGGGAGATTGGTCTATAGTTCTCTTTCTAAATTGTGCCTTTATTTGGTTTGGGTACAAGGGTTATTGTAACCTCAGAAAAAGAGTTTGGCAATGCCCCTTCTGCTTCTATTGTGTGGAACAATTTTTGATGACAACTTCTATTTCCTTAGGGGTATGGGTCTATTTAAATTACTTATCTGTGCTTGATTTCATTTTAGTAAGTGATATATATTCAGAAAATTATCCATTTCCTTTAAGTTTTCCAATTTTGTGGAGTACAGGTTTCTAAAATGTGACCTGATTATTCTCTTGATTTCCTCAGAGTCTGTTGTTATGTACACCTTTTCAGTTCTGATTTTCTTAATATTCATGTTCTCTCTCTGCCTTTTGGTTAATGTGGATAATGGTTTATTTATCTTGTTTTTTTTCCTGAAAGAACCACCTCTTTGTTTCATTGATTCTTTGTATTGTTTTCTTTGTTTCTACTTTATCGATTTCAGCTCTCAATTTGATTATTTCCTAGCATATACTCCTCATATCTATGCATCTATGTTCTCTAGTGCTTTTAGGCATGCTGTTAATTCTCTAATGTGACTATTCACTTGTATCTTCATTTGGGCATTTAGTGCTATGAACTTTCCTCTTTGCACTGCTTTCAATATGTCCCATAAGTTTGTGTATGTCGTGTCTTCATTTTCATTGAATTCTTGGGAGTCTTTCATTTGTCTGTATTTCTTCTAGACCCAGGAATGTGGCAATTGGCATATTGTTCAATTTCTATGTGTTTGTATGGTTTCTGCAATTGTGTTGTTGCTGAATTTTAACTTTAAATCATGGTCATCTGGTAACATATATAAGGATATTCCTATATTCTTTGTACCTGTTGAGGTTTGCTTTGTTGTTGAGTATGTGGTTGATTTTTGAGAATGTTCCATGTGGAGCTGAGAAGAAGGTATATTCTTTTGTGATTAGATGGAATGTTCTATAGATGTCTGTTAAACCCAATTTGGTCCTAACTTCTGTTAGTTCCTTTGTTTCTTTGTTAATTTTCTCTCTGGTATTCCTGTCCAGTGGTAAGAGTGATGTATTGAAGTCTCCCACTACAAGTAAGTGAGGTTTTATGTGTGATTTCAGGTTTAGTAATGTTTCTCCAATGAATGTGAATGCCTTTGTATTTGGGGCATAGATATTCAGAATTGAGACTTCATCTTGATGTATTTTTCCAGTGATGAATATAAAATGAACTTCTTTATCTCTTTTGATTAATTTAGTTTGATGTCTAATTTGTTAGGTTTGGATAGCTACACCAGCTTTACTTTTAGTTAAATTTGATTGGAAAATCTTTTTCCAATACTTTACTCTGAGGTAAAGTCTGTCTTTGAAGTTGAGGTGTGTTTTTTGAGACTGGCATGCTGCCTAATGCACTAGGGAGGCAAGTAGAGGTGTGTTTTTTGTATGCAGCAGAAGGATGGATTCTGTCTTCATATCTATTCTGTTAGATTGTTTCTTTTTATAGGTGAGTTAAGACCATTGCTATCGAGGGAAATTAATGACCATTGATTATTGATTATTTTGGAGTTGTTGCTGCTGGTGGTATTGTTTGTGGATTTCTCTCCTTTTTATTTTGGCTTTTGGTAATGTGGGATTTTTTTATTGCCTATGTTTTTTGTGAGTATAGTTAACTTCCTTGAATTAGAGTTTCCCTTCCAGTACTTTAGGTTTGGATGGATTTTTGATATTCATTTTTAAATATGGTTTTGTCATGTAATAACTTCTTTTCTTCATTTATAATGATTTAAAGCTTTGCTGGCTATAATAGTCTGGGCTGGCATCCATGGTATCTTCATGTTTGTAGAACATCTATCCAGTACCTTCTGGCTTTTAGAGTTTTCATTGAGAAGTCAGGTGTAATTCTGATAGGTCTACCTTTATACATTACTTGTCTGTTTTCCTTTGCTGTCCATAATATTCTTTTTTATTCTGTAAGTTTGGTGTTTTATTTATTATGTGGAAAGGGGACTTTCATGTTCTGTAAACTTCTTGTACTTTCATGGGCATGCCCTTCATTAGATTAGGAAAATTTATCTTCTATGATTTTTTGAATATATTTTCTACACCTTTGTGCTGGCCTTCTTTGCCTTCCTCTATACCTATTATTCTTAAGTTTGGTCATTTCATTGTTTCCATTTTTTCTTGGACATATTGTGTTAAGGATTTTTTGGACTTAAGATTCTCTTTGGTTGCAGGGCGGTGGTAGCACACGACTTTAATCCCAGCACTTGGGAGGCAGAGGCAGGTGGATCTCTGTGAGTTTGAGACCAGCCTGGTCTACAAGAGCTAGTTCCAGGACAGCCTCCAAAGCCACAGGGAAACCCTGTCTTGAAAAACCAAAAAAAAAAAGAGATTCTCTTTGGTTAAGAATCTCTTTCCTCTATTGTATTATGAACACCTGAGATTCTTCCATTTCTTGTTTTCTGTTGGTTATATGCTTGCTTCTGTAGTTCCTTATCATATACCCAGATTTTCTATTTCTAGCATTCCCTTAGTTTGTGTTTTCTTTATTGTCTATATTTCAGTTTTCAGGTTGTGAAATGTTTGAATTGCTTCCTTCATCTGTTTGGTAGTTTTTTGTTTTGATTTTTTTGCTTTCCTTAAGAGACTTGTTGATTTCTTGCATTTTTTTGTCTTTTCTTCCATTCCTTCCATCTTTTGTTTCTTTTTCTTCCATTTCTTTAAGGGATTTTCTCATTTCCTCTTTGAGGACCTCTATCATCTTTATAAAGTTGTTCTTATGGTCATTATATTCTGCTTCATCTGTGTTGTGATAATCATGTCTTGATGATGTAGAATCCCTTGACTATAGTGGTGTCATATTAGTGTTTCTGTTGTTGAATGTGGTCTTAGACTGTTGTCTTCCCATCCCTTCTTCCAGAGGGTACAGGTGGGGTCTCTCTTCTGATGGATACAGGCTCTCTCCACATGGATATAGGTGGATCCATGGCTCCATTTGCAGCAGATTCTGGATGGTTTCTTTTGCAGCCAGGTCTCTCTTAGTGGATAATGTGGCAGGATAGATCTGTGTACCATGGGTCATGGAACTCAGATAGGGAAATGTGAGCAGGATAAGGCCTAGCACACACCACTCCTGGTGAGTTCAGGTCCCAAATTGCAATGGTTGCAGATGCTAGATGCTTTGTTCTGCCTCGAGGTTTCTCTGAGGGATTCAGTGGTGGGTTGGTTCTGAGGTCCATAGGTCAGGGGACTGCAACAGGGAAAGTTGAGAAGGAGAATGCCTGGCATTCATCTCTCCCAGTGGGTTTGGCTTGGACTTATAAACGGATCTTAAGTTAAAAACTTTATAGTTATGTTCACAGACAGAGTTTCAGATGTCTAACAAAGGTTATTTACACAATATATACTAAAATATCATACCAATTCTTTGCCTGCCAAGTCTAGTTGATAAAAAGACCTTTTTTCTAGCTTGAATCACTAGGCACTGTGTCTCCACCCTCTGGTCACAATTTTACTCCAGAAACCTTGAATCTTTGCATTGCCATGGTAAAGAGCACTCATCCAATGGAATGTACTTTTGACCAATGAGATGTAACTCTTGTAATTTATTATTTGCCTCAAGCCTTCTCTAAAAAAAGTGTACTTAATCTAGATGAACAGAGAATCAGGGAGAATTGCTACAAAGAATTGAAACAGAGAATTATAGAAGGAATTAGAACTACAGAATTGGAGATAAAGAATTAGAGGTTAGAAATTATAGACAATTAGGACAAGAGAACTAGAAAGGCAGAACAATAAAGAACATGACTTGCATAGCACATGTGTGAGTTCATTCTGTTACCCCTCAGGTTAGAAATTTTCTAAGTTCCCTTCACTACTTTATGACAGCTGACTGAATCCTGGGAGGAAATCAGAAAAGCTGGATTCTGCTAGCTCCCCATAAACAAATCTGTGACTAATATGAATAAAAGAAGGAAAAGAAACCCAGTTTCAATGTACAGAAAATATTTTCAACAATAATACAAGATATCCCTAACTTAAGAAGGAGGTGCATTTCAAGGTACAAGAACAATACAAGACACCCAAGAGACAGGAAGTGCAAAGAAAATCCCCACAACAAATAATCAAAACACAAAAAGTACAGAACAATGGAATAATAATAAGAGCTAAAAGAGTGAAGGGCCTAATACTATATGAAGGAAAACCTCATAAAATAACACCTGTTTTGTCAAATGGAGACTCTAAATGCTATAAAGGCCTTGACACATAATGTATAGAAGTTAAGAAACCCCAGATCCCAACCAGACTACTATATCCATCACAGATTTCAATCAAAACAGATAGAAACAGAAAGTTATTCGAAGAGAAAATCAAATTTAATCAGTATCTATTTTCAATTCCAATTCTACTTGAGGCACTAGAAGGAAAATGTGAACCTGAGGAAGTTTACAACACCTGTGAAAACAAGGAATAATTTCAACACTAGCAAATTAAAATTATAAGGGGGTGGGAAATAACAGATTGGAAGGATGTGAAAAACAGGATTCATAGTTCTGCTTTATACATGAAATATATTTAGATCAAGGATGCCCATCTCCTTGGTGAAAAGTATGGAAAATAATATTAAAATCACATGGGCCTAAGAAACAAGCTGGTGTAGCCACGACAATATCTGACAAAATAGACTTAAAAAGTAGACAAGTCAAAAGACATAAGGAAGGGCAATACACACCAATCAAACAAAATTCATTTAATTCTAAATGTTTATGCACCAAATACAAAGATATACAAGTTGATAAAAGAAATACTACAGCTAAACTTATATAATGAGCATAACACACTAATAGTGGGAGATTTCTACACTCTACTCTTTCCAATAGATGGGTCATCTAGATAAAAACAAAGAAATACTGGAGTGAATACATACAAACCAAAATTACCTAACAGTTACTTACAGAACATTTGACCCAAACACACCCACATACACACACACACACACACACACACACACACACACACACACAAACACACACACATTTATATTCTTCTCCGCAGCTCATGAAATATATATGAACACAAACTAAGTCTCCACAGATATAAAAAAAAATAAAATATCATCCTACATTGTATCTGACCACCATGGATTAAAGCTGGATATCAGCAACAACAGAGCAAAGAGATAACGCTGATAAACTATTAAAAACTGAGCAAGTCACCACTGATGAAAAGTGATTGAAACTGAAATCAAGAAAGAAATTTAAAAATTATTTAAAATTAAATTAAGACACCACATACACAAACATATGGGAACAAAGATTATCTAAACAAACAAACAATACAAAGAATCAATAAAACAAAGACTTGGTTCTGAGGGAAGATCGAATATCTGACAAACCCTTACCAAAATTAAGCATAATGCAGAAATCAATTAATCAAATTAAGAAAGTTAGAGATTTAAAGGCAGACATAAGAACAGACATGAAAGAAATCCAGAGATCATAAAAAAAAGACTGTCCTGTAACAAACTGGAAAATGTAAAAGAAATTGATAATTTCCTAAATATGTATCATCTAACAAAGTTAAATCAAGATCAGATAGGCAACTTAAACATTTAACAGACTGATAAACCATACTGAAATAGAAGCAAAAATAAGTATCCCCACAGATATAAGAACAACAACAACAAAACCCATGGCAAGAATTACAGAGTTGCTTCAATGAAGAATTCTCAGATTTAAAAATAAGAGTTAATACTAACACTCCTCAAATTATTCCACAAAATAGAAATATAAAGAACATTGTTCAATTCATTTTAAGATGCAACAGTTACCCTGATACACAAGCCATATAAAGACACAACAGACAAGGAGAATTACAGACCAGTTTCCCTTGTGAGCAAAAAATGCAAAACTTCTCAATAAAATATTTGCAATAAAGCCAAGAACACATCAAAAAGATCATCCAACATGATCAAGTTGAATTCATCACAGAGATGCCGGCATGATTCAACATATATAAATCCATTAATGTACCATATAAACAAACTGAAAGACAAAATACACATGATAATCAATTAGACACAAAATGATGTTTGAAAACCTCAACACCTCTTCATGATAAAATGTTCTAAAGAGATTAGGAATACAAGGGTGATACTTAGACATAATGCAAGCACTTTATAGCAAGCACATAGTCAATATCTTTTTGGGGGGTTTTCAAGACAGGTTTCTCTGTGTAGCTTTGGGGCCTATTCTGGCACTTCCTTTGTAGACCAGGCTGGCCTTGAACTCACAGAGATCCACCTGCCTCTGCCTCCTGAGTGCTGGGAGTAAAGATGTGTGCCACCAATTTCCCGCTTTCTCTTTCTTTCTCTTTCTCTTTCTCTTTCTCTTTCTCTTTCTCTTTCTCTTCCTCTTCCTCTTCCTCTTCCTCTTCCTCTTCCTCTGTCTCTTTCTCTTTCTCTTTTTCTTTCTTTCTTTCTTTCTTTCTTTCTTTCTTTCTTTCTTTCTTTTTTCTTTCTTTTCTTTTTTGTTTTTTGTCAACATCATCTTAATGGAGAGAAACCCAAAACAATTCTACTATAATCAGGAACAGAAAAGTTTGTCCATTCTCTTCACACTTTTTCAATATAGTACTTGAAGTGTTTACTAAAGAACACGACGACCAAAAGAGATCATGGGGATACAAATCAGAAAGGAAGAAGTAAAAGTATTTTTATTTGCAGATGATATAGTAGTATATACATTGCAGGCTAAAATTCAACTGGAAACCCCCTATAGTTGATAAACAGTTTCAGCAAAGAAACTGAAATTCAAAAGTTATTCAGTGAAATCATTAGCTTTCCTATAGGTAAATGACCAAAAGACTGAGCAAGGCATCAGTGAAACAACACATATTTCACAATAACCCTGAATAGTATAAATTAGCTCAATGTAACTCTAACCAGACAAGTAAAAGACTTGTAGGATTAAAAAAAAAAAAAAAAAAAAAAAGCCTTTAAGACACTGGAAAAAATTGAAGAATATATATAAGGATGGAAAATTCTTCAGTGCTCATGGACTGGGAAATTAATACAGTAAAAATGGCCATCCTACCAAAAGCCACCTACAGATTCAATAGAATCCCTATCCAAATTCAATACAGAGTTTCACAGTTCTTGAAAGACAATTTTCAGCTGTACATGGAAACACATACACACACACACACACACACACACACACACACACACACACACACAAGCCAAAAACTGGGATAGCTAAAACAGTCCTGAGTAATAAAAGAACTGCTTGAAATATCAGCAGTCCTTGTCTCAAATTGTTCTACAGAGCTATAGTAATACAAACAACATGGTATTCAAAGACATGCTTATCAATGTAATTGAAATGAAGGCCTAGACATAAGTCCCCATACTTATGGACATACTTTTTTCCTAATAATGAAAACATAAATACATACTGGAAAAAAGACATCATCTTCAACAAATGATGCTGGTCAAACTGGATGTTTACATGAAAGAGAATGCAAAAGACCCATACATATTACCCATTACCCTGCACAAAGTTCAACTCCAAATGGATCAAAGACCTCAACAAAAGGAAAGATACACTGAATCTGGTAGAAGACAAAATGTAGAATGGTCTTGAACTCATGGACACTGGAAAAGACTTTCTGAACAAAACATTGATAACACAGGCACTATAAACAACAATTAATAATTGCTTCTCTATTGCAAAGGCCACAATTATTTGAACAAAGTAGCAGGCTATAGAATGGTAAAAGTTTGTTTTTTTTTAAACTACATATCCCATAGAGGTTTAATATTTAAACTATATATAGAACTGAAAATTTTAACAACAAGAAAACAAAAAACACAAAAAAATTGTGTACAGAGCATGGTGGTGATGGTACACACCTTTAATCCCAACACTTGGGAGTCAGAGGCAGGAAGTTCCCTGTGAGTTCAATGCCAGTCTGGTCTAAAGAGCTATTTTCAGGTCAGTCAAGACTGCTATATAGAGATACCATGTATGAAAAGAAAAGCAAAACAATAAGGAAGAAAGAAAAAAAAAAAACTGGGGTAGAGATCTAAACAGACAATTCTCCAAAGAAGAAAATTAAATGGATGAGAAACACTGAAAGAAATGTTTACACCCTTAGCCATCAGGGAAATGAAAATCAAAGCTACTTTGAGATTCCATCTTACATCAATCAGAATGGTTAATCTCAATAAATGAAAAATGACAGCTTATTCTCTCAAGACATGGAGTAAGAGGAACACACTCATCTGTTGCTGGTGGGAATGCAACCTTCTATAGCCACTATGGAACTCATATGGAACTGTGGCAGTTCCTCAGAATGATTGGAATAGACCATCATCAAGATCCATCTGTGTCACTGTTGGGCATATACTCAAAGGATTCAACTTTCTTCTACAGAGACACTTGCTCAACCATGTTCATGATTGATTTGTTTATAACAGACAGCAATTAGAAACAGTGTAGGTGTTCATAGAAGGATAAGTTGGTGAAGAAAATGTGGAACATTTACATAATTGAATATTATTCACTATTTAAAAACTTAAATTGTTAAATTCACAGTAAATAATTCAAAATAAAAATAATCTTCATGATGAAAGTAACTCTGATCCAAAAAATCCAAGTATTGTATTATTTACTTATGTGTAGACATTAGCTTTGAAATTTTTGAAGAACAGTTTACAATTCATATAACCATAGAGATTGTATGACCTATTGGCAGGGCTCTCCCTAGGAAGGGGAAACAGAAAAGTTAGTTATAAATGCTGGGGAGGGGAAAGACTGGAACAAGTAGATCAAATGGAAAGTGGGAGGAAAGAGGCATGTAAGGGAAGGAATATAGGAGAGACAACTAAAACTAGGTGATGTTTAAGTGGCTATACAGATAATATGTACATGTGTGAAGGTGGTCTAAATGGAATCATCAAATAATGTTGGAGACAAAGTGCATCTAGACATCTCTTGTCATCAAAATGAAACCTCCAGTGTTAGGAACGAATTACATCTAATTAAGTTGTTGTTCAAGGGGGCCCCATGGAAACTTTTCCCAAAACCACACTATTGCCAAATCCATGGGTTACTTTATCCAAACTGATGGTAAAGCTTTATTGCTGAAGATAACACCTATATAACTTACTGAAAACTTAGAAATTGAGCTGTTGCCTACATCAAACAGCAGTCATACTGACTAGTTTTTCATGGACTAAAAGGTACTCTGCATACAGCAAGAGGATAAATACAACCACCAACCCAGCTATAAACCCTGCAGTCTACAATGGTGACCTGCCTGCAAGACACACTAATGTAATAATGATACAACATGTATGGACTTACAGCAATATATGATTGGATTTAAGGCCTATTCCATGAGATAGAAAGCATTCCTGACACTGCTCAGAAAAGAACCTAAGTCTAGCTAGGTCATAGGCTTAGAGTAAAGCAAAATATGATTGTTTTCAAGACTCCAGATCTTCAGATCTTTTGCTTATATAGTATGGCTTCTTTCTTCCTTTTTTATAGTGTGATTTCTGATTTTCTGTTTTCTTGGTATTTATACTCTAGCAAATGTCTATGTCTCTAAGAGTATATATGATTCTTTTGCTTTTCTTTTGACTTTTTCCTGTTCTTTTTTTTTGTCCTATTTAGGATTTTTGCTCTTATTTTATCTTTATTATTACTATGGCTATTTTATTTAGATGTCTCAGAGAAGGAATGGATATCGGTTTTATTGCTTTGGGGATGAGGAAGATCTGGAGGAAGTTCCAGTAGAGGACTACAATCAGAATATATTCTATGAAAAAATATATTTTCAATATAAAACAGAAGAATAAATATTATAAAACAATGCTCTAATATCATTTTGCCTAAAATTCTGAACCAATGTTTTTTACATATAAAAGTTTAACATACACAGATCACGCCTGTACACATATAAACACAACAGCATACACACACACACACACACACACACACACACACACACACACATTTTACTATCCATTGCAGAGTTTAATCACTCAAATTCAGGTTGCTCAAGGCTGGAAAAGGCCTTGTTGGCTCTGCTAACACATTCTCTGAGCAGCCTTCACCTGCTGCTTAAGTGTCAGAACTTGTGCTTAGAAAGTCACTTTCCTTTGGTTTTGTCTTGGTATGTTTCTGGTAGTTCATTACTGTCTGTTGAAGATGCACCTACGATCTGGGCTCTAGGTCATTCCTCAAGAATACTGAATTCCCCAGTGTTGCTTGTGAGCATATGAAATATGTACAATAATACATCTCTTACCTCTTTTCTTAGCCAGGTTTGTCACACCACCAACCTGCTCCCACTATTGAAGATTGAATAAAAGTGATGTTTCCCTTTCAGTGGCCATTAATTAATCAGAAATGGAGATATATAAAGTAGCACAGTAGGTATGTATGATCTTAGAAGTGAAGCAAACAAGTTATGATTTCCAGAACAATATAAAACACTCAAGATTTTTTTTTTGTTTTGTTTTGCTTTGTTTGGTTTCTGGTGTTTTCTGACAGGGTTTCTCAGTGTAACATTCCTGGAAGTCCTGGAACTCACTTTGTAGACTAGGCTGACCCTGAACTCACTGAGATCTGTCTGCCTCTGTTTCTGAGTGTTGAGATTAAAAGCATATGCCACCATTGCCTGGCTATCAAGTTTTGTTTTGTTTTGGTTTGGTTTTGATCACATTTTTATGAAGAGATTAAATGAGTGAAATTAAAGGGAGCCTTAAAGTGTAGTTTATGAATTTGAACTTAACTCAAAAGACAAGGGAGAATGTTAAAAACCTGAACTAGTAGGCTCTCAGGAGCTTAAATTTTTCTTTAATAAACCTGATATAACAAACATATATGATTCACAATTCTCTAGAGATGGAGCAGTAGGCCTGAGTTGGGAAATACCATGATATAACAGATGACAGCCCAAGACTTAAATCAAAACAGCCCATTTTAAGTCTCTTTAAGTCATAGTGTGTTCTGAGAAGGTCTTGTCAGGTGACATCCTCAGTGAGGACATCAGGGAGTGTGCTCAGGCCAAAAAAACATTCAGATAGCTTTCAGAAATATGATCCTGTGTTTCTATTGTCCTATATCCCCTCTACTGTCACTCCAATCAACACTGTTAAAGAAACTACAGTCAAAAAGAGGAAGTAAATATATATTGAACAGTATTTTTTAGTTATGAAACATGCAGGGTTGGAAAACCAACAGTTATGACATATAGGATTAAGAGAAGAATCTATATATCAACTGAAGGGAAACAAGAGCAGTGTTTTCATTTTGTCTTTCTCATAAATAAAGGTCTACAAATCATGAAGCTTGTGGGCAGAGGAAGAACTCCATATTTAGAAATAAACAAAGAAAGTCCTAGTTTTTAAATTTACAGATGCAAGATATTTTAATCACAGTTAAAATGACTGCATCTTTTCTCTGATTTCCAATTATCACACTTTTGAAAGTTCTCTAGTAGAGTGACAAAGTGGCTATTGGCATTTTTAGGATCTCGCTAAGCAAAGCTATACTCACTGACATATTTAGTTTAAATTCAATTGATTCAACAGTTTTCCACTTAAGTTATTTTTAGTAATCTCAATATTAAAAAGATTCTAGGAATTTCTGTCCCTCCCTTTTACTGACTCAGTAGAATCAAAATAGGAAAATGGAAATCCAGATGTGTTATTCAAACCTTTTTAGAGTGCACGAGTATAAGCAAGATGAGCTTTCACATGCCTAGTGATGGAACATGGTCTCAAAATTCTTCTTCTCATCTTATGGGTGCAGTTGTGAACAGAGAAGATATATTCAGCTTTGTATTTTAAAAAAGAACTTTTCATATATAAATATACTTAATCATGAGTGAAGCCAGCTATAGGAAATGATATATTCTTTCCCTTTCCAGGTAGAAGTTCATTGCCAATTAAGCTTCTTGATAAGCAAGTTTAACTGCAGAAATGAATGATATTTCAAGACAGTTCAATAAAACAAGAAACTTTTGATTATTGCTTATCATATAAGAAATACAGCAAGGTAACTATGCAAGTTGGATGCAAAGTTTTATCCAAGTTCAGATACTTGTATAAAATATTTATATTTTCTTTTTTTAGTTTTTGGTTTTTTGAGGCAGGGTTTCTCTGTACCTTTGGAGGCTGTCCTCGAACTCTCTATGGACCAGGCTGGCCTCAAACTCACAGAGATCCGTCTGCCTCTGCCTACCAATTGCTGGGATTAAAGGTCTACACCATCACCACCATGCATTCTCAGGCAAAGTTGGCATCTCTCAAGTTATCTATTTTTTTTTGTAATGGGGTAAAAGAACCTGTCTTAGGCATAATAGGAGCCCTCATTTTCTAATTTAGGTTCCCTCTGTTCAAGGATGTGTGGGTATAGGTAAGAAGGCAATGGAGAAGAAAGAGTATTGAGAAAATCCAACATGAAAAGGAAAAGAAGAGAGAGAGGAAGGAAGGAAGGAAGGAGGTAAATAAAGGAGTGTTGTTGCCCAGCATGTCTCAGCACCAAGCCATGGAAGCCATGAGGTTCGGCCTGAGTGGGGGAGCCTGGGCTTGGAAACTCCTAGCAAAACAATGGTGATAAAACCAAACACAGGCATCTTGTCATTCTTAGAGAGCTCTCACTTCCATGTTGTAAAACTAGAGTCTCTTGTTTATTTAGCATCTTCTTGGCTATTTCTTAACCATGCTTCCATGGCCATGAGGAGGCCATTTCTCTCCTCGTGACCCCTCTCTGCTCCATGGCTCCTAACTCTCTGTCCTCCCATGTTACTTACACACCCAGCACCTCTGCCCACGTGCAGGCCTATTCAAATGCTTAGTTCTGTAGAGATGCAAACTAGGAGACATTCCCCACTGAGACCATGCTATACAATAGCAGATCCTCTATTCAATGTAGACCTGATCTCCTGTTTACTGGAACCCCTGGAAATTTAGTAATGGAATTTTCCTGGCTCCCAACAAGGGAGAAAGGAATTTTCAATAAACTAAGCTAAATTAGAGAATGAGGGCTCCCATTACAGCTAAGGCACATTCTTTTACACCATTACTAAATAGAAAAAAAAAGATTTGAGTGATGCTTATTTTGCCTGAGAATGTAATGTGAAATGTTTCAGATAAATACCCAGCACCTTCTTGCAATGGTTCTGTTTTATAGTTGTTCTGTTTGATGTTAATTTTTGTTTTGTTGTTTAATGTCGAATACACACTGTTGGTGCAGTCATTCCAAGCACAGAGCAATGCCATCATTCTTGGTTCTTCGTAAGTTTTACTTTAGAGGAAAGGCCCTAACAGGTGTGGTCACCCAAGAGAGCTCCTTCTAGGAAGCAGTGTTTTCCCAGATTTTTCTTTCATGGACTAGATTTAAGAGTTCTTAAAGACAATGCAAATGGTTTTAGCTGGAGAGTGATTAGATGAAAGTGCTCACAGCTGACAAGTACCCTCATTTACTCAACCTTAACATAACTGTCTGCTTGGTTTGTTCAAGACCTCCTTTGGGAGGTGAGCAGCTGATGAACCTTTGAAGGGCAGCGAAATGCTTCGGTGCAATGCCTTTTAAACCAGAGAAGTGGTTTATTCAGGTTGTACCTCTGTCTTTTGCTAGCTGTATCACTGGGGAAAATTGTCTACTTTTTCAGAATGAGGATGTTAGGAATGTTTATTTCAAGGACCAGAGTAGTTATTAACTAACTGAAACACATAGCAACACCAACATGGGTTTTTTCAGGTCACATATGTAAGGTTGCTGGCTTTGTTTGGAGTTACCATGCTTTACATAATTTGTGTCTGTTAGACCCCCAAAAACTCAAGTATTCGGGGTCCCAGGCCATGTTCTAGATCACCCCAATCACCAGGCGGATTTGAGAGCTTGCTGCAAACTGCACGAGGCTTTATTGTAATTTAACGAGCTAACCCCATGTTAGCTCTGGTCTTTCACCCACCCGCCATGGCAGACAGCTAGAAAAGAAGGTTTGAAGCCACTGCATACAGATCTTTATAGGGCAGCGTAAGGGGAGTGTCTAGGGGTATGCACAGGCTCACAATTGGTGTGCCTCCAGGCTTGGAGGGCTTGCCCTGTGTTGATTGGTCAACTGGTTGTTATGGCTCATAGGCCCTCCCAGGGTGGTTGCTATGCTCTCTGCGTCATTGCTGTGCGCTTGTCCATAAAGCACACCCAGGGTCGTAAAGCATAGTGCCACCAGCTAACTTCTGATTGGTTCCTTGTCACAAGGCAGACATCTGACTTTCTAGTGACTAGGTCAAGGTCATAGAAGCACATGTTCGGCTGTTATGGCTGCCGAAAGGGAAGCTGGTTCCTTCAGTGTCTATAATTTTTTTCTCTTCATATCATTCCCTTTTACAGACCATGGATTCCTGTATCACTTGAAATTCAATACAAGAAAGCAGTCTTCTGAGAATGTAGATACCACATCCTACATCACAAAAGCATAGTTCATAAATTGCTGCTGCTATGATATTCATTTTTGCATTCTCACTTTGGTTCTAGAATAACCTTCGTCATCTTTAACTTCCCTTTCACTCTGAAAAATACTATACTGTGTTTCCCATTAGCAATCTATGGCTTCCTCAGTGTCAATGTGAATAAATTTGCACCCAGTGATGCTGAGCCTCATGTTCAAACCTTTCTTCAAAAATAGATAGTGTGCCATTGTTAATTTCAAGCTTTCTTAAAACTACAGGATTCAGAGCAAAACTGACATGTATCTCTTCAGATATTTAGATCTTGGGAACACATATTGTTCACAGGGTCTATGGAGTATGCCCTGATTGACAACAAAATCAGTTGGTATCATTAGCTATACCTGTAGAAATAATCTAGGAGTGCTGTAGAAATGAAAACTTCCACCCTATCTTTAAGTTATGCAAATGTTCCTTCTGTTCTAGTAGTCCAAGGGCTTTCTTCTGTATTTTTGAAGAGACTATTTCATTTGACTGTTGTTTAAAATATGTATTTATTGGGTTTTAATAGTACTAGAGATCAAGCCCAGTGCCCCTCACATAAAAGATCATTTACTCCCTCTTTTCCAAATAAACATTATTGTTAATTATTTAACATTTTCATATATAATATAGTTTTATCATATCCACCCCTTACTCCTTGTCCTAGCCTATCTACATCCACTCTACCAACTTTGTATCTCTTTTATGTTGTCAAGTATCTGAAACCCAGTAAGACACAAAACATATTCTTACTACTGTAGATTCTGTGGTTAGTCTCTTTTTGATTTGTGCATTCAGTTTTAGACTTATTAATCCCAGAAATTATGAAAGAAAGCATTGGAGTGGAGAAGAGATAATAGAACAGGCTATGGCATGGGAAAGGAAAAAAAAGGAAGAGTCAAGTGGAGAAAGTGAAGGCAATGTAGGAGAGAAGAGGGCCTGTGAAGGGATAACTAACTCTAAGTTGTTTTAAAAAGCCACATAGAAATGTACTGTCTTATGAGTTCCATATATAGTATGCCTTTAGCTGGAGATACACCTGCCATGTTGTCATCAATTTGTTTCAGAACAATCTTCACTGTTGTCTTCCTGCACACAATCAATGAGTTTGCCCAAATGTAGATTAGAAACCCAAAACTCTATCGCAAATAACCCTTTGTCTTCATAATTTAATGATCACAGTTATTTGTATGTAGACAAGGGAAGCTCCTTACCATACCATGCTCAGGAATATAATAAAAGTAATGTTTTTTTCTCTTCTTTCTCCCCTGAGCTTGGTACTAGGACAGGCAAGGAACAGGCTAGAGGAGTTCTGAAGTTAGCTTTCAAATGCTTCTGAAAGGTTTCTTGACAACTCCAGTGCACATATATGCATACAAACACATGCGTGTGCGTCTGTGCACACGCGTGCACTCACATGTGCACACACACACAGCTCCCAACATTTTAAATGATAGTTAAAGATTAAAGTTACATAATCTATACAGTCTCCAATCTACTTATGCAAACTCTTGACTCCAAGGACTTCTGACAGGACCCTTCTCTGATTTATTTGAAATGTATTTTAAACCTAGATGAATTGTTACAGCCATATAGCACAGCTGTTGACTATTTTAATCTATTGATCATTTTCTTTGATAGTACTTGAGAAATGTGTGATTAGGAAAAAATATTTTCAGTTCCAAAAAATTATAATGTATTTTTATTTTCTGAGTAAATTATAAATACTTGTAAATTTCCTTCATGATCATTTCTAGTCAATTTGCTCTTTCATTTTTCATTCTCAAACCTCAATACACTGGAATTAGAGATGAGTAATAATAATTGATAATCATGATGATATTATTTTATTCAATCTAGGAGTCTGGATTCTTTTACTTAGATTTTACTCTTTTGACAATTTAAATTTCTCTAATTTTTATGAAACATGGTAAGACAACCTCTAACGTGGACAATTTGATAATGTAACATATGTAATTCCTCTTTTACTTTTATAGATTTTTTCTTTTGATTAATGCATTCTTCAGATTTACTATCCTTTACATGCATATATATTATTTTACAATGAAATTAATATTGCCTGGTAATGTATCTCAGTGAATTTTTACACATACAAATTCTTATAATCTTGAATAGAAGTCGAATTTGAATACTTCTACCACTCATGAGGCCTCGCTATTCCTCACGTTACATGGTTCCCTAACACTTAGTTGGAATTGACTAATAAATGTGCCATCAGCAATAGCTTTTCTTCACAAGATTGCCTTGTAATGAAACTGCCAGGCACATGATCTTGTCAAACTGCTTCATGTAGAAAATATTCTCTTACACAGTAATGTATGCCAGTCTTGAATATCTCCGATAAATGATTAGTTGATTTTTTTTTAATTCTAGAAAAACATAAAAATGTCCTTTAGGTTTCTCTCTGTGCTTCTGAGTCTGTTCTAAGACAGGGTCTGTGACTCTAAGATATTAGGAAATCATTGGAGCTGTGGAAGAAACTCACTGTCACCTTGGCAACACACTGATTTGTGGTCTTGGCTGTCAATCCACAAGTTATTTTCTGGTCAATACATCCAAACCCCTTATTGGAAAGTGATTAGAGCTCATTTTAAAGGGATTTTATTTCTATTAAAAATTACTCAGAAATAAGTTAGACTATAATATTGTATATGAGTGAAAGATATATGTTATTTCCCTGAAGGAGTAAGGAAGTGCAATAAAATAATGTTTTAGTAACAGAGGAAATGTATGGGAAACAAAGTTATTGTATCATCATCTTTCTCATTTACTCACAAAATTCCCTACAAAAGCAGAGGAGGAATTTTATTCTGATCTAAATTTTGAACAAATATGTTCCATAATGCAGAAGACTTGCATAAACAGAAGACTTGCAGTGTTTACAGTGTCAGAAGCATTTGTATGGTACTCCAAATCTCCTTGGAGTAGGAAGCAAATACTAGGGAGGAAGTGGGGTTAGCTATAAATACTCATCCCACAAGTAACAATGTATCTCTTGATTAGATGTTCTTCCTTGTAAGATGCTCTCACAATAGTGCCACTGACTGGTCATCAAATCTGCCTATAGGGAATATTTCCTATTCAGAAAGTAGTGAGTATGTCATTAGAATGTTAAGAAAAAGGCCTTAGCCAAACATCGTTCATGTAGAGAGCTTTTAAATTACCAGTCTCAGGAATGGTTTCTGGAATACAAAGAAGGTCTCAAAAATAGCCTATATGATTAGGAAACTACTAAAATGACAACAAAAACTTTAGCAGGAATTAATCAAGAGATGGGTGAATTGAGGACCGCAGTTTTGCAAAAAAACCTGCTGTAGATTGCTGCTCAGGCATAATCTTGTTTGTCAACAGTCTCCTGTCATGTTTTGCTTTACTATGTGAGACTTTTCTCATATTCTTGATGGTCAAAGTATTGATTTGCATAAATAGACAGACAAAATCTCTCAAGTAACCTTTTTATCATTGAATAGCCATTTTGTTTAAGGTGGCTTTTCCCCTCCCTCAAACCTTTGTTAGCTATTCTTATAATTCTCTTACACTTGCCTTTATTTACTAGACTAGCAATAGAGTCAATGCTTTCAACCCTGGCCTCTATCACAGCTGCTATTCTCTTCTTTAAAAGTTGAAAGGGAAATGTAGAAGGCACAATGTTCTTGGACACACAGACAAGCACTAGAGAAACCAAAAATGTTAAACATGCAGAATAATGGAGGTGTTTAATAGCCTAGTGACCTCATTCTATTTGTATGACCGAGACCACATCACATCTTCCTCCAGACCTTTAAGATATCACTAATGTCAGGCTATAGAACCCAACTTTATGGAAGATGTTACATGCTTATGAAGAGTCTCAATATGGAGTACAGTGAAGTATAACCAACTTTATCGCACACATGTGATTGGGTTGTCACCATGAAACTTTTTCCTGTAATTGTACTATACTTAAATGTGCCTAAGTAAATTTCCTGGAGCCTTACTCTAGAAGTTTGAACTAACACTGGCTACTGAATCATTTTGAACAAAACTTAGTTCTTGACTAATGAGGATTCTGCTTGTTTTGGTATTTGCTATTGCCATATGAGGTAAAAAAGAATAGCTCTAAGCCACAAGAACAAGATTCTTATGTAACAGACTAATAAATTGTCTAGTGAAAATGTGTACCTTGAAGACCAGATTAATTGGATTCTCTAGTTACTATTATTTGTTTAAAAGTAACTTTATAGTTCTGCCTGGTGCTCAGGTTTAGATGTGACTGGCTATATAAAATCTAGAACTCTTGTTCCTTATGAGCTCTCTTTTATATATGAAGGAACCAGCTTCAGGTAGGCTTAATGCTTGTACTTAAACCCTGAAGTTTCCATACTGTGTCTCCACATAGTAGGCTTTGGTTCTGTTACACGGTTATGCCCATACTTACCTATGATTTTTATACATTTTAAACCACTTTCACACGTTAACTGACTGCATCTAAAATGCTCTTAAAAGTGGTTTTCTGAAAAAGAAATATTATGCATTGATTTTTAAATTTTATTATATTTAGGTAGCACACAAAATTTGGTTCCTTTGTGACCTTTTTGTACTTAAATGCTGCTTTACCTTCAACATCTCCACCTGATAATTATACCCCAACATTTGGATTTAAATTTATTTTTATTTAAGGGGCTATAAAACAAAACTCTAATGAATTCTGTTAATTTCCCATCCCTCTTTTCCAGTGGTATCAAAGAGAAGCATTCAAGCTTTCCAAATCTTCAAGGCAAGGTGAGCAAGTCTTAGTCTAGTGTGACAAAGACAAAGCATGAGGGAACCAAAATTATTTAAATTGGGTTGATAGCTTTTCAATTTACATAAAGCTTTTAGCCTGCTGTTATCTTTGCTTTTACCAATTTAAATGCATTAACTCCAAGGCTGATTTTAAATTGAACGTTTAAATTAATGCATTGTCAATTTGTCGTTATGGTAAATGGGTAAAAATGAAGCTAGAAGCATGGATGTGGAGAAATAATGACCCACTCTTGATTTGCTATTTTAATCCAGATATGCTCTGCAGTTCTGCATGTTGCCATTACCCATGTGAACCTAATGGCATCTGAAAACTGGATTGGCAAAGCCCGTTAACAAGATGTTCTTTTCTAAAGTGGGAGAACATTGTTGTTCAAAAACAAGCTGCAATATTGTGTAAGACAGACTTGGTATGCATGTGGTACCTCTGATCACTTTAGCTAAAAGCAAGAAGAGAAGGAAATATAATGATCCTAATTAGCATCAAATCTAAGCTGAAGTGATTTTCTTTTAGCTATTCAACTCCACCTTAAATGAAATATGAAGTAAATGGATGGCAGAGTGTTTAAACATGGATGAGCTGCAAGGAAATCAGCTCCTTGATGTTTTCTTTTTCCTGAGAAGAATTTAAGTGACATATACAAAAAAAAATTTAGAGCAGCAAACTTAATTTTGCTCTCCTTGGGTTTGGGTGTCCCCAGGCAAGGAAATAGTAATAATCACCCCTTTTCTGTTTTTGACATTAACCATTAACCTTTATAACTAAAGTTAAATAAATGCAATGTCTTTTGGGTCATCTACAAGTATTGTGTACATGCTAAAATGAAATAGGTACCTTTACAACATCATCTATGACTTAGTAGAACTGCCATGTCTTGATACCCCTAAACTAGCCTATTGACATGATTGTACTCTCTTCTCTTCCTCCTTTCCCTGATCTTATTTGTGTTTATATACAATCTCTGAGACAGAACAATGCTTCTATCAGATATCTGCTTAACATATTCTGTGGATGACTGTGCATGTCATCTGTGCATATGTGTATCCATGCCCCCTCCCCCCCTCTGTGTCTGTGTGTGTGTGTGTGTGTATGTGTGTGTGTGTGTGTGTGTGTGTGTGTGTGTGTGTGTGGTGGTGATTATATTTGATAAGCACCTCAACCCTGTGCTTCATTCCAGCCTTCCAGGTCTTTCTATCCACAATGTGATCTTACTAACCAGCACAGCCATACCATGTTCTTTCCTGATGCTTGAATGTGGTATCAACAGTATATATTGAATGCAAATCAGAATATGATAGAATTCTGTGAGACACACAGTATTTTTCTATAATTTTTCAGATGGTAACAGTAGTTGTAAATCATGAGCATCTTCTGTTACATTTTATATTCATCCAAACAAGACATCTCCTCTAAATCATTTTCCTCACATAGAAACTGATCATTTAAATTGTTTGCAAGTACCATTTTCCTTTTAGATTCTTTCTTTCTGCTTATAGAACACCTGTTTACTTGTGCCTATTGATATGTTGATAGCATTTTCTGTGTCATCTTCATAATTCAGTAAGATATGTCACTCTCTTCTTTGGGAGAGAGTATTCCTATCTAGAATTTCTTCCTTTGTGTGTTTGGCATTTACAGCAATTCCTTTCCGGAGGTTTCATCCTAACGTTCTGGTAATCAGAAGGGCAAGTATCACAGCAATATGCTATGATTTTATTTTCTATACCATGTAAAGCCTAAGAAACTGACTTACTTTTAAATCTGTCCATCTTCTTGAATGGATTTAGTACTGGGTATTCTGGGTAGGGATGATATATGGTAATTCAATTATATAAAACTCTGATATTTCTGAATATCAGAAATATCTGCTTGAACTGATTATGAGGTCAGAGACAATGAAGAGGTAACCATGTCAGGGAACTAGGAAGGCAATTTTAAAGGTTTCCCATGGTGGTGTTTGCCATCAGCAGGGCCTTTCTCCTCATTCTTCCTCAAATCCACCTCTTTGTCTCCTTGACTATTCCACCTGTGTACTACCTTTTCTTTACTTACTCTATAATCTTCATATTACTATGATATAAATTTGAATTTCCACTGATAATATATTGATTTTTTACATGACATTTTCCCAAACTTCCCATAATGTTAAAATATTCAAATGTATTAGCGAGTCACACAACAACTTTAAACTCACCACAGACATCATCAAATTGCTTCCAATAAACTCCATTAATTTTGTATCTCATTACCATTTGAAAACCTTGAATTAAGTCTCCATTAATTCATTGGCTTTCCTTTTGAAGCTCAGATTTTGTCAGAAAATCTTTTATTCCATAGTATTAGTTGGCTTTCCACAACAAATACTCAAGGATCCTAATGAACAAGTTGTTTCAGCTCATTAAATGTAAACATAATGGTTTAAGTTTAAGAGAAATAAAAGGATGTCAGTAATCAGAATGGCATATGGATTACAACCAAGAGGCACACTGAAATGAAGAAGGATGAACAGTCATAGCATACAACATATTTTGATTTACGGTATTTGCCTGTTTTCGGTCATTTTGTTGTTCTTTGCAACATCAAAGACTAATTCAGGGTTCTATGACTTTGTGGGTCTAGGTGTTCCAAATAATATTTATTTCTCCTTTGACATGTGATGGGTGTTACTCAGAGGGAGATAAGTTGCTAATTAGAGAAGAAATGTGATGACTAATACTGAATTAGGTAAAACACCTATAGTTGACAGTAATATTAAGGGAATACACTGAGGAAGGTAACAAACCATGATGAGTGGGGCTCAGAGAGGTGGGTTTTTCATGTGAAATATGAGGACTCCTTATCACTATAAGCAGTCTTGTCTTAGTACCATGTGAACAGATAGACCCAGTCTTCTTCCCAAACAGAAACACAGTATTTGTTCAGATGACCATCAACAGCTAATACTGCAGCTAGAGTGTATGGTCAGATTCCTTCCCTGCAAGAGTTTTGAGAAAAGTTAGTTGAAATTTGCTTCTAGAGCAGCATGAATAACATTTTCATGAGAAAGTGGAAGGAGCTCAGCCCTACTAAGGTTGGGAGAGGACTGTGTCTGCTGTGTCCCTGGAGCAGAGACATATTCTCTTCATTCTCACACTTGCTGTGAGGGCATGCTAGAGTAGCTGGCACAGCAATCACCTGCTTTCTCTGCAGTCCTGGAAGTGTTCTTGGAGAAGGCATCACTCATACCCTGTGAAGTCTTTTTATTCACAATGAAGGGAATGTTGTCCAATCAGAACAGAGGACCTCTAATGGGACTATGTTAAAGATTACAACTGAAGACAGATGCTCTGACCCAATCTGCTCTCTCCTCCAAAATAACACTGATGATGTTTCCCCTCCCCCAGAATAAGTCAATGAGTACTAGGCTTAAAACCAGATTTTGATCTTAGAAAAATATTGGGCAATTTTCAATGTACACGTACACATTTTTAGTACTACATATAATAAATTTTAACTTGTGATACCGCTAAACAATTGTTTTAAAGCAAAAGATACACATTTTTAGTAATAATATACCTGTTATTTTATTTCCTGAAAAATCTAAAGATTATAATATATATGTATATTTTAATAATAAGAATATACATTTTAACATGCTGTGTGCCTTTTTGATACAGCCAGACAAGCTTACGGGAAAAACATGGAAAGAAGGCTGCATGGAAATCTCTGTGGGAGCAGCATCAGTATGTGGATGGTAGTGACCTTCGGAAAATCCCGAGAAAGCCAATGTAATGGGCAGTGATGAAAACACAGAAGGATAGAAGAAAAGGAGGCAATCTCCAAAATATAATAAAAGATAATTTTATTTAGTAATGCAAGGAACAAAGAAAGCCATTAATAATGTCAAGTAATGTTAAAGGTGATCAGTTTGGCAACACTAATAGGATTTTAATTACAACAAATTTCCTAATATATTACTTATTTAATTTTATACTACAGATTAATTTCAAGACTGACACTAGGGAGATGATTTGACATGACAGAGGTGACAGTGGTGACTGTCATTACTCTTTAGGGCCTGTGATTGCCAAATTCTTGGTGTTAACTGGAGCCTGAGAGCTCACTACTTTCAAAAATTACCCTTTAGGTATGCAATGATCTGTTCTTGGTGTCACTACATGAAGTTAAGATAAATTATACACAAATCAAGTGCAAGATTCTTTTGTGAAGAAATAAACAGGATATATGTAATGCACAATCCTGATGCTAGAGAAATATTCAAACACAATGGCAGCTGACACATAGGTACTGTAAAATAAATGTCCTCAGTCATCTAGATTTCCACTATAATATGTAAAATGTCCACGTATAACAAAAGTCTTAAGCAGACCATCAGTAGATACTACCATTATTTCTCCAAATGAATGTTCTGTTTTTAACCTACATATGCTATTAAGTGGCCAGCGTGGTTGAATTGCTTTTTTTCTTTTAGACTATTCAAGTTTCAAAGAATTTTGAATATCTTTACAAACTTGTACCTGCACACTTTGACTTAGGGTTTTTTTTTCCTTCATTTTCTATTTGAATTAGAAACAAGATTGATTTACATGTCAATTCCAGTTCCCTCTCTCTCCCCTCCTCCCCTGCCACACCCCCTAACTAACACCCTACATATCCCATAGACTTTCTTCTCTCCTGGGAGGATGAGGCCTTCCATAGTAGGGTCTTCCAAGTCTGTCATATTCTTTAGGATAGGGCCTAGGCCCACCGCATGTCCAGGCTCAGAGAGTATCTCTCTGAGTGGATTGGTCTCCCAAAGATCATTCCTATGCTAGGGATAAGTACTGATCTACTACAAAGGGCCTATTTAGTTTTTTTTTTTTTTTTTTTTGGTTTTTTGAGAGAGGGTTTCTTTGTGTAATAGCCCTGGCTGTCCTGGAACTCACTGTAGATCAGGCTGTACTGAAACCCACAGAGATCTGCCTTCATCTGCCTCCAGAGTGCTGGGATTAAAGGCATGTGCCACCATCACCTGGCCTTTGATTTAGTAATTTTGCAATATTGTCTGAGTGTCTGCATTGATAATAAGTTCACAGGTCATAGACAGTTTTCTGTGTTGTAGGCTATCTTCTGTAAAGAAGAAACTTTGAAAAGTAGCTTGCTGAACAATTGACAAATCCATTTTCTTGGTTTTGAGAACCAGGATTTTTAAAAAAAACTTCACTTGTACAAATATTATTTATTTCTATATATCAAACTCACAATTTCTTAAAGAAAGTATTTCACATCAGGCTAGTATTTCACATCATTTGTGACTCTGACTTTGAGAACATCATGAGTGGCCATCAAGATGGATTGGAATGTGGCTATCTGGAGGATAACTAGAGTATGTGTTTCCATGGGCTGTAGCAGAGCTGTTCCTGTGGTTATAACATATCTTCATAATACATAATCAGACTTTTTCCTGAGACAGGAAACGAAAAGAAAGTAAAGTTACTTCCCATTACATAGATTTGACTGTCATGCACTTACATCAAGTCTGGGTATAAACAATAGTAGCATACCCAAGAGCAAACTGAAATAATTAATATTTTTTGTAGTCATTTAAAAATTTACCAGATGGTGCAAACTGGCCAACTGTTTGTGAGTATATGACTATGCAAAAATATATGTATTGATGAGTATAGGACTATGCAAAGTAAACATTTTAAGAGATGAACTAATGAATGAGTGCTTCAAGGTGAGCTTACTTCATTTATCAGATGAATAAAACTAATTTTACCCAGTAATAAATCTATTCTACTTTTATTTTTTCAATACCTGAATGTTCTACTACATATTAAAGAATTCGTGCCTTTAGTTCATTAAATATAGAAATGATAATTTATTTTTAAATATATACTGCATTGTATTGCTAGTATTACTATCAAATGATTAATGTAAAACATGACATATTTTCTGCACAGTTCTGAAAAACTCATCTATATTTTATGGATTAGTAACATAACAGAGATGCTCAGAATACTGATTTATATAAATTATTCTAGGTAGCTGTGGAATTAAAGTGTTTTTTTTTCTAATTGTTTAGGAGGATGAGGACATAATGTTGAAGATGTATTGGACAAGCTCTTTATGAATCTAGTAATGGACTATGCCACATTTTCCAGAAAGATTTTGTTAACTATTCCACAATAGATGATCTTCAAAGCCTGTATTCAGACATAGCTCTGATAGACAGTCGGCAACTTGGGGCACTAGGAGCCTGTGACCTTTGGTCATGAATCTCTGTGCTAAGAAACATGTTCCTAATGAGATCATAAATTTCTTGAATACAGTCTGTGGTATCTAGGACATTAATTTATTGTTTTTGTTGTTTGTTTGTTTCTATAGCTGACTATTTAGGTCTTACTCAAATTCATGATTTGAGATCTTCACGGTGGATTGTATGGTTACACATGGTTACATATGTCTGTAGAGGCAAGAGGAGAAGTAGTAGTTACAAGTGGTTGGGCATGAGTCAATATGGATGCTAGAAACTTAATGTTGACCTTCCACAAAGTAATACATACTCTTAACCATGCAGAAGCCTTGACTGCTGAATCTTGTATGAACTCATTAATCCTTTTTTATTAGAATAATAATGCCTTTTAAATACCAAGTGATATGACACAACCAAAACTACCATGTCAGTTCTCTCTTGCTGTCATTGATGTAAAGAAGCTATGAGCTATAACTTTCAGTAGTTTTCCAATATGCTGCTTTGCGCAGATATGTAATTATTTGTTGGAAAAATCAGTTCAACATCACTGAACCTATTTCTTCTGATAGAAAATGAAAATGAAAGTCCTTGTTCTCTAAAACTGTTATAAGGAACTATGAATACAAGTAAATTGTTTAGAAAGCAGCCTAGGCCATAAACTGTTCACAGTGAGTGTATCATTGATGGCCTTGAAAGCTAAGCCACACAGGAAATAAATTCAGTTAGGAGGGTTATACTTTCAAACATACTCTGAAGTACTCCCATTGAAAGTTTGAGCCTCAAACTGAATTCATTGTTTTTCTCATTGCTGTATTCACCAAAAAAAAGAAAGGAAGAAAGAAAAAAAAAGTAAGAGGAAGGAAGGGAAAGAAAGGAAGAAAAGAAATAAGAAAGAGAGAAAGAAAGGAAGGAAGGAAGGAACAAAGAAAGAAAAGAGAGAGAAACAGAAGAGACTTAAGACTAGAAGATGTTCTGGGCTTATGATTTGAAAGAAATGTCCATCACTCAGGGAAGGCTATTATGAAAAATCTGCCAAAAGCTGCCTGAGTTCTACCTCCACGTGGGTGGTCTCCACCAGCCACCCAAGTTCTGCACACCACATAGATGGACAAAATAATACACAGACTTATATTAGGTTCAAATGCTGTTTGGCCAATGACTAGGATTTCTCATCTTCTAGCTCAGTCTTAATTATCAAAAATCTATATATATTATAAGACTTATCAGAAGCTTTCCATTGGTGTCGCCCCTTTCTGATGGATCACATCACACCACTGGAGGAAGAGCGGAGGGGAAAAAGGGACACTTCCTGTTTCTTCTTGCTTAAATATGAGTCTCCTTGCTATGTCACTTCCTGCCTGGATCACCACTTCTCTACTACATTTCCCAGAATCCCCTTTGACTCCTAGTCCTACCAAACTTGCTGTCTCATTGGCCAAACAGTATTTTATTTACCATCCAGTAAGACAAACATACACAGAAGCACTTCCCCCATCATCTCCATTTTTCTGTCTAAATAAAAAGGATAACTTATCTTTTATAATAACTGAAGAAAACTAAAACCATAACTATCTGTCTTCAACTCTATCAAAGACCACAGTAGGATAATATATAAACTCTAGAATTGACAGGACATCTCGCTACCTGGACAGTCACCCAAAGTTCCTCTGTAATGTTGGGGCGTCATTCTTCAGCCTACAGGCCACAGTGTGTCTGGAACACTTCTCCATTTCAACAGAAACCCTTCAGAACTGTCTTGTTTTGTAAGTTCAGCAGTCACTTTCTTGTGAGTCCTGCATGTCTAGTTCATATAGCAACAAACAGTCCAGGCAAGAGCAGTTTCTTGCCCAAATGGCTAATCTTGCCATGTTGAAAGCAAACTCCATAACAAGTTTCTTCAATGCCCATCCTCCTTTCTGACATAATTGGTGTGACAGGAGCAGTTGTGTCTCACTGCCAAGAAAAACCCTAAAATATTTTAATGCCATCTTTCTGTAGGTCTTTGAAAGGTTTGAAGAATACCTACCCATCTCAAATATATCTCTGTATATCTAGAAAACCTAACTAACATAATTATAAATTCTATCATAGGTGATTATATAACCTGTATTTAATTATGCATATGGAAGCTGCTACAATGCCTCTCAGCAGCCCGACAGGTCAGGCTGTGGCAGCAGATTTCCCTCTTTCTCTGGGAACCTTTGGGCATGGGGTCATCCCACTCCTGACACTAGATAATGTGGGAAAATTACCAATACAGAGCCTGATAAAAATACAAGGGATTTTAATAGGGAAAAAGCCTTACTTACAGAGGGACCTAGCCAACTGGTGTGGCAGCAGTCTGTACAGCAAGCCGAAAGCGAAACCTAAAACAAAACCAGCCACCTGAATGCCCCTCACTATACATCATCCTGACCATACCCTTGTCAGGCACACCTGTAGCCAGCCCCTAAGCTGGTGTGGCTACAGTATCCCTTACAGAAGGCATCACAGAGGGTGTTAGAAATGAATTCAACTAATTGGCTTGTTTCCTCTTCCCTCAGTTTTATTCACAATGGACCTTAGTATAGAAGAAACATCTACTCACATTCAGTGGGTGTCTTCCCTTCCCAACTTCTCTGGAAACATCCTCACGGATGTGTACAAACTAGCATCTCCAATTCTAAATCCAGCCACCTTAACAGTGGAGATTTGTCTTAGCAGAAACAGTCAAAGCTGGGCCTTGAAGGACGTGATTGGCTGATGAAGGCTTGGACCTCAGCAATGGATTCAGATAATGATGTGCTATCGAGGAAATGCACTTTGGATATGGCTCTGTTTGCTTTGGTCTTTGTCTCATAATCTTTGTTTCCTGACCTCTTTTCTCACTCTCTTGCTCTCTGCTTTTTCTAATAGATAAAACACACAACTCCAAGCTACTGTGTGCCTCCTTCACAGTTTTCTGCTTTATCAAAATCTAAGGAGATGAGGCTGAGCACCTGTGTACTTTACTTACAAGGCCAAATAAAGCTTTTCTGTTTTTGAACTTTTTCATACAAGTCTTTGTCATAGCCACAGAAATCAAGCATGACATTTTTCCTAGTTTTCAATCTTATTTGTTCTCTGACCTCAAAAAAAAAAAAAAAGAAAGAAGGGGGAAAGAAGGAAAAGAAAGTGAAAAATAAATTAGAAAGCCAATTCTTGCTCTCCATCAGAAATCAGCAATATAATTAAAGTGAAATGCATTTCACACTATGTTCCTGTAGAGGATCTAATGTTAGAATATAGTTTATTTGTGCCATTTGTGAATTGGCTAGATTTGAAGGAAATATCATATTAATTCAATAGCTTTAAATGCCAGAGATCCGCTCATTTGGTGAGACCACAAAGCACCCAGCAAGCTCCTGACCTACAGGGATCACTTCATGACTGAAATGACGCCATTTTCAGGGCTGATAGCAGGAGCCAAGGAGACACTCTGCACAGAACATATGGAATCACAGTAGGGAGAGAAATTCTTTTGGCAAAGTAGAGCATAGAGATTTCTACATTTATGAAATATGCCTTCAATGTCTTAAAAGCTCATTTATAAGCCAAGATAACATGAAAGAACAGGATAATTTCTAGCCAGACTAATAAATACCAAAGCTTTAAGGACTACATAACATTCAAGAAAATCAGCATGTTGCATTGAAATAATCTCTCGTGGAAGCTTTATGTGTTCAAAATAGATTTATTCAAGCAGATATCACTTGTTTGTGCTTTAAGAATTCCAGACTATATTTGCAGCAAGGTGAATTTCTTTGTATAAATGTGGATGAACTTTTATCACTGACATGAATACAGTAGATCAAGTAGTTCCTTGCAGGTGCATTTCCACCTCTCAGTGCAAAATAACAAAAGAAATAATAGAATTTTCAAGTTATGTCAAGGCATCAGTGTGTTAATGGTAACATGTGAAGGTGAGTGCATTTCAGCAGCAGGGTGCTGTGCAGAACACTGCAGAGAACCTCTTCATAATGGGAGAATGCATTTGCTTTGAAGGGAACAGAGGTGCCTTTTTTCCTTTTCCATACACTCATGTTTGGATGTGAATCAGTAATTTCCTGGCAGTCTCACAGCACACTTGTCCTGGGATTTTCAATGTCAGGCATTATAGGATTCCTTTCCTCAAAGAGTGCCCATTAGAAGTTGTCAGCTGCTTTCTGGTAGTTTGCCAAGTGAATGAATGTGCCTTTGATTTTCTATCTGAACATACAGTTTTACATCTTCTACAATTAACCTGTCAGTCTAGCATCCCCAATGATATTTCATCCATCAATACTGTGTCCATGTAATGGGAAGTATATTAAAAGCTGTGAACTCCAGTAGTGATACTTGCACATTTTTCTTTTACATACAGGTAGTTTTCCTCACACAGCAAAGGACAATTTATTTTTTGGTATCATGTGTGTTGTTTAATTATGTACCTAAACTATCATTACACATTCTAGAAAAACATAAAAGAAATCCACTATAGCACCTGTTAGATTCATGATCAGGATTACTGGAGCTAGGAACATCTAGACAAGAAAATGAGGAAGAGGTTTCCAGTAACCCAAGTTATACCTGATATTGATAAATGAGCATGGCATTAGTTGTACAATCAATAAGTGATCAAATAGTGTAGTATGCTAACACAAGGCTAACAGACCCAGTTAATTAAGATTTTATCATAATTTATCATATTCTTCAAATGCAAATAAGCCTATGTTTAAGTTTGTGAGCATGAGTAGCCAAAAATATGCTCCATAGTCACTAAGCCCTTCATTAGAAACAATTACATTAGAAAACCTTCATAAGGAAGGATCAAACATTGTAAAATTGGCAATTCATCTTAAGTCACTTGTTTAGTCTTAGTAATTTTCTTTTTTCTTTGCTTTTCTTCCCTTCCCATTTCTTATTTGCTGCCATTTTTGCTATTGCTATTGATGGTGGTAGTAATGTCAGTTTGGAAGGAAAGGACTCCCCTGATTCTTTGTTGTAGTGAGATCTACAGGGTGGATGATAGAGACATAGAAAGTGAGCAGAAGTAAAAGCCTGGAGCCTTGGTATCATTTACTTTAAAAATTATGGGTACAGTTTGGGTTTGTAACAAAATAAACAGTTATGAGAAGAAATCTAATTTCCCAAAGCATCTCTACATTAGAAGTATGTAAAATTTAGCCTTAAACTTCCCCAACCTACAGAAAGATATGCCTATGAAAGTACAAGAAGCTTATAGGACACCAAACAGACTGGACCACAAAAAGAAGTCCCCCCGACACATAATAATCAAAACTCCAAATCTACAGAATAAAGAAAAAATATTAAGAGCTGCAAAGGAAAAAGGCCAAGTAACATATAAAGGCAAACCAATCAGAATCACACCCGACTTCTCAATGGAAACTATGAAAGCCAGAAGGTCTTGGATAGATACACTACAAGCACTAAGGGAGCATGGATGTCAACCCAGACTACTGTACCCAGCAAAACTTTCAATCACTATAGATGGAGAAAACAAGATTTTCCATGACAAAAACAGATTTAAACAATACATATCCACAAATCCAGCACTACAGAAGGTTCTGGAAGGAAAACTCCAACCCAAGGAACATAACTACATGCACAAAAACACAGGCAATAGATAATCTAATATTGCCAAACACAAAAAGAAGCAGGAGAGCAAAATCCACACACAATGACACCACCAACAATAAATCCAAACCAAACAAGAACCAACGAACAATGGACATTAATATCCCTAAATGTCAATGGCCTTAACTTACCCATAAAAAGATATAGGCTAACAGAATGGATACGAAGACAGAATCCATCTTTCTGCTGTTTACAAGAAACACACCTCAACTTCAAAGACAGGCGATACCTCAGAGTAAAAGGATGGGAAAAGATTTTCCAATCAAATGGCCTCAAGAAACAAGCAGGTGTAGCAATCCTAATATCTAACAAATGGACTTTAAACTAAAATCAATCAAAAGAGATGAAGAAGGGCATTTCATACTCATCACAGGAAAAGTCCATCAAGATGAAATCTCAATCCTGAACATCTATGCTCCAAATACGAAGGCACCCACATTTGTGAAAGAAACATTACTAAAGCTCAAACCACACATAAAACCACACACACTTATAGTAGGAGACTTCAACACCCCCCTTACACCACTAGACAGGACCACCAGACAAAAACTTAACAAAGAAACAGAGGATCTGAAAGAAGTCATGGCCCAACTGGGGTTAACGGATATCTATAGAGCATTCCATCCAAACTCAAAAGAATATACCTTCTTCTCAGCACCACATGGCACCTTCTCCAAAATTGACCACATAGTAGGCAACAAAGCAAACCTCCACAATTACAAAAGAATTGAAATAACCCCCTGTATCTTATCAGACCACCATGCATTAAAGCTAGAATTCAGCAACAATACAAATGGCAGGAAACCTGCAAACTTTTGGAAAATGAATAACACCCAATTGCACCATTCCTGGGTTGAGGAAGAAATAAAAAAACAAATTAAAGACTTCCTAGATTCTAATGAAAATGCAGACACAACATACCCAAACTTATGGGACACTCTGAAAGCAGTCCTAAGAGGGAAGTTCATAGCACTAAGTGCCCACATGAAGAAACTAGAAAAAAGTCACATTAGAGAACTGACAGAACAACTGAAAACACTAGAGCAAAAAGAAGCAAACTCACCAAGGAGGAGTAGACGCCAGGAAATAATCAACCTGAGAGCTGAAATCAATAAAGTAGAAACTAGGAAAACATTACAAAGAATCAATGAAACAAAGAGTTGGTTCTTTGAGAAGATCAACAAGATAGACAAACCTCTAGCCAAACTAACCAAAAGGCAGAGAGAGAGCACACTAATTAACAAAATCAGAAACGAAAAGGGGGATATAACAACGGACACTGTGGAAATCCAGAGAATCTTTAGGTCATACTTTGAAAAAAATCTGTACTCCACAAAATTCGAAAATCTAATGGAAATGGACAGTTTCCTGGATAAATATCACTTACCAAAATTAAATCAAGATCAGATAAACAATTTAAATCGACCCATAACCCCTAATGAAATAGAAGCAGTCATCAAAAGCCTCCCAACCAAAAAAAGCCCAGGACCAGATGGCTTCACTGCAGAATTCTACCAGAAATTCAAACAAGAGCTGATACCAATACTCCTCAAACTGTTCCGCACAATAGAAGCAGATGGGATATTGCCAAACTCCTTCTATGAGGCTACAATCACTTTGATACCCAAGCCACACAAAGATAAGAATAAGAAAGAGAACTACAGACCAATATCTCTCATGAACATTGATGCTAAAATACTCAATAAAATATTGGCTAATCGAATCCAAGAACATATCAGAAAAATCATCCACCACGATCAAGTGGGCTTCATCCCAGGGATGCAAGGATGGTTCAATATACGAAAAACCATCAATGTAATCCACCATATAAACAAACTGAAAAAGAAAAACCACATGATCATCTCACTAGATGCTGAAAAGGCCTTTGACAAAATCCAACATCCCTTCATGATAAAGATCTTGGAGAGAACAGGAATAACAGGAACATATCTAAACATGATAAATGCGATATACACCAAACCAATAGCCAACATCAAACTAAATGGAGAGAAACTCAAAGCATTTCCTCTAAAATCAGGAACAAGACAAGGATGTCCACTCTCTCCATATCTCTTCAATATTGTTCTTGAAGTTCTAGCTAGAGCAATAAGACAAGATCAGGATATCAAAGGGATACAAATTGGAAAGGACGAAGTCAAACTTTCACTATTTGCAGATGACATGATAGTCTACATAAGTGACCCGAAAAACTCTACCAGGAAACTCCTACAGCTGATAAACACCTTCAGCAAGGTAGCAGGATACAAAATTAACTTAAATAAATCTGTAGCCCTACTGTATACAGATGATAAACTCAATGAGAAAGAAATCATGGAAACATCACCTTTCACAATATCCACAAGCAACATTAAATATCTGGGGGTAACACTAACCAAAAAAGTGAAAGACCTGTACAATAAGAACTTTGAGACTTTAAAGAAAGAAATTAAAGAAGATACCAGAAAGTGGAAAGATCTCCCATGCTCTTGGATAGGCAGAATTAACATAGTAAAAATGGCAATTCTACCAAAAGCAATCTACAGATTTAATGCAATCCCCATCAAAATCCCAACACAGTTTTTCACAGACATTGAAAGAACAATACTCAACTTTATATGGAAAAATAAAAAACCTAGGATAGCCAAAACAACTCTTTACAATAAAAGATCCTCTGGAGGCATCACCATCCCTGACTTCAAGGTCTACTATAGAGCCATAGTTCTGAAAACAGCTTGGTATTGGCACAAGAATAGACAGATAGACCAATGGAATCGAATTGAAGACCCAGATATTAACCCACGCACCTACGAACACCTTATTTTTGACAAAGGTGCTAAATCCATACAATGGAAAAAAGATAGCATCTTCAACAAATGGTGCTGGCACAATTGGATTCGAACATGCAGAAAATTGCAGATAGATCCATACTTGTCACCATGCACGAAACTTAAGTGCAAATGGATCAAAGATCTCTCCATAAACCCAGCCACACTGAATCTTTTAGAAGAGAAAGTGGGAACAACCCTTGAACAAATTGGCACAGGAGAACGATTCCTGAACATCACGCCAGAAGCACAGACACTGAGGTCTGCAATTAATAAATGGGACCTCTTGAAACTGAGAAGCTTCTGTAAGGCAAAGGACACAGTCAGTAAGACAAAATGACCACCCACAGAATGGGAAAAAATCTTCACCAGCCCCACATCTGACAGAGGACTGATTTCCAAAATATACAAGGAGCTCAAGAAGCTAGCCACCAAAACACCATACAATGAAATTAAAAAGTGGGGTGCAGAACTAAACAGAGATTTTTCAACAGAGGAATCTGAAATGGCTGAAAGACACTTAAGAAAGTGCTCAAAATCCTTGGCCATCAGAGAAATGCAACTCAAAACAACTCTGAGATACCACCTCACACCTGTCAGAATGGCTAAAATCAAAAATACCAATGACAACCTATGCTGGAGAGGTTGTGGAGAAGAAGGAACACTCCTCCATTGCTGGTGGGAGTGTGAACTTGTAAGACCACTTTGGAAATCAGTATGGCGGTTGCTCAGAAAAATGGGAATCAATCTACCTCAAGATCCAGCCATTCCTCTCTTGGGTATATACCCAAATACTGCTTGTCCTTACAACAAGGACATATGTTCAACCATGTTCATAGCAGCATTGTTTGTAATAGCCAGAACCTGGAAACAACCTAGATGCCCCTCAACTGAAGAATGGAAAGAGAAAATGTGGTACATTTATACAATGGAGTACTACTCAGCAGAAAAAAGCAATGGAATCTTGAAATTCGCAGGCAAATGGATGGAACTAGAAGAAACCATCCTGAGTGAGGTAACCCAATCACAAAAAGACAAACATGGTATGTACTCACTCATATATGATTTTTAGACATAGAGCAAAGGTTTACCAGCCTATAATCCTCTACCCCAAGGAAACTAGAAATCATGAATGACTCTAAGGGATAAATGGACCCCAGGAATGGGAAATGGCATGAACTCCCGAGCTAATTGAGAGCATGAGGGTAGGGAAGTGGGTGCTGCCACAATAAGAGCACAAGATGAAGAGTAGAGGAGAAGAAATGGAGGAGCAGATATATTGAGTTGGGGGAAGAATAGAGGAGAGAGAGCAGGATGAGAGATACCATATCAGAGGGAGTCACTATAGGTCCGAGAAGAGATCTGGAACTAGGAAGATCTCCAGAGACCTATAAGGATGACACGATCTGACAGTCTGGGCAGTGGAGGAGAAGTTGGCCTAGAAACCCTTCCCCTAGAATGAGATTGATGAATACTCTCTATGCTATTCTAGAGTCCTCATCCAGTGGCTGATGAGAGCAGAGACAGACATCCACAGAAATACACTGAGCTGAAATCTGGAACTCAGTTGAAGAGAGGGAGGAATGAAGAACGAAGGGGTCTGTACCTGGTTGGAGAAACCCACAGAAACAGTTGGCCTGAAAAAGGGAAAGCATATCGACCCCAGATGCTCTTTGGGAGGACAGTACAGGACTAATCCAGCCCCCTGATCATGGATGCCAATGGGGAGGCCCCTGCACTCCTGGGAGCCTCTGGAGGTGGACTGGCGTTTTGCCCTGGTGGGTGGGAGGGACTTCGAGAGCCCATCCCACTTGAAGGGATTCACTCTGTCTCTGAACACATGGGGAGGGGCCTAGGCCCAGCACAGGAAGATTTGGTGGACTTGGTGGAGCCCTGGTTGGGGGCCCTACCCTGCCTGGGGAGTGGCGGGTGGATGGGGTGGGGGGTAGGTTGGAGGTGGGGGAGAAGGAATGGGGGTGGGGGGAGGGAGAGGGAAAGTACATGTGAAAATATTAATAATTTAATAAAAAAAAGAAAAAAAATCCTTACAGAAAATTTGATGCTAATTCATGGAATATTACAACTGGTAGTGTTGTGACATATATCAATTCAGATGAATTGATGGATGATTTAGTAATTTGCCACTTTACTTAAAGGAAATATATTAAGTATCAATTATTGAACAGATTTTAAAGATAGGACCATTGGAAGACTTCAAGCTTCACAGATGATAAACATAAACTTGTGGCTCAAATGTAAGATAGGGGACTTAAGTCCTGATCTTTGAGTTCACCTCCCAAGTCTTTCCTAAAATTCGTCAGTGGTTCCTCCTCTGGAGTATGAAATAACAAAGAACACTGAAGTCTCTATATTTCCCATATGATTTTAAGGTTTCTTTGATTCCGTCTTTACATACCACTGATGGTTTTGTGAATACAGGTTGTTGGTTGCCTGCACATATGCCAAAAAAATAGTCTTGGATTCTAATGGAAAAAGTTTAAACTGTGACAAATACACTAAAGGTTACAAGCTACTCATGGGGAAAGTCCTGTGTATATGTTTGTCTTATTGGTTGATAAATAAAGTACTGTTGGCCAATGCAAGATAGATGGGACTAGGACTTGAGGAGGATTCTGGGAAGTGTAGTAAAGATTGTGATGCAGGCAGGAAGTGACATAGCAGGCAGACTCAGAGTATAAGCAGGGACAAGCAGGAAGTCATTCTCTTCTTCTTGCTCTCTGCTCTGGAGCCACCATGTGATCCCAGCAAGAGAAGATGCCTGCCACTGCTGTCTGAACAGATAAGTCTTTATAAAATATATAGATTAAGAAATCCTAGTCATTGGCCAGCAGCATTGTATCTAATATAAGTTTCTGTGTTATTTTGGTTGCCCACGTGGCAGCAGGGCTTGGGCAGATTGGCTGAAAGATTTATTGTTACAAGCTACCCCTCACATTTTTATCATGGCTATGTGTCTGCAAATGAATTCTAGGTAATTCCAATGATTAACAATGTGACTACTCCATCTATGTGTAAGATATCCACAACCTTTACAACAGCTACCTGTTGGCTATGAAAACTGACAAACATTATCTGATTCTTATTATGAGTTGGATTAGGTTTTGTTAAAATCACCATTGTTTAATTTACAATTATGAAGAAACTAAGAGTAAAATCATTGGCAATTGTATTAATGACACCTTGGGGATAAAATAACCTCATTACAAAATTGTGCATGTCCTCTACATTCAGCAAATTACATATAAGCTAATATAATAGCTTCTCACAGTTCAGCTGGCTCAGATGTCAGTAAACCTATTTCTGGAGTGATTTGGCCTCCAGCAATGCATCATGAGTGAAAAATGATTGTGATTTCCGTCAGCCTGTCATCAAGGAATGCTCATTTCTTGAGCTACTAATAGAAGATGGACAACATGGCACCAGGTTATTGTCACCAATTCTGTTATATCCAGAATATCCAGAATCCCCTGGAGCAAAGACATTCGAGAATATCTCAAAATTTAAGTACAGGAATATCTGCAGGATGGTTTCTGTGTCCTCTGAGTCTTGGCAGCAATGTGTGTTGATTTACCATGTGCCTTGAGATCATGGCATGCCCCATTGGAGCTTGGTCTCAAAGGCATCTTCAGTTTTATATTATAGAAAAAAGTCACAAATTTTGCCTTTGGCAGTGACAACACTTGAAAGCCTCTGTCTGCAGAAACCAGTCATTTAGATTCTAAGGCAAATAATAAAATTATAGTAAATAAGAAGTACTTGAATGACCCATAATAATTGAATATCTTTCCAGATTTTTTAAAAAAATATATGAAAACAACAAATGTTTTGCAAATTGTTACTTATAATTTTATTTAAAACATTTCTATCTCTTCTTTTTAATATGCTTTTAAAATGCATGAACATTTGCCATTTTAAATTGTTAAGGTGTTTCTAAGGCATGTATAACAAATATAATTTATATAATTATTGCCAAAGCTACTTTTAATGACAGCGTATAGTAAGACAAGTCACTAGATGGCTTATCACAAGAAATGACAAATAAAATTATATAGTCTCCATCAGGATTCTGTTTTCCTATTATAGGATGCTTCCCAAGTGGCAGCCTTCAGGGCAGTTCTGTGAGAGATAAAGAATAAAAGGAAAGGAGTGTTCATGACACTTAGGACTTAAAAATCAAGGAAGATAAGCCACGAAAATAGCTGTAATCTATTTTAAAGTCAGATTAGTGTCTATTTCTGAGCTTCTGATTAAACTTGGCAATAGTTCACATACAGGAGATAGGTTATAACTCTGACCAATAAGTCACATGATCATGGTAAAAAGAGAAATTAGCAAAAATGTAATTGGGAAGCCAGGAACCTTATTTCCATTTGCATTTACTCATTCCTGCTTTCATCAAAGCAATACAATTTAGACAATTGTGGAGCATTCATTAGTATCAAGCAAAATTAGATTTACATTTCTGTTTATTTAATCAATGGAGATGATGAAATTAAACTGTGAGCTTAGCATGGATTGTAGGTTTGGATTACCTTTTGATATAAGACAAAAGTGCACTTAAGGCTGTCATTTCCTCACGATGTTTTTGTATTCTTTTAATTTAATCTTTTCATATAGAGATGCTTCATTTTTTCTTTTTTACATTAAAGTAGTCACTGGTAGTATTTCATTAATAGTACACTGTCACAGAATCTTACCTAGAAGTGTTTCACGTTCAAAAGCATTCAAGATTCTTTAAAAATAAACACTATCTGAACATAAAGTGCTACATACATTGATATTTGAATTTACATCAATAGAAAAGCTCATTTTATTTAAAATGATATTAGAGTTATAGGTGTATATACATATAATGTTCCAACACAATGAAATAAAATACCACTCAAAACCCATATCATGTACAAGAAGCAAAGAGAAATATTCTAGATCTTATATTGTCTTCAAATTTTATCATGTATGCTTCAAAGTAAACTGCCATCTTGATGTAACATAGATTCATTTTGCTGAATTCAATATTGCCTATGTGGTGTCTTTCAATGTTACCCTTTTAGATTCAACTTCCTTAACACAGTTATACTTATGAAAAGTTATCGTTAATTCAGTTATGTTTTTGAAATGCAATCATAAGTTCTCTGTAGATTTAGTCCAGTCTGCTTCAATGTAATATTACTAAACTGTGAGTGCACACACTGATGGTTGTCTACTATGCAGATGAGATTTAGTGGCTACTTGAGTCTGCATCTCTTGGGAGTATACTACTGCTAACTTTCTAGCAGGAATCATATTGTGTTACACTTTAAATAATAATTTGTCATTTACTGATGCTGTCTTTCTCATAACTACCTTTTACTGAATTCTTTTCTATTTTTATCTTATTTTTTCTAGTTTTGTGTATCATCATTTCCATATTTATTACCTTTTTCACTGAAGTCTATCTCTTTCTATTACTTTTTTTAAAATTTGTGTTATCTTTTGCAAACATATTTTCATTTTAGTTTCTGTTATGATTAATTTTAGATATCACTTTCACACAACATAGAATCACACAGGAAAAGAGTCTCAATGGGAAGTGTCTATTTTAGGTTACTCTGTAAGTATGTCTGTAATAAATTAATGTCTGTGGCAACACACAGGACCCTGTGGGTGGAAACATTCCTAGGCAGGGATGTTCTAGACTGGACTAGAGTGGAAAAATCTACTTGAGTACAAGAATATAAGCAAGGGATCATCTGTGCATTGATTGCTCTCTGTTCTGTATGGTGGGTGTGAAGTGACTAGCTGTTGGAAGTTCCTTCACCTCCCCATTTTCTGATTGGAACCATAAAATAAAATTAACCCCTTTATTACTAAATGAAGCTTTTGGCCATAGTAATTTTATCACAGTAAACAGAAATGAAACATGGGAAAAATCTTTTGAAGCATATTTGTTTTAGATTTTGTTCTCCTTAATGCAATTATGATTTCTCCTATGATTGAATGTAGCCACAGATTTCAGACATTGATTTGTTTTCAGATACCCATGTCTTATATAAGAACTAGAATATGGTTCTTGCTCACACAAAACATCCTGATGTACAAATGCTATTTCATTATTTGTCACATAGTTCATCTTCAAACTACTTCAAATTACAAATTTAACTCTGCAGTGTGGTTTGGATTTCATAACTCATTTCATTTTTATTATAAAACATTCCGTGTTTCAAAACTGTTCTGAAATTTAGGAGATTAAGTCTTTGTATATCATGAATGAAGAGAAGATATATGTATAGATAGATAGATACATAGATGGATGTATAATGGTTACTTCTAGTGAAGAAAAATACATATCCTGCTGAATAAAATGAAAGTCACAAAGTCTTTTACCTAAAATAAATTTGTTCAATCTAAATGACTAAAGCATCTGAAATTCCCCCTGCCTTTAAAAAGAAGAAAATAGAAGAGTGTGATCCAGATATGTATATAAAATAAAACAAAACATAAATCTGCTGTATTTGTTCGAGTTTTATTTTTTATGACAATAGACATTGCAGTTTCAGAAGTCATAATTGGATTGCACTCTTGGGAACTTTTCATTTCTACCTAGTGAACCATTTGATCAGTTTTCAGGGAAAAACTGATAAACAAAGTGTTGTTTGAACTAAAACAAAGCTACTGTCCTATACCAGAACCATATTGTCAGGTTGGAGCAGAAGTACTAGGAGACTTCTCTTCCATCAAATTCATGATTAGCTCAGCAGTTTCCTTCTGTCTACCTGTCCCTATGTCGCCCTGTCTCACTCTGACCACAATCTTATTTCTGAGAATAAAGAGTAATTATGCATCATTGCAGAGTTGTATGTTTATCAACACAGGGTAATAAAGAAAAATGAACATATTTCACAGGTGAGAAAGAAAACAAGAGGAGACTATATTTGAAGGTGAAGATCAGAAGCACAGATGTCACCAAGAAATGTGATTTATGATGAATTAGAGTAAACAAAAGACATTGAGCAATTGCAAGGTATTTGTGGAACTGAGTTGACTACAATTACTGTACGGATGAAGAGGGGACAAGATGTAGTCTTATGACATAAGAATTCCTTGGCAAGCATCTACTACCAAGGTAATGTATTTAAACATTTCTACAAAATGGAGAGCACAGTTCAAACAGACTAACACATAATATGCAGAAATTTTGTAAGCAAAGAAAATGATGGTGAGGAAGTAAAGAAGAGCAAATGGTCTTTTCCATCATCTTCATCTCCTCCTCATAGCTTCCAATGTAATGTTTAACTTTTTGCATAACAATGCATAAATAATGGGCTTGGGGCACATGGGAAACATTCTTGTAAAGTTATTTGCACTTCTGCTATTTTAAATTGGCTCAGTGTGGCACACAGTGGTGAGTATGTTTTCTAGAAGACTCCAGTGACCTTCACACTTGCAAGTTCATTCTCCTTAAGCATGGACAGCAATGCTCCACTGATTTGTGGATGTCACTAGGCTTTGTAGTCAGTACGGGATAGAGGGAGTTAAGCAAATCCCCCAAGAGACATTGAAATGGAGTTAATAACCCCATTGGCTTTCAAGTGAAAGTACTGAGTTTTGGAGTAACTTGGAGGCGACTTCCAGAGATTCTCTCAATCATGTCACAGCAAGGAACTGATTTTTCCCAACATCTTTGATATTCTTCAAAAGTGTTAATAATCCTAATCCTTGTTGAAGCAGTGCTCAATTCATTTTGGGATCAGAATATTGAATTCTTCAGTAGACAGTTTAGTGGAGTTGATACATGTATTTTCTGATCTGCTTGATGATAATAGTTATAGTTATAAATAAGTAATACTTATAACTAAGTAATAGTTATAATAAATAGCAAGTTGTCCTAAGCTTTAATATTTTTTGTTATAGTGAGAATAATATTTTATATAATATTCTGATTATGACTTTTCTTCCCCTTATTCTTCCTAGTTCCCCCTGAACTCCCCTGCCATCCAGATCCACACCCTTTCTGTCTCTTCATAGAAGCCACACACACATCTGAGGAATAGTAATAAAGTAAAATGAACAAATACAAAAACAAATAATTTGGAATGCAACAAATAAACAGTAGAAAAAGAGAAAACTAACATGTACAAATAGCTGCTGGGCTGTGGTGACACACGCCTTTAATCCCAACACTTGGGAGGCAGAGGCATCTCCCAACCCCCCCCAAAGAAAGTACAAACACTCACAAACTCACATGTTCACACACACACACACACACACACACACACCACACACCACACACACACACACACACACACACACACACACACACACACACACAGTAATCCCATAAAAATATAAAACTCAGAGCCATATTTTTTAATATAAATATATATTAAAGATATACAGATGTATCTTGTAAGGTTAAGGGGAAAAAAGGCCCTGATTCAACATTATAAGATGAGAACCACCTAATATGAGCTTGAATCTGTTTTGTGTTGGCTATCTACTGTTAGACATGAGGCCTACTATTAAGAGTTTAAGAGTATTTTTCCCCCCAGGGAGACTCCCTTGGATAAAATTAACTTTTCATCAGCAAGCAGTTATCATTTGGAGATGAATTCTGCATTAAACATGGGGCAGTGTGTTTAGCTACCCTCCCAGACATAGGACCCCATTTAATATAGACTGTTCAAGATCTATGCATGCTGCCTCTTGCTCTGTGGGTTCATATATGTGTCAATCATGTTCTCTTTAGAAAGCCTTGTTTTCTTGTTGTCTGTCAATATTTACCTGCTCCTCTATCACTCCGGGTTTTTAACATTTTGTAAAAGATTTACTAATTTCTTACCTGTGTGACAAACTGTAAGTCCATCATATTTTTTTAAATGTTTTACTTCTTTCAATGACAATAACACACATACACACAATTAAGCACATGTACTGATAGTTGATATTCAAACATCATGACCTTGCTTATGAACTACACTCATCGCTGCTTTCACACAGAATTATGTTACAATCTTGTGTTCTTATTTGCAAAACTAGAAGTGTACTAAATTAATTATTGGAAGAGGTTTACACCATTGTTACCCACAATGAATATTATCAACATATTCTTGTTTGGCTGTTATACCAATGGCTTCATTCTTATGGGTGCTTTATACTTCCTTAGAAGGACAGAAAGGAAATGAACCCCTTATACACTCAGGTCCTTGTCAGTTGCAAATCCTCTTGTGTTTATGCTAACATATTCAAGCCATTAAAGCTGGCTAATTATATCTGGATTTCTCTTGATATATTTGCTCATCAATTTTGAGGAATTCATTCTCTACGCTAAACTTAGCCAATATCCTTTGTAAAAACCAGCTCAGAAGAGATAAATACAAGACTCCAGCCTGCTTCCATCAATTTCTTCTCACGCTGTCATCTTCAATTTTCTTCCGACCTTGCACATTTCCTTGAAGATGTTTCACGGTGTTGTTTGTTTTCTTTGCAGTAGTCTTGACTCACTTTCTTTGGCTTGAACATCTGTTGCTTCTTCTTATTTCTTGGACAGCATTCATTAGTATCAATACTAACTTTTGCTTTTCTCCTATCCTGTGCTAAATTGTTAACCATATGTGTTTTACACTCTCCTGATGAAGTAGCCATGAGGCTCTTTTCCTGTCCCTAGTCATGGTCAGACTCTGATTTCATTACGTCTGGATTTTTCATCTTTCTATTAGCATCTTTGTATGAGCAATCAGAGCTTCCTCATGAGAAAAGCTCTGCATCAATGAAATGGAGACTGATGCCATTCTTTTCTGATGAACCTTTCATGGGACAATGTGTGCAGAATGATAGATTATTGAACACTCCCATTTTTTCCAGTCACTGGATAGAGTATCTCATCTGCCAGTCCCCTTCAGTCTCCTGAGAGCCAGTAGTATGTACCACCTTTGAAGCAACCATATCTCACATTAAACATGGAGAACTTTTAGCAACTGAAGGCAGTTTTTGTGAAGTAAATATCAATGGCATGCAGTGGATATTGACTTGCAAATGACTGTCATTCTACTTTGTTTCTATTTACAACTAGTACAGCTAGTACACTAATGGTGAAGGAAGATTGTTCCTTTCAGGTAGTCAAAGGACATATGATTATTTCAGCAAGACACAGTACATTGAATGGTTCTGAATTATAAAGTAAGATCAACCACATTTGTTTTGAAGTTGGGGACTACAAGGAAATGACCTCAGATTTAATATAATTATTATTAGCCAAATTTACTAACTCTGCAAGCAGGGAAGATGTTAGTAATCAGAAATATGGGTGGGGAAAGATTTTTAAAGGTGAACATCACAATTACTCCACTTACAGCTATATGAAGAATTGACCCACTTCCCCAGCTATGTAAGGAATTGTCATTACCATTTCTCACAGCAATAATCATGTTTTTAGTTACACAGTTTAGGGCATGGGGTAAGGGGTCAGAAAGTTTTAGGAAATTAGTTCAGAGGCCATCAGCTAATAAAGAGGGTTACTACACAAAATGAAATTTGCTTTGTCACCACACATGAAAGAAATAAGTCAACTAAGAATCCTGTGAGGATTTTTAATAGCTCTCTGCCTTCCCAACAGGCTTATTTCTCCTTTCACATGACATAATGGCTGCTTTGGTTCTTATTCTGTTTGCAAACTAATGTTTTAATGAATGAAAGGTAAATAATTACAGATAACATCAACAAATATTCACTCACTGCATCTATGGCAGCATAAATATTCATGTTTGATGTGACAATTACTGTTACATCAGAGGAATTTACACAAATGAAGCAACACTAGACATGCATGATGAGTAAAAAGAAAAGTATTCTTTGAAGAATAGTATTATAAATATTCAAAGGATAGTGATAACTGTCCTTAGGAACAACCAAATAGGAAAATTTTAAAACTAATTATCTTAGTATAAAATACATTCATCAGGTTGATAGAGATATATAAGAATACATGTAAAAAGGAAGAAATGAGTTTCAATTTGATTCCAAACTTTAATAGGTCTATAGTAGCGGGTTATGCTATTCAGAAATGGCTATCTCTAAAGATATTGTAGATAGGGTTTATTGCTGACAAAAAAAATGATTCAAAGCTGCTCAGGGAGGAAAGATGTATTTCAGATTATAGTTGTAGTTCATTATTGAAGGAAATCAAGGCAGGACTTCAAGAAGGGAACCTGGGGAAAGAACTCAAACACAGACTACAGGAATACTAATTATTGACTTGCTGTTCAGGCTTTCTGAGTTTTTTGTATACAATTCAGGATCAGCTAGATGCCTAAGGGTAACACCACCCACAGTCGTCTTCTCCCTCCCAAATCAATCATTAATCAAAAAAATGTACAGTAGTCTTGTCCAGAGGCCAAAATAATAGGGACATTTTCTAAGTTGACATTCTCTTTGTGAAATGAATTCAGCTTGTATCAAGTTTTCAAAAAATTAGTCAGCAAAAAAATAAAAGCCCTGTCCTCAGTGTCAAGCCAAACTAGCTCCCACAACTCTTATTATTTTCCTTGGGAATTCTATTTGTTTGTTTGCCTTTATTTTATTGAATAATTTTATACAACATATTATGATTACAATCTTCCACTTTCTGTATCTTCTTAGAAAACAATTAAGCATTTAGAGAATAATTATAAAATAAGCAAAATACGATAATAAAAAACAAATAAAATTGGACAAAACACAAAAGAAAAAAGACCCAAAAGGAAAGCAGAAGTACATGTTTTAGACACACACACATTAGCATACAAAGGAATCCCAACACCAGAAGTCATAATATATATGTAAAAGACCTGTAAAGTTGAAAAAAGCCTGTAATCAAACATTGTGAGAGAAAGAACCTCCAAAGATGTCATATGGCATCCCCATAAGAGGAGTTTATTTCCCCAGTGAGACTCACTTTAGAGGAAACTAAGATTTCATTTGCAAGTGATTATCAAGTGGAGAGAGGTTCAGGCTTATGGATGGGGAATTTTTCTACTTCACTTATCTGTAGGATCCCATCTGATGCAGAACAGCTCAGATCCTCTGACTGCTTCCACAGTTTTGGTGAGTTAATATATGCATTGGACCTACTGTGTTTAGAGGCCCTGTTTCCTTAGTGTCCTCCATTCCCTCTTACTTGTACACTCTGTCTTCTCTTCCACTGGATTCCCTGAACACTCCGAGGAGGGATTTGAGAGAGACACCCATTTAGGATTGAATGTTTCCAGTTCTCTTTGTTAGTCTCTGAACTTTTTCTGGCTGTTGGTCTCTAATTTTCCCATCAGTGACAGGAGGAAGTTTATGTAGTGATGTCTAACAAAAGCGCTGATTTATAAGTACAGTAAAATACCAACAGGAGTCACTTTGTTGCTATAATCCTTTAGCTTAACAGTAGTGTTTGGTTTTCCCCTAGGTCCCTAGTCTATCTAATCTCAGATTCTTGGAATCCCAAGCTGTGTCTGTCTCATGGAATAGGCCTTTAGTTTGGTTGGTTACTCCCATTAACTTTGTTCCACTATGCACCAGCATATCTTGCAGGCAAGACATCATTTAGGATAAAATAGTTTGGAGATATGTTGGGGTTTAGCTTTCTTTTCTGGTATCATGCAGAATACCCAAAGCCAATAGCATGGAGGGGTGAAGGCTCTCTTGGTAAGCACAAGCTTGGCTACTTTGTTCAGAATTATATAGGTGTTGTCCTAAAAAATAGGGTCTTATAATCAGTTTGTGAAGAGCAACCAATAGTCTTTCTAATAGCCTGAGTTGTTTGGGAGTTCCCATGGGACTTTTTGACCCACAACTCAGGTGTAACCCATTCACAGTTTTGGTAAGTTCATCTAATGACCAGAAATGTACAATTGGGTTTTATTTCCCTTGTTATTTGGCAGTTTCATTTAGATCACCTTCATATATACTTATATTTTCTGGAGCTTCTACTATATTGGATTTCCTTATGAAAGTTCAAATATCTCTTAGTTTTAGATGTTCCTCCCTATATTCCTTCCCTTGTTTTCTTATTTCCTCCACTTCCCAATTGATTCTCCTATTCCAGTCCTTCCTTATCTATCCATAGTTATCTATTCTATTTCCCTATCCTATGAAGCTCCATCCCTTCCACTTAATAATTTATTCTATATATAACCTTTTTTAGTTATACCGACAGTAGCTTGTTTATCAATGACTTATCAGCTAGCATCCACACATAAATAGAATGTACTATATTTCTCTTTCTGGGTCTGGGTTCCCTCACTCAGGTTGATTTTTTTTTTCAATTTTTATGCATGTCTCTGCTAAATTCGTTTTTAATGGCTAATATTCCATTGTGTAAAAGTAACACATTTTCTTTATTGATCCATCTGTTGAAAGATACCTGTTTTTTTTTTTTTAAATATCTGATTATTATGAAAAGAGCAGTAATGAACATGGTTGAGCAAGTGTCTCTGTGGTAAGTTGAAACAACTTCTGGGTGTATTTCCAAGAGTGGTGTAACTTAATCTTGAATTTGATCAATTCCCAGTTTCCTGAGGAACCACCACAAACAATGGTTTAATGTTGTGCTTTCCCCATATACTGAACTGTGTATGGTGTTATTCATTTTATTCATCTTAGCCATTCTTATTGGTATAAGATGAAATCTCAAAGTGATTTTTATTTGAATTTTCCTGATGACTAAGAATGTTGAACATTTTTAAGTGCTTCTAAATCATTTGAATTTCTTCTTTTGAGAATTCTGTGTTTAGAACTGTTCTACATTTTTATAAATTGGGTTATTTGTTTTATCCATGTCCATGTTTTTATTTCTCTATATGCTTTGGATATTAGCCCTCTATCAGATGTGTAGTTGGTTAAACCTTTTTCCATCTTGTGGCATGCCACTTTGTCCAAATGACTGTGGCCTTTTTGCTATACAGAAGCTTTATACTTTCATAAGATCCATTTATTAATTGTTCAACTTAGTCAATGGTGTTCTGTTCAGAAAGCCTTTCTGTGCCATGGGTTTAAGAGTATTCCCTGATTTCTATCAAATTCAATGTTTCTGGCTTTATTTTGAAGTCTTTGATCCATTTGCAGTTGAGTTTTGTGCTGAATGCTAAGTATGAATCTATTTTCATTCTTGTTCATGCAGCCATCCAGTTTGTCCAGCACCACTTGGTGAAGATGCTGTCTTTCTTCTAGTTTTTATTTCAGGCATCTTTTAAAATATTAAGTGTAATTATAAATAAATATCTAGTAAAATGTGTCACATTAGTAGGGTTTGAACATATTTTCTGTCTCTCATGTTATTTTCAGCGAAAAACTGGGTTCAAAATAGTTGTCTTTCTTCATTTCAGGCTACTGTATTGAGTTAAAAGCAGATGTGCACTCCAAATCCTAAAAGACCACAGCACCTATTTATCATATCAAATTAAAAATATGCAGATAGTTACTTCACTTAAAATATTGCATCCCAGACTCTGGTGAGTAGTCCACTTCCTCTAGTACTGCCACTTCCCTATGGAACACCTAGAATACAGTTTTCTGTTCTTCACAGTTTCAATTATTCTGTTTTATCAAAGTTCCTTTTCATCTCAGCACACTAGATCTTCCTTTCCATATTTAAACTGTTCAAAATAATGCTTTAATTATTTTATTGCATCATTCCAGTACCTTCCAACTTTATCACAGTGTTAACGTGTTGGATAAGCAAAGTAAGCTTTATCTGGAATAAACACTAACAGATACAGGATTTTTTAATGGGTTATTCATTTTAATTGATAGTTGTGGAATGAAGTTAGTGAAATCAAAGTTTATTATGAATGCCTGGCCTTAGCTTGGATTGCTTCTAGCCCTTTTATACATTCCTTCTGGTCTTTTATCTTTCTTTCGTATGCATAACTTACTTTTCTTTTTACTCCATGGCTGGCTGGATTGCTTGGTAACTGAGTGCCTGGCCCCTGATCTCCTCCTCTCCTTGTTTCTCCTATTTATTCTCACTCCCTGCCAACTCCACCTATCATTGCCACTGCCTTGCTACTACCCGTTCAGCACTTCATTAGTACTACCACTATGTGTTTTAGACAGGCATAGTAACACAGCTTCACAGAGTTGAACAAATGCAGCACCCCTTAAACAAAAGTCACACCCCTTAAAATAATATTCTACTACAAACTAATATATCATTAACAAGAAATTTGTGTTTTATCAAACAACTACTATTGTGTCAATATAGTGCTTGGTTATTAAGAAAATTGGCAATGGTTTTCCTTTTGTCAAGTGTGTATACATACATATATTAGATGGCCAAAACCATGACTCATTAGCTATGCCCAGTTTCCACATTGAGAAATATCCTCCTGAGATATTGTGTAGTAATGTTCAAAAGCCCTCCTGAAGTCTCACCCTCTATGTATAGGTAAAACATCCTTCAAGGGAGTCCAGGCCAGCAGTTTATGTTTCTGCACCTGAGAATCTAGCCAATATAGCTATAATTTAAAACATATATTTGTATAACTCTTTTATTGTTGTATTAATAGAGCATAAAAACATTGACAGTAACAACAAAGGAAGCTTTGCTAAGATAATAAGGTTAGGAATTTCTGGTTCTTGGAAACTTATCTATAATATTGATTGCCTCCCTTTGTCACAGAATAGCTGCATCAAATAAGATAGTGTATTTTAGGTATATTGAAAACTACACAGTACCATTCATGTATTGATTGCTACTTTTACTGCCTAAAAATCGATTTGTTCCTGTTTTACTCTAAAGGAGTCAGGTAACTATTTAAAACACATATTATCATCTTTAAAATGAACTTAACACTAATTTCATGTTCATCAGATACTTTAGAGAAGTATGGAGACAAGATAACTGTAGCTTTTATAAACAAGTGTGAAGTTCTTACTTTGTTTACATAGGCCCTTGCATGTCTGTGTTCGGGATGCCAGCTTTTCCTATTTACCACTAGTGGAACTGGAAAATGACTTTGGAAGCACAGCAGAAAATGAGCATTTTGTCACTCTTTGGCAGCCTCTGGATTTCATAGTAACATATATTCCAGGCACGAAGAACAGACATTCATTTAAAGACACTTAAAGTGAATGTGATCTGTGGTGATGAAGCTGCCTGAAGCTTTGAAGCCCAAGAAATGAGAAGAACTATATTTACAAAATTGGTAGTTCTCAGAAGTTCTTATTTCAGTGGTAAACTTAAGAGATAGATAGCTCAAGTAGGATTAAAATTAATTCAAAGTCTCTCTTACCTTCTGGGCTGATAACCTATTCTGCAAAGCAATTTATATGTAAATATTAATTTGAAAAAAAAGCACAAGATTATTGGGATAAACACCCAGTGCAGCTGAATGTCAGCACCATGTTCAAGACTAAAGTAAGTCTCATTTGTTCCACCAACTATATGCCTTGCTTTGTGTTTGGTGGTTGTTTGTTTCATTCTATAAGATGTTACCATCCAGATGTCTGAATTCCGATTAGCATTGACTTATTCAGACAAATTGAACATCACTGTTCTCTACCTTAATGATAACTAAATATCTTGTCTCTATGGAGTTTGAACAGAGGGATATAAAGATGTCCAATGCCTTGTACAATTTTCTCACATACTTGCTAAACTGAGTTGACGGTGAATCAAGAAGAGTGTATTTTAGTGTGTTAATGGCTAACTTATTTCTGCAAGTTCACTGTGGTTCTTGTTTCTGGGTCTGAAGAATCTGTTTCCTCTTAAACTTGTTAAGTAGTAATTATTGTGTTACTAGTTACATAATGTGGCAAATGAGTCAGGCATAATGGCTATTTGTTACATATCAGGTTAGGAGGAGGCTTCTTCAGTTTCTACAAATCCCTATCTTACTTTCCAGTCATTTGGATAGGAGATAAACTGATTCCCTAAAAGGAATTCCTAACTAAACCTTGTTGCACTGTGGCTTAGTTAGGAATGAGAGTACATTACTCTGCTATATGCAAATTATATTACTTGAAAATGACCACCCCCTTCTCGATCACTTTCTGGGTCTCTCCTCCTTTTCGTTGTCTTTGTTTTTCTTTGGGTAGAAAGAAGAATTGTACTTTGCCTCCCTGTCTGGCCTCAGACTCCTTAATGTCCTGCCTCAGTTTATCAAGTGCTGGGATTACAGGCATGTGGACTGCCACTAGGTCTAGCTTGTAAATATTTTTTTTTATATTTTTATTTAAATTAGAAACAATATTATTTTACATATCAATCCCAGTTCCCTCCTCCTCCTATGCTCCCTAGTGACTCCCCTGCCCCCTTTGCACCCCTATCCACTCCCCAGGTAGAGTGAGGCCTTCTGTGGGGGAATCATCAAAGTCTGTCACATCATTTGTGGCAGGGCCTAGACCCTCCACCATGTATCCAGGCTGAGAGAATATCTCTCCATGGGGGAATGGGCTCCCAAATCCATTCACTCTCTAGGGATAAACACTGGTTCCACTGACAAAAGCCCCATAGACAAACAAGACCTCTTAACTGACACCTAAATTCAGGGAGCCTGGTTCAGTCCTATGCTGGTGACCCAGCTGTTAGACTGGGTTCCATGAATTCCCACTAGCTCAGGTCAGCTGTTTTTGTGGGGTTTTCCAGCAAAGTCTTGACCCCTTTGCTTACCTCCTCTCCCTTTGTACAACTGGATTCCAGGAATTTGTCTCAGTGCTTAGTATTTGATCTCTGTATCTGCTTCCATCAGCTACTGAATGAAGGCTCTATGGTATCATTTAAGGTAGTCATCAATCTCATTATAGGGAAAGGGCATTTAAGGTAGCCTGTCTACTATTGCTGAGATTCTTAGTCGGGGTCATCCTGGTGGATTCCTAGACATTTCCCTAGTGCCAGATTTCTCTTAAACCTATAATGGCTGCTGCAATTAAGGTATCTCATTTCTTGCTCTCCTCTATTCTCTTGAATCAATATTCCTAATCCCGCCTGTTTTCCTCCGCTCTCCTCTTCTCTCCTCCTCTTTCTCCTCCCCCCTCCCTTCTTCTGTCTCTCCAATTCTCCCAATTTGTTCAGGAGCATTTGTCCCTTTCTTTTCCTCTGGAGAAACATGTAGATCTGTTTTAGGGTTCTCCTTGTTTCTTAGCTTCTGCAGATGTGTGGATGATATGCTAGTAATCCTTTGCTCTATGTCTAATATCCATATATGAGTGGGTACATACCATGTTTGTGTTTCTGTGACTGGATTACCCCACTCAGGATGGATTCTTCTAGGCCCAACAATTTGCCTTTGAATTTCAAGGTTTAATTGGTCCCCCACAATGAGTAGTACTCCATTGTGTAAATATAGCAGACTTTCTTTGTCCACTCCTCAAATTGTTCCACATGATAGAAGCAGAAGGGTCATTGCCAAACTCACTGCCAAACTCTTTTTATGAGGCTACAATACCTTGGTACCCAAACCACACAGAGACACAACTAAGAAAGAGAACTACAGACCAATATTTCTCATGAACATTTATTGAAAAATACTCAATAAAATATTGGCAAATCAAAATCCAAGCACACATCTGAAAAATCATCCACCATGTTCAAGTAGGCTTCATGCCAGGGATGCTGGGATGGTTCAACATTTGAAAATCGACCAATGTAATCCACCACATAAACAAACTGAAAAAGAAAAACCTATATGATCTTCCCACGAGATACTGAAAAAGCCTTTGACAAAATCCAACACTCCTTCATGATAAGGGTCTTGGAGAGACCAGGGATAACAGGAACATACCTATACATGATAAAGGCAATATAGAACAAGACAATAGGCAACATTAAACTAAATGGAGAGAAAATAAATGTGATTCCTCTAAAATCAGAAACAAGACAAGATCCTTCACTCTCTCCCTATCTCTTCAACATTGTACTTGTAATTCTAACTTGAGCAATAAGACAACAAAAGGAGATCAAGGGAGGGTATACAAATTGGAAAGGAAGAAGTCAAACTTCACTACTTGCAGATGATATGATAATTTACATAAGTGACCCAAAAATTCTATCAGGGAACTCCTACAGCTGATAAATGCTTTCAATAAAGTGTCAGGATACAAGATTAACTTGAAAAATCAGTAAATATTCTTTTTATGAGAGAAATTTATTCAGAATCTTGGTGTGTCTTGGGAAGTTTGTGTTTAGAATCCTTCTTGAACCCAGAATTTACCATGTTTTCCTCATTTCTTAGAGTCCAAAAACTATTAGGTACATTCTGTTTCTACTCCATTTATGCAATTCCAATTAAAATACCACAGTATTTTTACCATGTTAGTGTTACTATATTTTCCAAACATTTAGTGTGTAATACGTCCTTTGTTTTATTTCTAGTTCAGTAATTGCATTTGTGCATATGTCTACTATACTACTGAAATTAAATTCAATAGTCATGTCACACTATTGTCTCATTGCCTCATAAAAACTTCTTTTCTGAGGCTGGATGGTGGTGTTCCACACCTTTAATCCCAGCACTTGGGAGGCAGAGGCAGGCAGATCTCTGATTTTGAGACTAGCCTGGTTTACAAGAGCTAGTTCCAGGACAGCCTCCAAAGCCATATATAAGCCCTGTCAAAAAAACTGAAAAAAAAAACTTTTAATTTTCACTTCAATGAACAATATATTCATTTTAAAATTTAACTGAAAATTTGGATAAAACTATTTTAGAATCCAGGTTTTAACTTTTTAAAGAACTTTGTAAGTATTACATATCATGTGTTCTCATTTATGTCCTAAGTCTGGTTGAATTTGTATGCTAGTTTATTTGCTACAAAGTCAATGGCAAAATTAAAATTTTGATAAACAGTTGAAAGCCATGTTGCCTTTGTTGTTCTACACAGGAGGCCATCTTTATGATTGGAGTTGAATCCATTTATACACTGAAATGATCTGGCTATTGACTTCAGCTCTGTGAGGTTTCAGTTCCCTCCTCTTAACCAGTTTACATAACTATTAATAATTCTGTAGTCTTGCAAATGGTGTGTCCCTTCTGTGAGTCATGCATGCTAGTGTCCTTCAGCCCTTTCATACTGGCAAAGCTCAATTATCATGCTATTGTCTCACTGCATTTTGCACAGAGAAGACCAAAGCATTATCAGTGTCTGTCCACTGTCCCACTTTCTCTCTGCTCAAAGTTCCACACTATATACATTCCAGCTCTTCTGCTGACAGTTCTGTTGTGACTGGGTTCACAATCTTTTTTTGTTCACCCAGTCTTTATAGATGATCCTTTATAGATTATTGTTGGGAGCCAGGAAAATCCCATTAAGGAATTTCTGGAAGTCCAAACCTCCAGAGCTCTGATCTACAATTGTATTTCGGATGCTAGCTGATTTGCTATTGAATAGCATGGTCTCAGTGGATAATGTCTCCTACTTTGCATCTATACAGACCTAAGCATTTCAATAGGCCTGCACCAGGGCAGAGGGCTAGGTGTACAGGATGAGTGAGGACACTGAGACTTAGGAACGACCATACAGAGGGGTTGACTGGAGGAGAGAGAAATGGCCTTGTGGTCAGGGAAGCACAGTTAGGAACCAGCCAGAAAGATGCTAAAGAGTCTCCAGTTTTGCAGCATGGAACTAAGAGCTCTCTAAAGATGACAAGATGCCTGTGTTTGGTCTTTATTGCCTTTGGGTCGCTAGGAGTTTCCAAGTCCACCCTCCCCCACTCAGGCCAAACCTCATGGCTACTATAGCTTGGGGCTGAGACATGCTGGGCCATGACATCAGATGCAGAGAAAAGCATTAGATTTTCCAACTTAGATATCCAGAAATAGAACCTAGACTCTTGGTTTTGCAATATTTTGTTATTATAATGGCTCCTATTACATAATTGCTTCAAATTTCAGAACTCTGAGAATAGTCTTCCTCCAAAAGAGAGTGGAATGCTGTGTCATTTAGGGCACCCAACAGTATACAAATTGAATAAGTTAGTGAAAATTTATGTTCATTTGAAAATTCCAGTAAGTAATAATTATTATTTATCATTGGCAAATTATTAAGCATATTGAAGGCATACCCCCAAATAAACCAAAATGATACAAACAAGAACCACAATTTTTCGGCAAAAATGTGAGATATTTTAACCATAAAATTAATGGGCATAGTAAATTAAAAATAAAAATAATTACTCAAGAAAATTCTGATATTCGATTTCTAGTCTCTGTGAAATTCAGCTACACTCAGTTAAGAGCTATTTTGTTTCTGTTTTCAAAATGAAGATATGACATATCTGGGACTGTTGATTTTACATATACATATAATATACATTTATATATAATCTATTTCTGTTGGCTTTGATCTAGCAAGTATGATAGCACGCATTTAATAAGCTCAAGAAAGTCTTTAGCTTCATTGGACATAAATATCACCTAGAAATGTTACCTGATGTGACCCTTGTCAGGTGACATCCTTGGAATAAAGCCATGTGTTGATGTGTCAGTTAGTTATAACCTTCCTTAGACTCTCTCTTAGTCTCAAGTGATGACTTCTAATACAGTGTCTTCTGTTCACATTGCAAGTATTTATATTTATGAATAATTGTCTAGGTCTGCACCATAAACTGAGAGATAAATTATAGCCCCAGTCTCATAATCTTGAAAATACAATTACATGGCTTCCTTTTCCGTTCAACATATACAAATTGTATACCTCTTAACCCATGGCATGCCACATATATCCCAGGAGCAAATCATGAATGCTGTGGGATTCTGAAGAGTTACCAGGAAGATAGGGTTTACCCTGGGCTTATAGCATTGATGATAAATCTAGTTTCAAGTCCCAATTTGCATTTTTGTTAGTTCAAAGTATATGAATGAGTTTCTGTATTTTCCTATATATCATTTTTCATAAGTATGGAAAAGAATGACTTAGTCATATCACAATGATGGTGTCAGGGTAGATATGTGTCTTGAGTCTGGGAGGCAGAAATTATTTAAAACCATCCAGATCCTGTTTCTACTATACAAGGGCTATTTAAATATAAAATATAAAATATCCCCTGTGACTTCATGAATTTGATCACTTTGTCCCAAGCTTCTGATGCTGTTACAGGAGATTGTGGGAACTAGATGGTGGAGCCTTTCTGGAGGAAGTGCATAACTGAGGAATTCTAGGTGTTATAGCCTGACCATTATTATCTCTCTGCTTCTCACTGTCTGAATGACATCAGTCTGGCTTCCAGGCCTTCCCTGTCATGACAGATTGTATTTCTCTGGAACTATAAGCCAACACTAACCCTTTCTCCCCTATTCTGCTTCTCAGGTGTGTTTTATCACTGTAACAGAAAAGAGGCTAATGCAGACAGATGAGGTTTATTTCCAGTAATGTCACAGTAACTCTGTGTATATCTATTTCTCTAACCTATGCCATACATATTCTCTAAGCGGACATCAAAATTGATAACATCTTTTGTGATATATAAGCCTTGCAGTTTTGGAAAGCCCTGCCAAGTGATATGATTTTTCTTCTCTCATATCAGATCAAGAATCAGGTATTTGATTCTGACATCTCAGGATGTCTGCCTAGTAACTATCATTGAAGCTCATGGAAAGAATAGTATCTTCAGCTACAAAATGTTGCAGTGTTTTATTTTACTTCTTTGTCTTCCTCTTTGTCCTTAAAGCTCAGGTGCCTTTCTTCCTTTTCTAATTGTTTAGGATTACAGAATGTGTAGTTTCATTTTAGTTATATAGAGAAACAGACAGATGATAAAGACAAAAAATGTTTATAATATATTTATGGATGGTGATTTCTCTCAGGTAATGTTCCTTGCAGCTCATAAGGCTAATGAAGTACAAACACTATACTAGATGCTTTTATTCTCTAAGCCCTTTGTGTACTCTTTCAGTAGGACCCACTAATATCTTGTCTCAATACAACATATGTGGTTTTGAACTAACTTGGTGATTTTTGAAGACAAAACATGCTCTTTCTAAAGTAAGAGTTCTCCGTTTTACTTCAGTGTATAAAGAGTGTGAGCCAGGAGTACATCTCTCCACTACTTTCAAATCAAAAACATCATTGAACTTTGCCTTTGGAAGCTTGGAGAATATTCAAATAAGTGATTTTGAGAGTTCATTGGAGGGGAGATGGGGAGATGAGGAAAAGTGGAAGAAATGAGAAAAGATTATTTTTTAAAAAATTAAAAAATAATTTGGCAGAAATAATTTCTAAGCACTAAGTATATATCCAATACATTTTAGTTTTATTTTTAAAGATATGATGATGGAATTGCTGTCCTGCATGGTGCCACAGCCCTTTAGTCCCAAATAAATACACAGAGGCTTATATTAATTATCAATTGTTTAGCCTATGGCTCAGGCTTCCTATTGGCTAGCTCTCTTTTAATTGTTAACACATAACTATTAATCTGTGTGCCTTCACATTGCCTTCTCTTATTGGAGATTCCTTGGTGTCCTAACTTCCTGGTGGCTACATGGCTTCTCCACCTAGACTGCTTGCACTCTGCCTCCCTCTTACCAGCATTCTCCTAGTCTGGTAACCCCAACTATAGTTCCTCCATGACTACTGGCCAATCAGCATTTATTCATCAACAAATAAGAGAAACATGTATTCAAAGCATAGAGAAGGGCATACTCCATTAAAGGTTAGATTAAGGAGTTATATTAAGAAAACATAAGCAATAATCTCACCTTCCTTTTGTATACACAGAGCCAATAACTGAAAGTGAAATTTTTATTTTTGTGTTTTATCAAAGCATACCAAATTCAATGTGTCCATTTCATGAGGTTCAAAAATAAATTCAGTTCTCCTTCATATTTAATACAGATATATCCCTTTTTAAGTGTTATAATGACTTCAACTCATGGTGAGTATTTAATGAGAGCTACAGTTGGCAATGACATGCCTTGGTGAGAAAGCAGCAGGTCAGTCTGCCCCATGAATTTGCAATCAGTTTCCAAGACAACTTAGTCAGTTTCCTTTCAACCCTGTCACTCACTCCAAGTATATACAGTATTGCTCACTGATACATAATCTGTTATCAAAAACCATGAAAAGGGTTTGCTAAATTTTCCACTACACAAATGTCACCAGGACACACTGGATGCTACAAAGTGATTTCACAATGACCTAAGAATAAAACAAGTTTCCACAGAGCTTAGTTTTTATTTGATCAGAATTTCCAAAATCTCACATTTTGTTCAGTTCTCCTACGAAGCTGTAGATTACTATTCTAGAATTTTCCACCCTCATTAAGCAAACTGTTGCAATTTGTTTTCTTGAAAAACACTTTTGAAAATGCACATTAATATATAAACTATATATAAATGTTATATGTAAATTGTATATATATATGTATATATATTATATATATACATATATATATAATAATTTTTTCCAGTCACCCAGCGCTTTTTTCTGTTTAATGCAACTAAGTTTAAAAAGTAACATTGCTTATGAATGTGTCTGTATGGAGAAAACACACAAATCTATTTACAATGAAAAGATCTATTCATAACAAGGTCTTAAATATTTTATAACCTGGGTATTTTCTTTCAATATTTTAGTCTCCATTTAGCCATGCCTGGGAGTTAGTATTCATCTTTATCACACAGCTCTGTAATAGCTAAGGTTACTGCTTATAACTGAAATCCCTATCCTGCTAAACAGAGCTTATAAATGATTGAGAACTATTCTTTTTTGGAAAATTTTAGTAAATTAAAATATAACAATAAACTATTTATATCTATGAGATGTGTTTTTGAAGCAATTTTAATGTAAACTTACTGCCCGAAACAGAAGTCATTTGGAGAATTAAAATCTTTAATAATACTGGCAAGTATGTCAGCATTGCTGCCAACTTGTGTGCAGCATGATGATCAGTATTTGCCATAACAAGAGGATTTAAGACCAGATAATTTTCAGTATGATTCAGCTTATTCGATGGTTGTTTGACAATGTTACTATTCAGTATTCCTTGTCCTAGTTGCTTGAGAATATTCAATAGCAAATTTGAAGGAGCTGAACATTGTATATTATGGGTAATTTCTTTCCAAACAAAATTTCCAAAAATAATGTAATGCCTGAATATATTCTCAATAAAAAGTAGGCAAAATACCCTACTTTAACTGAACAGAGTATATACGGTAGAGAAGAATCAAGCTTCGAAAAAAGCCACAAATCATTCATGACAAAGAGAGACAGCCACTGGAAATTATCACAATTAGGAATAAAGCCTGAGGAACCTTGGAGGATTCCATGGCAGGCAAGGCTGAGGGGCAGGGAACAACAGGAAGACAGAGCTTAAGTGAGAAGCTTTATTAGAAAAGGAAGATAGGTGAGAGGAAAGAGAAAAGATATAAAGAGAAACAGACACAGATGATAGAAGAGAAGAGGGGGATAGGAAAAGTCCTGTCTGCCCCAGGAGAACAGCAGGAGAGATAGAGGGAAAGTGAGCCAGAAAGAGAACAGAAAAGAAAGCAGAGAGCATGAGTTTGTGGAGGTCTTTCTTTTAAAGGGGTTCTTTGCACCTCGACTAACCAGGGTACTGCCTGAGAGCATTATGGCAGGTGATGAGGGCAGGCAAGACTAATGCCTAAATCCTTACAACCACACCATTGGTAAGGCAAAGATACCAGGTATTTTTAAAGACAATGTTTCAGGGAAGCAATCACTATTTTAATGAATTATACATAATATGCTTTGGATATTCTTAACTGGAAGCAGTTAAAAAGTGTCACAATTTTTAACTTAAGTTTTGTCCATGGTGACAGATTTTTGATTGTTTTTTCAATTTAAAATGTTGATGAATATGTGCTGTGTTGTCTTTGGAGTGGAACTCCAACATATACAAAAATTAGCTTTTTTTTCAGATGACTTCTGGACATGGCCTAAAGATAAGCTAATGCAATATGCTTTTATTATTATATGAAATTTGTTTGTCATGCTATAATAAAAATCCAGAGCTGCAGAATGTCAGATAATTCCTCTCTAAACAAGCTATACCCCAAGGGATATACAGGACTTCAATGATTTTTATGTAAAATTTCACTTATGCACTTTGAAATATAAACAACAAAGATAGTAACACAGCTACCCATGGATAGCACCATCTTTTGTAGTCAGACATTCTGTGTTTATATTACCATTGTTCCTGGCTGAATAACATGCTACTCACAGTCACTTACTTATACTTATCCACACTACTGTTTAAAAGTTAAAACTGTTACACACACACTGTTAGATGGTGAGAACTGCACTGTCAAGCTGACAGAGAAGAGAAGCACAGAATCAGAGACCTGTCTCAGTTTTTACACAAGTGCAGCAGGGATGGCCGGCAGCTTTAGTCTTTACCTACAATGTATTTCGATGTATTCCCACACAATGAGTTTTCTCTTCTGGTGAGAATCAGCATAAAAAGCTATTGAAAGTCTAAAAAGTGAACCCACTAGGGTTCATGAGGAACATCCTGGTACACAGCCTTCCTCCGGAATTTTTTTCAACTATTCAGTGGTTTGAAAATTAGAAGTCCCTTTTTTTTTCTTATCTGTTGAATGCTTGTACATTCTTTTTTATATTAATTAGAAAGAAAATTATTTTACGTGTCAATTCCAGGTCCCTTTCCCTTCACTCCTCCCCTGCCCTGCCCACAAACACCCTACCTATCCCATACCCTTTCTGTTCCCAATCCATAGGGGTCTTCAACGTCTGTCTTATTCTTTGGGATAGGGCCTAGGCCAACCCCCTTGTGTCCCCTTTCTTTTTCAACAAGGAAAGCTTTCTTGTTTTGTTTGACTCAACTTTTTAGGAGAAGATAAAGTCCTTAAGTAATTGTAACCTATAGCCTGCTTGCACTTCAGAGGGAATTGCAAGAAAAGCAAGTTACATGTCTCCACATTTTCATGGAGTTGTGCCTGAACAAAAGGGAGCTCATCAATTACTGAGAGGTTTGTGGTGACAATATCAGGGTTATGATTAGGTAATAAAAAGCCAACTGAGCCGGGCATTGGTGGTGCATGGCTTTAATCCCAGCAGTCGGGAGGCAGAGGCAGGCAGATCTCTGTCAGTTCGAGGCCAGCCTGGTCTCAAGAGCAAGTGCCAGGATAGGCTCCAATACTACAAAGAGAAACCTTGTCTCGAAAAACCAAAAAAAAAAAAAAAGAAAGAAAAGAAAAAGAAAAAACCAACTGAAATGAACATGTGTGAAGAAACTTAGTAAAATCAAAATAATGAACTACGTACTGCCAAATTCAGGTAACATAATGAGGCAGGATACAAAGTGGAGCAATCATAACCCCACACCAAATCAAAAGACATAAGGAACAATGGGAAAAAGGCAAGATTTAGTGCAGGGTAGGTGTCTACCTGATCACAACACCACTGAAAACAATGAGAAGTGTTTTCAAGGCAGAATCAAAAAAATAGAACTGCCAAAATGTTTAAATGTTCAGAAAACTATTTTTCTATTCTAGATATAGAAGAGAATGAAGATAACAGATGTTAAGAAAATTCAGCCTCTTACTCATTTAGAAAAGATTTCATTTTATTGGCGGAGTTAGGATGGAGTCTGCCCAGAGCTACTCACCCTGATAACAACTTAATCAGCTGCTTCCAAAAATAGTGAGCAAATTCTGTGAGCTGTGAGCTGTACTAACGGAATGTCACCAGAATCTTTGATATATTGGTGATGATGATCTAGCAAGAATAATACCTTGTGGAGGAAAACATTTTAAGGTTGTAAGTAAATGTTTCAACCTAATTTCCTAAAACCAATTAACTGGTTCTTTATTTTTCTAGTGGTTTTGATAATTTATTTTTTGCACATAATTTTGTGTCAAGAATTATGAGCACATCCTCTAACTAAACCCATATGGCAGTACTTCCAGTTGTATCTGTATTCCCAGAACTTGAATACTACAGACACTAACAAGGTATTTGTCAATTATTTCTATTTTCCTCGTGTATTATTGCAGTGTTGACTACCAGGCCATGGTATAACTCTAAGGTTTAGTGTGAATTCTTGTGTTTTCATAGTATCCTGGCACAAACTTCTCTTATTACATTTCACTTTGTAATCCTACTTCAAAGTGACATTTTAAAGCCTTATAAAGAATATTGACACTAAGGAAATATCCAGAGATCTAAAGTTTGACCCCAACTAACAATCTAAACAATAGTAGAGAGGCTACCTTAAAAGCCCTTTTCCTATAATGAGATTGATGACTACCTTATCTGCCATCCTAGAGCCTTCATCCAGTAGCTGATGGAAACAGAAGCAGACCCCCACAACTAAACACTGAGCCAAACTCTGGAATCCAGTTGCAGAGAGGGAGGAGTGATGAGCAAAGGGTCAAGACCAGGCTGGAGAAACCCAAAAAACAGCTGACCTAAACAAGAGTTGGCTTATGGACAACAAACTGATAGCCAGGAAACCAGCATAGGACTGTTCCATACCCCCTGAATGTGGATGTCAGTTTGGAGGTCTGGTTAATCTATTGGGACTCTGGTAGTGGATAAGTATTTATCCTTAGTACATGAATGAACTTTGGGAGCCCAATCAACATAGACCGATACTCTCTCAGCCTAGATACATGAGGATGGGTCTAGGCCCTGTTCCAAATGATATGGCAGACTTTGTTGGTCCACCATGGAAGGCCTCACCCTCCCTGGGGAGCAGAAAGGGCATGGATGGGGGGGTTCAATGGGGGACAGAGGAGGAGGGGAAAGAGAAGGAACTGGGATTGACATGTAAAAGAAGCTTCTGATGTAAATTTTAAGAAAGAAAAAGAAAGGAAGGAAAGAAGGAAGAGAGAGAGAAAAAAGGAAGAAAGAGAGAAAGAAAGAAAGAAAGAAAGAAAGGAAGGAAGGAAGAAAGAAAGAAAGAAAGAAAGAAAGAAAGAAAGAAAGGGAAGCTTTATCCCCAAAAGACAAAACTGAGTACTCAGTTTGCCCATAACTAGACTTAGCATAATACTCATTGCTGCCTTTTGTGATAGGATGCATATTTTCCTCTTCTTGCAGGATACAGAAGTCTGTCAATGGCAGGTTTCATTTTAATCATCATTACATTTCTAGTGCTTAGTGTAGTGTCTGATAAATAGTAGGTATGTGTGACTATAAATTTAACTATAAATTTATGCATTTAATAATACCAATTAATAGTGATTATTCATAGCTTAATTCTGGTGTTTACAAACTGCACAAAGTTTCTATAATGCTACTTCTGTTTTACAGATGAGAAAAATGAACTCTAGCAATTACTGAATTAATCTTGAGAACAGAGACAATACATAGTTTGTTAAAGTCTTCGATGTTCTTATTAAAAATACAACACCTAGACTCATATATTTGAATGCTTGGTCCAAGTTGCTGAAACTACTTGGGAAGGATTAGTCTGCATGGCCTTGTTGGATGAAGTATGTTATTGGAGGGGGGCTCATTTTTTCAGAAACCCCTACCATTCTAGCTTGCTCTTTCTATCCCTCGTGCATATGGATCAGACCTATGCTATCAGTTACTGTTCAAGGGCCGTGACTGGCTGTCTGGTGACATGCTTTTGGCATGATGTTGGACTCTACTAGTCTCTGGAATGGGAAGACTAAAATTAAACACTTTCTTTTATAAGCTACCCTTTCTGTGATGTTTGTCATAGCAGTAGAAAAGTGACTAAGACAGAATCTAATCTCTCCTTGATGTTTGGTCTTCTAGAAAGATATATCTGAAAATCTTACAACTTTACTTTTTCTCACTTCATTCTTTTCTATTTCTGCTTTCTTTGCTGTAACATTTTTTATTATTATTTCAGTGCTTCAGCATTGTGTTCTTTTGTCTCAGTTCTAGGATTAACAGTTTGGTTCAGAATTCAAACATATACATCTAGAGAATATACTCTCACAACTGACTAGTATCCAGTAGATGCATTAGGCAGGACTGTATCTTTTAGGCAGTCCTGAACTTAGAAGATGGTATTATTTGATGCAAGATGAAAAATATTTTTCTTTTTGCAATATTTGAAACAATTTTTCTTACTGTTTATATAACTGGATGTGTTTCCTTCTTTCGTTCTTTCATTTATTTCTTCTTTATTTCTTTTCTCAAGACCAGGTTTCTCTGTGTGGTCCCTGTCAAGCCTGATACTCTCTCAGTAGACTAGGCTGGCCTTGATCTCGCAGCAATCCATCTGCCTCTGCTTCCTAAGTGCTGGGATTAAAGGCATTTACCACCACCCCCTGACAACTGTGTGTTTTCTAATATTCGGTAGCTTTATTACTTCATTAGTGTTGCTGTGATAAAATTCTATGACCAAAAGAAGCCTACAGGGGCTAGTGTTTTTCTTTGTGCACTAGAAGAACAGGATCTATCATGGTGTCGAAGACAAAGAAACAAGTTGGGAAATGTTGACCAGAGCCTGACTGGTCACAATTTCATCCACACAAAGGAACCAGAGGGAAGACAGGACATGGGGCGAGGTTGCAAAACTTTAAAGACCACCTACCTAGTGATGTCCTTCCTCTAATATAGCTCCAGCCCTAAAGGGTTCAGAACCTTCCCAAACAGTATCACAAATCAGACAGCAACTGCTCAGATGCATGAGCATATGGGGGCATTTTATATTCAACCATAAAGCTATCTGGCTTTGTTCACTTCATACTCTTCAATAAAATGCGTCTTTATTGTCTAAGACACATGTAATATCACAGCAAAGAAAAAATTATATGTTTGGTGGTATAGTGCACCAGATACTAACATTTAATTTTTAGTTTATTTCTCAGTTATTTTACACGAATTACTAATTCTATCTAAAATTCAATTTATCCTGGTTCCATGATTATTCTGGAATATTACAACCTTATTGCTTTTTGTCACACCCAAATCTAACCAGAAAAATCTCCAATATATATTTGTTTTCTTTGTAGAGTCTAAATGCCATCCTTGTGACACCAAAATTTCCTGGACATAATCTCAGTAATAGAAATATACATTATATGTGTGACTTGTACTACAGATTAATAACATAGAAAACCACCCAAGTCCAATAAACTTGTCAACAACTACCATGCTTCTAAAGAAAGAAATACAGGACACCTGAAAATATGCTTTCTTTGCACATGAGTCTGAGTCACTTGTTGTACTGCTGTCTATGGATGACCAGTCAGTAACGGGTTATGTGACTCCAAACTAATATATATGTATGTATACATATTATTATATCCCAAGAGGCAAAACTAATGAAAGTATAATTTGTCCTGAATAAACGCAAATGATGCCAATAGTGCCACACCATCAAGGTCAGACAGGTGTTCTACTTATTTCTAGTCAGGACAAGAGCTAAGGAGAAGGGAGTACTTTAGAAGTCAAGGAGAATTAAGAAAATAATTCTTCATTTCTTTTTAGTACTTCTGAATTTATTTATGTATTCGGCCTTAGTTTTTCTTTTTCCTATTTCTTGAATATTTTCTCATAGAACTATATGACTCTGAACTTTCTAAAAGGCCCAGATAAGAGGTCTGTAACACAAGTTCTAAGAGGTCATAATAATAAAAGCCCAGAGTCAGATATGTGGGTAAAAGATGATAGATAAGAGAAATGAAGGAACAAGCATAGCAACACTTTACCTTGACAACTTCCCAGCAGAAAGGAGAGTAAATTCTTGCTTCCTCCCTCTTATAGTCCTTTCTCTGCCCAGCCATCTTACTTACTGTCTCCACCCAGCCATCTCACTTCCTGTCTGTTGTTTAGCTCCACCCTCTGATCATCATACATGTTTTATTTATAAAAACAAGATATCACCACATATCCCCTTTTGTTTAAAAATAAAAAAGTTATAAATGATATAAGAAAAACTATATGCAATAAGTACAATATCTACAGGCAATATTATATACAGGCACTAAGGATCATCAATGTCTATTTCATTAGCATTTAACAAATTCAGAGAAAATACTCCATTATTTATCCTATATTGATAAGACGAAAGTCTTGTACCTAATATAGTTTCTATTACAATTCCCATTATAAAATTACATTTTAATGTCTCTCAACCTATTACACTTAATACATCTTTTGTGGGTTTCTTTTTTGAGATTGGTAAACAATGAAAACTATAACTACACGATCTAGACTGAAACTCCCTCAGAGACCCAAGAAGGAATTGATACTGAGTAAACAGGATTTAAAAGCAAGCAACTTCCAAAAAATGTGAGAGAAATGACAAAAACAGCTGGCTGCCTGGACAGTTACCTAAGGTTGTTCTGCTACTTTGGGCCATACATATTCCCTTATAGGCCTAGAATCTATGACAGACTTTTCTGTGAAGGAGGATATTCTGAAGGACTTCCTGCCTTGTCTAGGCAAGGTTTGTAGTCACTCTCTTTTTTGTCTTGTTTGTTCAATTTGGACAGCATACTTTCAGCAATTGAGAAAGGCACACTTTCTTGTCCAGTGGCTACTTTTGCCAGAAACAACTGTAGATTCCATGTGGAGCTTCTTTGATGAACATCATCTTCTCTGTAGTTCCTTCTATGCCCATCATCTTGCCTGAAGTAGATTGGTGCTGCCAGGAGAAGACAATTTAAATGTCTTATTCTGTAGCTCTCTAAAGTGTTTGAAGATGATCTATCTACAATATATCTCTGTTTGAACTTGCAGACATTACCTAGTATAAGTTTGATTGAAACAGGTGAGTCATTATTAATATACATTTCCTTATTATCTTATATAGTTGTTAATAATACTTTTCAAGGACTAGAAATTTGCATTACATTATTAATGAGCTGTGTAAGTGCAATACCTTGAATAATATTTGAAATATATGCACACTATGTCTTAAATTAATTTCAAAATAGTATCAATATACAATATTTGTATACATTATATAAAAATCTAATCCTACATAAAATATTTAAAACTAGTAGTTGCTTTTTAGAAGTAGATTCAATACTTTACCTTCTTATCTCATCATATCTATATACCTCCCTTTTTCTTTTCACAGAATATTCAATAATCAACCTTTTTATCCTATCATTTATCTATCACCCACCCCCTCTTTTTTTCATTACCAACAAGTTTTAAACAATGCCCTAAACAATGACAAATATCCATAACCATAAACCACTCACCTCACCTCTTGGGAATGTGTCATGTTCTTAATGTTACTTCCTGCTTCTGGGGGCAACAGCATGTTTAGGGAATCCTAAAAGAAAAAAATGTGGTTAATTGCAAAACTGTATCATTTTTTCCATTCTCTGAATAATAGGAGAGTGTAGTACTTGTCTCATGTCCTGGCTAAAGTAGTTTGTGGGGCTGGCTCATCTCACCTAGCCATCTAAAAATTGTTCTGATCAGTGTCTGTGAGGCTGGATCATCTCATATGACCTCCTCAAAATTATTCTGAGCAGTATTTAGTACAAAGTGTATCATTTGTTGGAGCTGTCCAGCTTAAAGGTGGTGGCATAGTTCTGGTGAAATTGCTATTCTGGGTCCCCAAAGGTCATGGCATGGTCATGGTTAACTGTCAGAAAAAATGGTAAAGACTCAAACACAAAATCATGTACAGGAATTTAGACCAAATCTTTTCTATAATTACTTAGTTCTCTATATGACCATTAATATCATGACAAAAAGTGTAAAATACATATATATATATATATATATATATATATATATATATATATATTAGTCTTATAAAATTTTAAATAATATACCTCAAGAAATTTCAATGATTCAAAATAAAATCAAAGGATTATGAGATTATCAGCAATACAATAGTCCATTACTCTTTTTCTTCTGTTCCATTTAAGGTGGATCTTCTGACATGATAAAAAAAGATGTTTGATTTTTCTTTTACAAGCCTACTGGGGTTTAGAGAAAAAGAGAGCCAAATTTCACCTCCAAAGCCAGGTTTAATATTTAATTGGACCAGGATTACAAAATAAAACATTTCCATTATGTCTATAGGGAAGAGAAGAAACAAACATTTGGAAGATTTAAAAATTTTATCCTGTTGTAAATATGATGTGCCAATAGGCAAATTTTACTCATTTTCTTGGGACAATTTTTCTGGATGATGTTCTTTTCTTCAGATGTCTTATTTGTCCAGTACTCTCTGGATTCCTTAGCTGGATACATTTATTCTCCTGAAAAGAGAAAAATTAAACCCTTCCCCAACCCTACATTTTAGGGAGGTTCTCCTTTGGCTTCTCCTTATATCTGATCAAATGAGAAGCATTTGTTGGTTTTATAGGTTAGTTTATATTAAATGGCCATACTGAGTGAGGAACTATCATCTCTTCCAATTAAGAGGTGTCTTGGTAAAATCAATTCTTTATTGATTTTAATGGTTACCTGTGGAAACAAAGAAAAACCTCTTTTCCAACAAAACACATGTCCTAGATTCCATTCTGAGGTCAACACATTTTTGAAGTTCACCCACTAATTTAATTTCATATTTTTTTTATCCAATGTCTCTCCCCAGCTGTTGCTTTCTCATTAGCATTCAGAAAATTCAAAGTGAATAAAGCACTATTTCTGGGGTTCGTTATCATCCATTTTAGTTTATCAAATTCACTTAGAGTTTGATTTGATCTTTTTATAACTGCCTGAAATGTAGAATTATTTGGTATACCTGTACTATGCTTTATATTATAATAAGCAAGAAAACTTTTATTTTCATAGACACATATGGTGGAGCACTGTCCATTTTTATTTGTGCAGGTATACCCATTATGGCCATAACTTCTAGCAAATGTGCAGTTACTTAATTGTTCTTTTCTGTACTCAAAGAAGATGCATATTGAAAAACTGTATGTGTATTGATTGTGTAGTATACATATATTAATTTTCCTAATTCTACAAAGTATAACACATCCATCTGCCAGATTTCATCCCTCTGAATACCCTTTGAGTTACATTCTGCAGGTAGCGGAGTTTGGTTATATAAGAACAAATAGGAAATTTCCTTGTAATAACCTTAGCTTGTTGCCAAGTGATAGAAGAATCCTTTTTAAAAATTTGCTATTGACATGGTGTTTTTAAATGAAATTTGGAAGCTTTAGCGTATTTTCTATCGATAGTTGATCAATTTGACATTGGATTGTGCTAGAGGGGCCAGCAGATCTGTACGGTATTAGATGTGATATATATATATATATATATATATATATATATATATATATATATATATATATTCCAATTCCTGATTCTGTTTTGTAAATAATAAGTATTAATATCAGTTCTGCATCATCTGGTAAATATTCAGCAGTTTCAATATGCAAAACAACTGTTTCTGCATATAGGGAATCAGTAACTAGTTTCAGAGTTTCTTTATGATCTATTAGCAGCATGAGAATAGAATATAATTCTGACTTTTGGACAGAATTATAAAGACTTTGTTCCACTTTAAATTTTCTGATTTGTAACCTCACTTTCCTTATTTATTTGCATCAGTATAGAATGTAGGGGCTCCAGTTATCGGTGTTTCCCTTACAATGTGAGGACAGATCCAGGTAGTTCTTTTTCATAAGTTGAATTTTCTTGCTTTTGGGAAAATCGTTCATCTCTCTCCCAAAACAATATTACTGCAAACTCTTTTCCAGGGTTCACTTTCTACCCATGATTTGTCAATTTCATCATTCATGAAACATAGTATAATTTCTGTTGGATCATTTTGGCTATTTGAAAAAGTCTCCATTTTACTTTTAGAATCAACTGAGAGACACTTTTCAATAAGTTTTTAACTTTTTAGTTGCTTTATGTGGTAAAAATATCCATTCTCTGATAGTATCTTTCTTCTGCATTAAAATTCCTGTAGCGGAATGATTAGAGGGCTTTTTGAGGAAAAATCAATTAAGCTTTGCATCCTCAAAAGTCCACAATGTACACTCTATAATGTTACAATAAATCTTTCTGCCAAATGCTGCCTGAGCCCCACTACCAAGTGTGAGCTTTACACCAGCCACCCGCCTGAGTTAGGGCCCAAATGAATACACAGAAACTTGTATTAGGTACAGTGCTGCTTGGCCAATGACTAGGATTCTCATCTGTTATCTCAGTCTTAACTATCATAAACCTGTATATTTTATAACACTTATCTTATAGGATGCCTTATTGTCATCCCTCCTTGCTGGTAGATCACATTGTGCTGCTGGAGCAGGAGTGGAGGGGAAAAGAGGGACGCTTCCTGTTTCTCCTTTAAATATGAGTCTCCTTGCTATGTCACTTCCTGCCTGGATCACCACTTATCTACTATATTTCCCAGAATCTTAGTTGACTCCTTGTCCCATCTACCTTGCTGTCTCATTGGCCAAACAGTATTTTATTTAACAATTAATAAGATAAACATATACAGAAGTACTTCCCCCATCATCTCCTCTTTTATGTCTAAAATAAAAGGATAACTTATCTTTTATAATAACTGAAGAAATCTATAACCATAAATATCTGTCTTCAACTCTATCAAAGACCACAGAAGGATAATATATAGTCTCTAGAATTGACAGAGACATCTATCTCGATACCTGGACAGTCACCCAAAGTTCCTTTGTAATGTTGGGGCATCCATCTTCAGCCCACAGGCCATAGTGTGTCTGACACACTTCTCTATTTCAACAGGAACTCTTCAGTGCTGTCTTGTTTTGTAAGTTCAGCAGTCACTTTTTTGGGGGTTCTGCATGTCCAGTTTATACAGCAACACACAGTCCAGGCAAGAGCAGTTTCTTGCCCAAATGGCTAATCTTGCCATGTTGAAAGCAAACTCCATAACGAGTTTCTTCAATGCCTATCATCCTTTCTGACATAATTGGTGTGCCAGGAGCAGTTGTGTCTCACTGACAAGAAAAACCCTAAACCATTTAAATGCCATATTTTTGTAGGTCTTTGAAAGGTTTGAAGTATACCTATTCATCTCAAATACATCTTTGTATATCTAGAAAACCTAACTAACCTAATTATAAGTTCTGAATATTATAGGTAAAATATCTGTATAAACACAATACCTAAACAAGAGGAGACATATACATATCACAAAACTGTCCTTAAAGTTGTATCAATAAGTGAAAATCTATACCAATGCAAAGTATTCATTCCTATATCCTATTCCCCTTTTCTTTCTTTAAAAAGAGATTGACTATGCTCATTATCATTTATAACTAAACCCATTTAAATGAAAACAAACATTATTAAACAATATTTGGGGATTTGGGTGTCGTTCTTTCTAAAATGCTTCCTGCTGATTAGTGGCAATGTTTGTGTCATAGGGATTATGATAAAAAATAGAAACCTGACCAAGTCCTTGTTTTTGTAGTCTGTAAGGCTGTATCATCTCAGCTTTAGGGGATCTTGCTTGATCAAACCATATTAGTCTGGAAGGAATCCATAGCTTTTTATTTTCTGTGGAAATACAAGTAAAACTTTTATTTCTAAGTAGCCTGTCCTTAGACTTAAATTTTGAAGTTAGGGCATTTTTAAAATCTATAAATTGGATTAATTTAGCAGCATTTATAATCAAATGTATTTTAGCAGCATTAATTTTTTTCCTCAGCAATCAAACAATTTAAGACAACAGTATGGCATTTAGTATCCAGATTCTCTGTGTATTTTTCATCTCTAGGTGGCTTTTTTTACCATTCTACTTTTACTTTCTTTTGTTTATTTTTTTGAGATAGGGTTTCTCTGTGGAAATCTGCCTGCCTCTGCTTCCTTCAGCAAATCCTACTGACGTTGGCCACCACAACTGGCTACTCTATTTCCACCTGTTACTTTTTCTCTCAAAAGCCTACATATATTTTTAAACCCAGTGTAAACCTTCAGAGATTTTTCTTTATCTGGATCTGTCTTTATCATCTTGGGAGTGCTGAGTCTAAACTCCAGAAGCCTAGGGATGGTGCAAGCATATGGAAGCTGCTCTGCGATGCCTCTCAGCAGCCCGACAGTGCAGGCTGTGGTGGCAGGTTTCCCTCTTTCTCTGGGAAACTTGGGGCATGGGGTCATCCCACTCACTGACAACATTCTGTTACGATAAATCTTTCTGCCAAAAGCCACCTGAGCCCCCCACCACCACTTATCTACTACATTTCCCAGAATCCTCTTTGACTCCTAATCCTGTATAACTTGCCATCTCATTGGCCAAATAGTATTTTATTTAACAATCAATAAGATAAACATAAACAGAAGTACTTCCCCCATGACTGTAATTTCTCTTCCACAAAAGCCAATTCTCTCTCAGCTTCAGCTGTTAATTCCATAGGACTATTTAAGTCCTTGTTACCATTTAAGTTTTTGTTACAATTAATTAGTTGATCAGGTTTTATCCCAATAGTGTGCCTTAGATTAGAAATGTCTCCTAGCAATCTTTGAAAATGGTTAAGAGTACATAATAAATCTCTCTTATTTTGCACATTTTGCAGTTTAATTTTTGTAAACCTATTTCATAACCTAAATAATTAATAGAATCTTGTCTTTGTATTTTTCAGGAGCATTTTTAATCCCCCAAGAGGCATAATTTTCTTTACTTCTTCAATTCTCTAAATTACCTACACTTGAATCAGATAAAGGATGTCACCATGTAATAATAAACAATAGATTAAGGAAAGTACTTACATATTATTTCTAATGGCTGACATAGAAAATGTTGGCACAGTGTAGGGATATTTTTACATTCCCTGTGTGAGAGTACCTTCCAATCATATCTCTTAGCAGGCTGCGAATTATTTATTATACATGGTCACTGTGAAGGCAAATTGTTCTGTGTGCCTTTGTTGCAGTGGTATACTAAAGAAACACTCTTTTAAATCAATAAATATAATAGGCCATCCTTCAGGCAATAGAGAAGGAAAAGGAATTTCAAATTTAAGGAGCCAGTTTGTTGTATCACCTTATAAACAGCTCTTATATATGTTACCATTCTCTATTTACCTGTTTTCTTTTTAATAACAAATACAGGAGAATTCCAATTGCTGGTTGATTCCTCTATATGTTCTATATTTAGTTGCTCATGTACCAGCTTTCTTTTCTTTTTTTTCCAAGACAGGATTTCTCTGTGTAGCTTTGGAGCCTATCCTGGCACTCACTCTGGAGACTAGACTCACCATGAACTCACAGAGATGCTCCTGCCTCTGCCTCCTGAGTGCTGGGATTAAAGGTGTGTGCCACCAATGCTTGGCACCTATACCAGCTTTCTAAAGCCTTCAGTTTCTCTGTTGTTAAAGACTACTGTGCAACCCATACAGGTTTGTTTTTCAGTGATTTTAATAGTGGGTCTATTGGTATATTTGAAAGATTAGAAGCTGTTGTGTCCTATTCTTGTGCAAACTGAATGGTTGGTTGTCATTCTTTATATAACCTACTTGTACATATTCCAGAGCCATGTGTTCATTTATGGTTTGTTTCTAAGTTTGGGGTAATGTTATTCTGAGTATTCCATTGCTGTAACAAATCATATCCCCACAAATTCATTGCAATATTAGGAATATATAGGTTTAATATTCTCTTCTGTCCTTCTGGCTCTATATATTCAAGCCATCTTGTGCTCTGTTTTACCTAAGATAAAGTTTCAATCCCTAAAAGTTGAACATTTACCTCCTAAAGAGGCCAATTTTAATGCCAATATTCTTTCTATATAATTGTCAAATCTGCTTCCGTGTCTATCAAAACTTCAATGCTAAAATCACCTGCTCATCCTGTTAATTTCGGTCTCTGATCATTTATAGAAGTTCACCAATATACTTGCTCTGTGAGTTTTTAAAATTTTTGTTCTTTCTTTTATAGATATTTTATCATCGCATGCAGTATGATTCCCTATAATATATATTATGCTTTTTTATTGCTCTGGGAAGGAGTTTCCATGGTGACAGGAAAGTGCTGAGTCAAACTTGGCACAGGCATCAGCAAAACACCCTCAGAGAGTTTCACAATGGCCAAGTAATTCCTTGACAAAATCTTGTTGACTTACATTCTTTTCTCCAATGCTCGCCTTTGTCGAACCTTCTGCATAATCCAGAAGGGAGAGTATTCTGTTTTGTTTATCTTTATAAAAAGCAATGTTTCTAGAAACACCCTGTTTACTACCCCCTTTAAAATTTGCAAAAATTTAAAAAAATTGACATTTCAATTTTTCTTTAAAACTTTTGAAATCACCTATCTATATATCATTATCATCTTTATGAGTTTCAATATTAATTATATCTTGGATCTAATCCTCCAAAGGTCTTGACCTTGACTTTAAATGCCTAATTATCTTTTGGCATTTTCAAAAGCCATTGATTCAATTATTATTTTTCTAGATTCTGCATCTGTTATTATTCTATTTACTGCTAATGATCGTCTTTGTTAGGAATACATGAAGGTTTCCTTTGCTCCCTATATAACTTCTATAAATGACTTATTTTTATTTCCTACTTCCCCAATGCTGTCTTAAGCATTCAAAGATGATGCATGGCATGAAACCAAGAAGTGACATTGCCTTAATAAGTAACATAATCTCTTCTAAGAAAATGATCTTGGGAGATATTCATACTTGTCTCTTTAACCCTTTGTTCAATATTCTTAGTCTCTTCTCTGACTCAGGAAGTCCCTTGTAATTGTGGACCAGACTCTAGAACAACTTTAACAAATCTATCCAGTCTATAAGGATAACTCTATTACAATCCACCATGTATTTATCATCTTCTTCACAAATGGTGACTGTATGCCATATAAAACTACTGCATACTTGAATTTCCCTAAATCTAATAATGTGAAAGACTTTCAAGTAGCTCTCATATAAGCTACTCAAATCTCAAATCATCATTTGGTGATTCCTGTAAGGTTACTGGATATATTGAGATTGGTTGTCTTAAGACCTTATAGTGTTCATTTTTAACCCGATAATGCCATGCAGAATTTGTTTCCACATTTAATTCCCCAGCCTGAGTTTTAATATCTCTATAATCTGCTACAATATATTTTACTCAGGCCTGCATCTTGGCATTCATGTCAACCATCTATTTTATAGATAAACCAAGAATTATCAAATTGATAGTTAACAGTATGTCAATCTTGGTTAAATTGACCACCACTTCATTTAATTGCTCCAGGCTATAATGTTTCCCATTTTAACATGGAAAAATCTTTTTTTAAACTAATTCTTTCCTTTAAGTATTTCCAATAGACTTAACAAATATTCCAACATTCTCAGTGAACTTTGAGGTGTAGCATCTCTGATTCTAGAACTAGCAAGTGGATGTGAGCTGAGAGTGGCAGCCAGAGGACAGGGGCTGTAGGGAAGGCCCAAAATCCATAGTGGTGTTGGGAGAGGTAGAGTGATAGAGAAAGAAAATAAAGCAAGATGTCTGTCTGAAAAACACACATGGGATTGGTAAGAAGAAACAAGTGTGGTGGTTATTTGTCAGAGGGCAAAGACACCAGAGTTTGGGTTGCAGCTGAAGTCTGTTCAGAAAACCTACACCTGAATATTCTCACACTTGCTCAAAATTTGGGGAAAATCAAAAGAAAATCTATCAGGTCATGCAGTGCTTCAGGGATCTCAGGCCTGGGTCTTGGCTGGTGTCTCAAAGAAGATTTCTTGTGAATTTGTACCTTTATGTGGGTGCCAATCTGTATGATGAGTTTAAATAGGTCTTAATAATAAAAGCCTGGCATCAGATATAGGGGTAAAACGATTAGCAAGACGAGTGAGCAAAACCATAGCTGCACGTTACCTTGGCAATTTTGCAGCTGAAAAGAGAATGAATATCTGTTTCCTGTTTTCTGTATTCCTTTCTCTGCCCAGCCATCTCATTTCCTGTCTGTCTGTTAGCTAGAGACAAGCTCCACCCTCTGATCTTCAGAAATGCTTTATTTGCAAACAAGATGTCACCACAGAGGACAGTACTCTAATTGAACTGAACCAGTCCTCTAGGCTCAGGTCAATATAAATACTGTGTATCCATGTGTATGTATATATGTGTACATATATGTATGGATCTGTGTGTGTACATATTTGTGTGAGGGTATGTGTGTTGATGTGTGTGTGTGTGTGTGTGTGTGTGTGTGTGTGTGTACTCGATATGTGTGTAAATGGTATGTGTCTGTGCATGTATGTGTTTTGTGTGTGTGTGTTTCTGTGTGTTGTGTGAGAGTTTAAGTGTGTGTTTGTTGTCTATAGCATGTCCTTTTTTGCACAGAAATGTTGAGGATTTTTTTTTTTTACTGAAACTTTAATTGACACTCTTCACAAAGTATTTTCACAAGAAAAATCATTCCAGCAAGCTTGACCTAAAGTGGAACATCTGTAAAAAATTAGGTCCTTCCTGAGTACAAAAAAAGTGATATGCTGGTTTCACATGAGTTATTTTAATTTATGAAAACCAAGAGCTTCAGATGTAGGACAATGATGTAACAGTTTCCTAAATATTTTTAGGGACATACATGCAATCACAGCAAGACACACGTACACACACACACACACACACACACACACACACACACACACACACACACAATCACACACAATTGTGACAAGTTCCAGGACAGCCTGGAATAAAAAAGTGAATTCCTAGTTAACTTGGGTGACAAATAGTAATACCCTATACTTAAAAAGTTATAGTAATGATTATTCTATATCAAATGATCTTTGACCTTTCTGGGGGGAGAGGATAGAGTCTCATGGAATTTATCTCATACTTTTGTATTCAAGCAATCCTCCTGTCTCAGCTTCCCAAGTACATAACAAATTATTGCCTACTTGTACTTGGTGACACAAAACAAATATTCTATTGGCTATACAAAAGAGCAAAATATTATGAGAAAAGGGATGAGTTGGTGAGCTTCCCACAACATGTTCATAATAGGACCTGTTGATACAAGCTGGAGCAAATCGAAGAAAAGAACCTTGAGAGAAAAATAAACTAGAAGAAAGAAAAACCCCAAAGCACATGTATTATACTTGGATACACTAATTTACTATGCAACACCCTTCTTGTCTCAGTAGATTAACCATGTGAGTGTGTGTATTTCATAAAAGTTTAGTCCCTGTAGTGGTGAGCCATTCCTCTTCACTCTTGAAAAGAAATCATCTGGAACATAGATGCTCAAGGAAGCAACAGATGTGATAGAGCGCTGGATAGTTCAAAAGAGCAACCAGGGCTCAAAATGACTTACCTAATATTTACTATGTCTGCTCATGTTCCAGTATATGCAGCACAAGATACTTTCTATGCTTAGATGTGGCTATATGACTGGGAATGTATTGCCTATATTCAAAGAATGGCTATATGATGAACACCTGGTTTTGTCTATGCCAAGACACTCGAGAGAATAAACACTCTTTGCAATGAATTTGACAGATGATATGTGTTTCTTTAGAGACTATAGTAAGGAGCAGAAAATGCCATCTAAAGAGGAGAAACATTCTTTGTAGCAACCTCTTCTAATTAAAGGGCGTAATTACTCCATTTATGAGTCTCATAGTCTACAGGTAATTAGTGGGCATGTTTATAAATAATTTAAAAAATATCTAAGATGTTCTCATAATTTCTATAGGATTCACACAAAATGGTTTCAAAAACTGACATAATGGGTAAACCAGGAGCCTGTCTAAAACTGGCAATCTCTTGTAGCCATTTTTAAGAAAGAATGATTCTTACAACATACTTATAAAATTACTTCTAAATCATCATCAGGAGTTCAGATGACAATTCCCACCAGATCTCAACTATTGTATATTTATTTCTTTTACAAGAAATTAGAATGTCTTTCCTCAGAATAATATTTGTATCTTACTATGAAAGGAAAAAGAAAGGTATGAAAACATATGGGGAACTTATACAATCAACTATTCCAACTATAAATTTGTCAGTAAGAAATCATTTCTGCATACACATGATTCTACATTTACTTGCAGTACTAGGAGCTGGGTTGTGGGGGGACTTAGTTGTTGAGCACCTGCCAATCATGCATGAGGTCCCAGAATCAATCCCTAGAAAAACCAAAATCAACCAGTCAGCCAATAATGATATAAAGTACATCGTAACACCACAATCTTTTTATATATTTTATTTCATTTTACATAGCAACCCTAGTTCCCTGTCCCCTTCTTCTGCCCCTCTCCTGCCCTGTTCCCACCCCTGTCCACTCCTCAGGGTGTTTAAGTCCTCCCATGGGTAGTCAACAATGCCTGGCACAACAAGTTGTGGCATGAGAAAGACCCCCCCCCCTGTATCAAGGCTGAACAAGCTATCCCATCATAGAAAATGGGCTCCAAAACCAGTTCATGCACCTGGAATGGGTCCTGTCCTTACTGCCAGCTCTCTGCCCAACAGATCATGTCACATAACTGTAACCAACATTCAAAGGGCCAAGTTCAGTTCCATGCAGGTTTCCCAGATTTCAGTTCATAGTCCATGAGCTCCCACTAACTCAGCTGTCTTTGTGGTTTTCCCCATGATGCTCTTGACCCCACTTGTTCATATGATCCCTCCTCCCTCTCTTCAACTGAACTCCAGGAGCTCAACCCAGTGCTTGGCTGTGAGTCACTGCATGTGTTTCCATCATTTACTGGATGTAGGTTCTATGATGACAATTAGGGTAGTCACTAATCTGATTACAGTGGAAGGCCCCATTCAGGCACCCTTACGAATATTGCTAGGAGTCTTAGCTGGGATCATTCTTGTGGATTTCTGAGTATTTCTATAGCTCCAGGTTTCTCCCTCTATCCAGATAACACTTTCATTGTTTTCCTCCATGGTGAAAAGGTTATCAATGTGAAACCACAATCTTTGATCAATTGTCATGAAAATGTACGACTTAGCATGAGAAAGAGGTTAAAGATAGCAAAAAATAAGTGAATGAAATATTGCATTAAATAATATTATGTTCAGTAAACAGTATCATTCAGAGACCAGTCAGCCCAATCAATAGAATTACATCAACATGGATATTGCAATCTATCAGCCTGAATAAGAACTGTGTCTGACACAGATAATTATTTACTTTTAGTGTTCAATGAATGGAAACCTTGTTCTTCTAGAAAGAGTCCAGTATTATCTGGAGAGATACCAGCCTTGTGGAGCTTGCTTACTTCAGCTTCATGTAGCATAGATCTGAAGCTGTGGGAAAGACAAGGCTTTGGAAATCTGGTTTTTGTAAACTTCTCAACATATTGTCACAATCATTACCATCTCTCCTTCAGGGTCCTTTATAAAAATCTGTCAGTAAACCTGTCAATAGTCAGATTGTCTTCTTCTTATGAGCTTGCTCAAGCCATTTTCCCAAGCTTCCAGCTCTGAGTTATGATATGTCAAAATGCACAGATAATTGGACTGTCAGTAAAGTATAGCAATATTAAGTAATACTGACTTTTATTTTCATTATGGACCAATCACACTAAAACACTCAGTGAAAAACCCAAAGCAGATAAGATATCAGAAAATCTTGCTCCCAATAGAAGCACTTTACCTTCCTTAATTATTTGACCATGGTGTTCTGGTCCATAACATTTCATATATGATAAGGATAGTGACCTTGTGTTTGTGAATGAAGGGACTTGGTTATTTGTAAATCTGAGAAGTAAAAGCCTTTAGAATGTTTGTTTCCCTTAATTCACATTGCAGGAAAAACATCTTCTGTGCCTACAAGTGCCATTGAATTTTCAACCTCCCTTTGATAATGTATTTCAAAGGCCTGATATTTTCTAACCAGGCTTTGAAGAAAGTCTGCCAGCAACAGCCCAATAGTTGTTTCCAGAAATCCTTTAGCTACATACACTCATACAATCAGATTTCCTATTTTGCAATGCTCAGTTTTGGGAAGCAGCTAGTTATTTAACTCATGAAAACATTTGTTATAAAGGAGATAACATCAAGAGGAGATGCACTTAGAGACCTCATGGGGATCTAATAATCTGTTTCCATTGTATATGTCATCAGTTCAGCAAATGGTTTGAATTCATGCACACAATGAGATTGGAATAAAATACCCAAATTCTCAAATTTCAGATGCAGGATGAATGAAAGAATGCAAAATTGATAAGTGCTAATGCTTCAAAATATTTAAGTTTATCTTTCCCGATTTTTTGCCACAACTGTAAGAACCTTCTTCCATTCCAGGACCTTTCTACAGAACAAATCCAAGTAAATTAATATACTGATACATTCTTCTCTGATTTGCACACACACACACACACACACACACACACACACACACACGGACACAACACTTCACAGATCCATGGGAACTTTATATGAGTGATTTCTTCAAAATTAGAAACAAAGCGTGGGGATGTATTGCTTTTCTCATAAAGGTGCTTGCCTTCAAGACTGAGAACTTGATCTCAATACAAGGTATCCTAACTGAATCCTGAAAAATTGTTCCTGATGTCCACATATGCACCATAGCGTGTCTTCATAAATACACACAAATGTACATGCACACACACACACACACACACACACACACACACACACACACACACAATTTAAAAATAAAGACAGACGAAAAGGGAATTATTTTTTAAAATAATAAGGATTAACAAGTTTCTACATTTGCATCTTACATTGGTAATAAGCAGTACTATCTGACCAGCCATTGAGGGATGAGGCCTAGTTTCATGAACAATTTTTTTTGTCTTGTTCAGTTACCCAAAGTGATTCACACTTTCCTGTGATACAGAATAAAATTTTCCAGCTACACACAATGTCACAGTTACAATGCAAAGTGCTGTCTTCAAGAGGATGACGGGGAAAGGAAAGATAACCTTTGATAGTGTCTGATTCTATCTGAACATCTTTATCAAGAAGTAAGTCAGTTTGAAAAGTACCAGCTCTAGTTAGTGATATCTTCCTTCTGTTACTTATCACTGTGGGAAGTTCTGGAAATGAGTGAAACTAATGGAAGATTGAGTGACACATCAGTTATTCCTTATATAGACTACACACAGCTCCCTCCAATTTTGCTGGAGATCTGGAAAACAGAATGCTGCCTATTTGGTAGCTAAAAATATTAATCCACTTAAAATGAATGAGCAAAATGTCAATGATTCCTCATCCATGGTTTAACATGTGTTTCAAACCAGTTTGAAATATAGGTTAAAAAAAAGGAAAACACAGATAGATTAGGGGGCATTAATGTGCAACTTGTAAGAAGCAAATAACAGGACATGCACACACACAGTTAATTTACTATAGAATTAGAAATAGTTTTAGAGATAAAGTTTCTACACTAGGCTGACCTTGATCTCACTGTGGATGATATTGAAGTCCTGATCATCTTACATGACCACTTAAGACCTGTAATTAAATAAATCTACAACAAAATTAAGCTTATTTGATACAGAGAACAGAACACATGCTAGAAAACACTCGATCAAACAAGATGCATGGCTGTCCTGAAATAAATGTCTTCATTTTTTATTTCTATTACATATTCAATTCTCCACATAAAGAAACACATATGTGTATTCTTTTTATATATGAAATGCACTACATATAGTTGTGACTTTCTGCACGTGGTGTCTTTTTTATTCTGTATTATGTTAACCTGAGTTATGTGACTTTGCTGAGTAGCTTCTATAGTTTCATCCTCTCATTTCATATTGTCACACATAACCCTTTTCTGCCAAATACTGACAGTCATGCCATCAGAAGATAATTATAAGTTAGAAAGTGATATCATTTCTGTTTCCAGAGGCATGGTTGTACTAAGCACAACTAAAAAAGTGCTCACCAGGACATTATTGTGTTCTCTTCTGGAATGGTACTTAGGTACTTAACATTCATTAAAAAGATAGTTAAATTTGTTGAGGAGAGATTGGTTAGTCTCATGGCAACTAATGGGAGGACTCTGATATAACATATCGTCCTGAACTCTTCTTAACAGTGAGATTTTATACTCTGTTTTCATGTCTGGTCCCCCTTGAGCTCTTTTTGTCTTCTCACTTCCTGCATCCTGTGGTGTGGGAAAGGGAATTGTATGATAACAAGCTGTGATATAACAAATGGTGGTGGAGAAAAGAGAATTTCTGGGAAATCCAGAAGGGCAGTTTTCCTTTATAGATAAGTTGTACCTGCTTTCCTGTGATTTTATTTGTTCATTAATTGCCTTGTTAGGTTATTGAAAAGCATAGTACTTTTGCTTTTAATGAACAATTCCCAGGGCTACATTATAAAATATGAGTAATAAACTGTCTTCCAATCACAAAGAGGTTTGGCCTATTGAGCAAATATTACTGTGGTAAATATTACAATAGATTTATGAATGACAGATAATGAGGACATGTGCCATAGCAGAGAATTTGTCTTATGGGCTGAGACAGATAATTCAAAGATACCATTCAAATGTAATTGGGATTCAGGACATTTCACACAGCATAAAATGAGGTGTTGCTGTGTATATACTTCCTAAGTCGACAAATACATACAATCAAACCTCAGACAGGCAGTGACAGCAAACTTCTTTAATCCCAGTACTTGGGCAACAGAGGCAGGCGGATTTCTGAGTTTGAAGTCAGCCTAGTCTACAGAGTAAGTTCCAGGACATCTAGGGCTACACAGAGAAATCCTGTTTCATAAACGAAACAAATAAAATCCCAAGTCCTTTTCTACATAAACATATAAACATTTTCATAGAAACTAACATTTCATCAGAAATTGAGAACAACACTAATTTTTTCCACAGCTGTACTTAGGACAGTTATTTTTTTCTAACATAATATTTTATTGAGTATTTGGGGAATCTCACATGTACACACCCATCACATTGCTTCCCAGTCCACCTCCCTGCACTTGTGACCAATCCCCCAATCAAAAATAAGTCCAATTTGGGTTATTTACATACTAATTGGAGCATGGTCAAATGTGTGTCTTCAGTCATTCTTATTACTGCCAAAGTGGCTTATTTGCTCTTTAGTCTGTGGGACCATGAATCATGGACTTTCACATGGTTTCTGGGGCTCCTGGTTGAAGTAGGGACACAGGCCCACACCTGGCCCTCAGATACAGCAGTGACTAGCACATAAATATGTCTTCAGGTGAAAGAATAGACCACCAACATCCACCTGATATTATGTCAGCATTGGCCACTACATCAGCCCAGACCCTGCTGCAATAAGACCATAGGCCCAGACAGAACCTTCAGTGGCATCACCAACCTAGATGTCACCACAGCCCTTGGTGGCAGCACAGCTGAGAAACATCAACATAGCTTCAGGCTGATTCACAGACCACAGGGAACCTCAGGCCTCTCTCATGCCCATCACTGCTATCATGTCACCAGCTGCATATCTTTCCACAGTGTACTCACTGCTCTGCCTCTCTATCACTTCCATTTCCCCATCATCTGTTCCTTCATAGTCCTTCCCCACACTGGTGGGGGCATTTCTTAGGAGAGTTTTATTTTTTGCATGTGGAGTGGACAGAATGAGAACCAAACAGACACCTGCTTTGCACAGTTGGAGTTAAAATGAATGGCACTCCAGGTGATTTTGACTTTACCTCAAAAAGCATTGTCACTCAAGAGGTGTTTTCAGATGAGTCACTAAAATTAATTCCAGCTGGAAGGGCACTGTGGGTTTGTCTGGGTGATGGTCTTTAACAGTTGGCCAATATCAAGAACTTAAGGCATTGATGTGGATCCATGGCAGAGCCCTTGCCTCCTATTTTCAAAGACTCGTGTTCATTTCCCAGCATCTCAGTATGGCTATTATCAGCAATAGTAGCATTTAGACCATACCTGGCTCTTCCTCCACATATTAAGTGAATTAAGAAAATTGCAAACTCTAGTACAATCATGAGCAGGTGATGAAAATTTAGAGAAGATTAAATTATATAAAGATGGCACAAGTCACTTAGTGTTCAAAGAAAAATTATACTTTTAACATATTTATAAAAATTACTGTCTGTCCCTCAAGCTAAAATTTACCTTGGATTTTATATAAAAAGATAGGTTTCAATTATTGCTAAAGGCACATATATTTTCCTATAATACTCTACAGAAGAATGGAAAAAATACACATTATTTGAATAGATTATCTATGAGTCCTAAGAGTAGTACTGAATATTGAAAGAAACAGGAAATGCAAATGAGAAAATTAAATCATCCTTTTGGAGAGAAGATGTGATTGGAGTGATCCTGTGTTGGAAAGGGAATAAAACCAGAATTACATGAGACCAGAGGGAGCATGTGTGAGTCACACAACCAGAATTAAGATGAGACCTGAGAGGAAGGCATGGGTAAGGACACACAATCAGAATTAAGATGAGAGATATACATCAACACCTGGAAAAGGGGAAAGAGACAAGATCTCCTGAGCAAATTGGGAGCATTGGGGGATGGGGAGGAAGGTAGGAGGAAAGAGAGGGGTGGAGGAGATCTTGAGGTATCAGGAAGATAAGGGAATACAGAAAAAGAGCAAGAAAAGAGATGCCTCAATAGAGGGAGCCATTGTAGGTTTAAAGAGAAATCTGGCACTAGGGAAATGTCAAGAGATTCACAAGGATGAACTGAATTAATAATCTTAGCAATAGTTATAAGATTGATAACTACCTTACATGCCATCCTAGAGACTTCACCCAGTAGCTGATAGAAGCAAAAACAGAGATTCTCAGCTAAGCAGTGAGCCAAACTCCTGGAATTCAGTTGTAGAGAAAGAGAAGTGATTGAGCAAAGGGATCAAAACCATGCTGGGAAATCCCACATTAGCAACAGACCTTGTTGGGAACCAAATCTCAGGGTTGGGCATGAGATCCTAGGCCATGCTTGGCAGGCCACATAGTTAACCTTTACATAGCAGCTCCTTAGAACATCATCTCCAGAAAAGAAACAACTTAACCCAGTCCTCCACCCACAGGCTCAGTCACCTAAGCAACCATTCCTTAATCATGAACTCTTTATCCTGCCAAACATCCTCTTTTTGACTTCCTAATATCCTGCCTATACCAACACCTGGTGTGCAAAGAACCCATTCTGCCCATCCCCATATCCTGACTATATAAGCTAGCCTGAGAAAAGTAAAGTTTGCCACTTGATCAGAATCCTGTCTTGTGGTCGTTATTTCTGCGTCTCTTGTCCTCATTCCCTATCCCTGAATCTCTTGCCCCAGGTTGATGTCCTGCAGGTCGGGACAAAACCTGACTAAGTGTGAATTCACAGATGCAAGTCTGACAGCTGGGTGACCAGCATAAGACCAAATCATGCCCGCTGAAAGTGGGTGTCACTTGGGAGATGAGGGAGTGTATGGGACCTCTGGCAGTAGAATCAGTATTTATCCCTAGTTCCTGGACACTGGCATCCCATTCCCTATAGAGGGTTACTCTCTCAGCCTAAATACGTGGCAGAGTGCCACAAATGATGTGATAGATTTTATGATCCCCTATGGGAGGCTTCACTCTCTTTGAGGAATGGATGGTGGTGTGGGATGGGGAGTTGTGGGGGCCATGCAAGGACAGAAGGGAGAGGGAAGTTGGATTGGTATGTAAAATAGTATTGTGCTTAATTTAAATAAAAAATCTTAAAAGAGAAGCAAAAAAGAAAAGAAAAGTAAACAACAACAAATGATGATACTAGAGGGGGAATCATGGGTAAGGACATACAATCAGAATTTGAACTTTTCTGGTTTCTATCCACTGACTAGTGACTTGGATAAAATTATGCTTTGGAATCAGTTTTGTTGTTGATTGTTTTTACAGAAATCTTAATGTCATTGGTTTCTAAATGGGATAAAAAGAGGACTTGAAATATTTATGATAGTGGGAATTTTGATGATTTGATTAAATTAAAATAAAAAGTCACACGTATTCTAATTGTGTCACAAAGATTCTAATCATGACATGAGTCCAGTTAGCACTAATGACAAGCACACATTTGAAAACTTGTCAGGAGATAATAATGTTTGTCTTGAAGAAAATTTACACATAAAGAAAGCAGAAACTGTGTCAACAAGAAGCTATTGCCTGAGGGGGTTAGGAAAAGCTCCTCAAAAGTTACTATTTGACCATTTACTTTAGGCACTCATATGAGTCTAAAGAGAGATGATCAAATTTGCAGATTTCAGTTAGTGCCTCACAGTTGGACAGACAATAAGATATTAAACCACACAAAGACAATTTCATAGAGAATCTTATGAAAACACTACAGTGTTTCTCATTTCTTTTAATGGTGGGTAAAATGGGTTCATTACCATAGCTTTTTTCCTGTATTATCTAATTATGCCAGCATAAAGAAGGCAAGCTTCAATACAACAATAATGTCTCTAAAAGAAAAGGATGAGAATACAGCAATACTGAAACACATATTATGTATATTTCTGAGATTATATAATTAGGGTGTTTTATGTTAAAATAACAGATGCAATGACATTTTCATTGTTATCTGATGAGTGTAGATCTATAGATTTAATTGATTCAAAAGCTCATCTAGGGTAGGTTTCTCAATAAAGAAAATTCTTTAAAAAGAATGGGCTCTAGTAAGAGTGACACAAACAGAAACAAAGTGTCTGAAGGGAAACTGGTTCTTGAAAGGATGATAGAAATTGATTGTTAGAGTGGAATTTTACAAAGATTTGCACTTTTCAATGTGAAAGAGACATGGGAATATGCATTCAATTCTATGTTTCTAGTAAGATAGGAGTAAAATGATGGCAAAGACTAGCACCAATACTTCATAGATTCTTCCAAGAGAGAGAACTCCCCCTAACATTCTCTGTGGGTACTATTGAGACTGTAGTTGCCTTGTATCCAAAAGGAGAAAAATGGAATAAATCTACAAAACTAAATGTATTTTGAATATCAATACATGCAAATAGTATCAGGAGGATACTCATGAACATGAGAGTTTTATCCTAGAAATATCCTATTTGTTTACCATATAGAAGTGAGTATGTCACAAAATGCACAGTCTTAAATAGAGGTATCTCAGCAGCCCTTACTATAAATACATAACAGCTTGTTTAAGTGAGAAATATATCCACCTGTCATCAAGGCTGCTTATGTCTGTCTTGTTCTTTTTGTCTAATCTAAAGTAACAACACAATTGGATTAATATACGTTTGTGGAGTGTGAGAGTCTACAAGAGGGAAAAATGCCAAAGTATACCATTCCATAAAACTTCACTTAAGACTCACATAATTTTCACTTAATACCTAATTCCCCTTACAGTTAAAGTACCAAGATTCCTGGTAATGGGTTTCTTGGATTACTGGCAGTGTGTAGCTCTACAGTGTAGTTTGTGCTTTATTTACTTTTCTTGAATATGGCTGGTGGCTGTTTCTAACCATGGATCCCAAGCCTTAGCTCCTCCTTGCTCTCCATTACTTACAGGGTCTCCACTTTCATCTAGTCAGGAAAACACAGGTATCTTAACATGCGCTTTTCTCCATGCTATAACAAGTACATGTCTAGTACTGTCCTCTGAAATGATCCAGTTCACAGGAAAAATCAGTCACTATAAGAAATTAGAAAATGCCCTTTGCATTTTCTGTGCCTAAAATAATAGCAATCACACTATTTATTTATTCGTTTGTTTGTTCTCTCATGTATGTATGTGTGTGAGTGTGTGTGTGAGAGTGAGTGTGTGTGTGTGTGTGTGTGTGTGTGTGTGTGTGTGTGTGTGTATGTGTGATGTTGTGAATTTGGAAGTCAGAGATCAACTTTAAGGGTTAGTTGTTTCTTTTTACCTTGCATGTTTCACGTATCATATCCAGGTCATCTTTCTAGGCAGCAGGTGCCTTTATTAGTTGAACCATCTCATCAGTATGAGTTTTGTTTTATCATTGACTCTTACCACCTTACTCACTCAAGATTACAATGTGCTATTCCTGTACATGGATATATTGTTTCTTCCAAGTCAGTAAGAAAAGCTTTTTCTAAACATGCTATATCATTTTTTCTTATATTTTTCTTAAAAAGGTCAGTTTATCTGAATAATTCTCCTACACCCATAAATACATCTACTCTCATAGTTAGCATGTTATTATCTTTTCTGTAATGTTTAATTCACTCAGACTTTCTCCACACATAAGACTGTGACATATTTAGTGTTACAGAAATATGCAAGAAGTGGATGCTGTACTATTTCATTTTTATTGCAGCTGTGTTAGTTATTGAAATAACTAACTGTATTGCATGTTGATGGAAGATATACAAGTTACTTAAGATTGAGACACTGTCAAAATTCAATATAAATCTATCTTTGTTTTGACAGTGAGGTAAATTTTCCATAGGGCATTCATTCAAAAAGTTATTATTCAAAAATTAAACTTTTAATGGTTTTCAAAACCATGAAAGAAACAATATCGATTGCCATGCAAAAGAAGAGTCTTGACTGAAGACTGCAGAGTTTCTTCTCTCTCTTACAAAAAGATGACTTTTACTTCTGCCAAATGTGCAGGTTGCCAAGTGAAGTACTTCTCAAACATGCATCAAGAAGTCCTCCTAATTTCCTTCCTTTATGGTGAGGTTCAAATGAACAAGAATATTAAATGTGAGCATTATTATTGACTAAAAGTTATGACATGACTTAATAATTTATACATATATTGTTTTGTTTAGAACTTGTCTAAGACAAGAAAAATGTGGTTAAAGGAGATAACCATAGAAATAAATACATAAATAAACATAAAGCAGAGACCAGATGAAATGACAAGAATAGGGCATAGTGTTCTTTTTATTGTACTTCTTTAGTTCATTCATTTCTTTACTTCTATTTGTAATTTCAGTGTCTGATTGTCTGAGAGAGAGAGAGAGAGAGAGAGAGAGAGAGAGAGAGAAGGCTTATGAGTACATTTCTGTGCATACATATGGGTATCAGAGATGGACACTGAGTGCTTTCTGAGTTCAATATCCATCTTCCACTTGGAGATAGGCTAAGTCTCATTTGAATACAGAACTCACATTAGCAGTCTAGTTAGCCAGTTTGCATGAGTGATCCCTGTTTCTTGCTCTCAAGGATAAAATAGAGATGCAGTTGTGTTAGGAGCCGTTACAAGCTGGTGCGATTTCGCACTAGGTAACTTTGTAACATTCCATCCCTTGGTCTCCGCCCCTCCTGTGACGTCATATGATCCGATCAGCTGACGTCATATGGTCCGACGAGCTTCAGCCAGTCAGAGAGTAACAGTCTGAGGCGGCGGTTGCCAGCCTATATAAGGGAGGGGTTTTTGGGTGTTCGGAGTCTCCGCTCTGTAAGCTGATGCTCTCTCTCTCAAGATGCATTAAAGCTTTACTGCAGAAGGATCCTGATTGTGTCCCCGCATCGTTTTTGCTGGCAAGGCAGTTAGCGCGGGACACAGTTGGGGCTGCATACCCACCCATCATTTAAACAGTGCTGGCTTCATGTGCTACATATAATTTATAAACCCCTTCCTTCTCAGCTATTTTTTACCTGATAGTGAAAATTAGTAATCAGTTCTGTTAGATCCCACTGTTTCTAATGATACACCAGGTGATGAAGTTTTGGGTTAAGGATGTCAAGGCATCTTCCCCATGAAAGAAGATATTGCCTTCAATCCAGAAAGTGAGCAGAATGTAAAATCACTCATGATTGCTTTTCTTCTATTCATTCTGCCTCAGTAGTCCATCATGTTGCAGTGAGACTATCCTACCACCCAAGGACTCCTTTCACATTTATAATGGTAAATGAGGTATAGGGTAAGGATTTTCTACAATGTGCACAAAAATTAGTTTATTATGTGTTGCACAAAAAATGTTTGGGCTCATTAACTCACAAGGAAATGGCCTGTTTTCATTTATTTTACAATCTCTGTTTCATTTCTTCAGTGCAGTTCCTCTGTCCACTCCAAATCCAAAATGAGGAAAGGTAGATTATTTCCATTGACAAAACATATTACATTCTGAATTACTACAGATTGCACTAGATAATATTCCAAGTCTTAATGTGGGAAAGTAGATTAAAACTATTCATTTTCAGATTATTTTAGCTGTATCTGTGCAGTTAATTTATTAATAAAGCAAGATAAATAATTAGATAATCTCTTTGTCATTGATTTCTAAATGGGCTTTAAAATTTCCAATAACTTTTATTTTAATAATTATAGGGGAAACCTAGCTATATTACTTTCAATTTCAAATAATCATATGTGAGACTGCAGAGCTGCAGCCTATTAAAAACTAAGTGTTACTGAGAGAAAAGAATGTTGAAAACTTGAGCTAGAGAAATAGTTCAGCATTTTAGGGCATGTACTTTCCTGGAAAGGGACACTTGTTCTCTTCCTAGAACTTCTTCCAGGCAGCTCACAACCATCTCCAATTCCAGCTCCAGGGGTCCAACTCCCATTTACAGACTCTGCAGGCACTGCACACACACACACACACACACACACACACACACACACACACACACACACACAGGTAAGATACTCCTAAAGGGCAACAGTGCCACTTTCATCTCAGGATAAACAATTTCATCAATTTGGAGAAATTCATGCCAAGCACTATAAACTTAGCCAATTATCTGTGCCTAGTTAGGTCTGGCAATCTAGAGAAGAATGTACTACTGCCATTTTCTAAGGCTGTATAATCTTTAAGTACATTAAAATTACTTATCCTTATGTTGAAAGGTAACTAGAAGTTGCTCATTGTCAAAATTGCTTCCGTTTTTGTAGCAGACAGAGATCAGTACAGAAAACCATAACTAGTCAAAATGCAGAGATCTATTGATGTGATGGCGTAATGCTTGTCACAAATAAGTATATTAACAATACAAACCCTACATTTAAGGCTTAGATAACATTGTTGATCAGTAACTACAGGCATAATGCAGCTCATCCAAATGCAAAGAATATTCATGTGGTTCTTGTCGCCTTCTCATGATTCATTTACAACACAATCCCTGCAACACTTGAAGCTAAGAATTTCATAGATTAGTAATTGGGAAGTTTATAAGAGTCAGAGATACATGATGTGAAGTTTGATGGTATTTGCTTCCTTGAAATGTCTGAGAAGCTCTGAATTATAATCAAGATGACTGCCTAAAGAAAATCTGAACAGCAATGAAACCAACAGACATGTTAACATGTGGTCTCAGCCTTACACAAAGAACTACAGGTAACCAAGGAATGTTGAGAGTGGGAACAATGATCTTCCCCAACTTGGTGATCTTTCTGGGAACTTTTGTACATATACTGGATTAATGTCATGATATGTGTGATTTATTGTAGATTTGTAAGGATAGTTGAATGTAAGGAAGTTTATTTATATAAATCATTATCTCTATAGGAACTTCCCTCACACTGCTTAAAGGAGTTACCTAAAATTTAATAGTTAATTCTGCATAACTCTCAAGTACAAAATCAAGACAAGGTTAAAATCCACAATTGTCAAAAGCCTTAGCAAAATAGAAAGTCAGGAATGGTTGAAACCATTTTCTTAAGATGACCAGGGATATGAGTGTATAAATAAAATATGTAATCTTGTATATTAATAAAATTTCATGCCTTTAATTAAACCTTGAAGCTATCATTGGTGTAATCATCGCTACTGCTAGGACTAGGAATTGAACCTAAGCCTACATGCATGTTAGGAAGCATCATATTAGTGAATATCAGCCCCATCCATATATAATTTAGTAGTTTACTAGCTGAGGCAGTTTAACTGTACATAAATTTGCCATTGCTTCTCAGTAGAGAAATCAATAATTACTTGGTAAAACCCACTGATAAAGGAGTGATATTTAGCTTTGGAGCAATGTGGTAGGAGCGTTGACCAAGGCATATGTGTGGTATAAATTTCATAACAAATGAAAATAGCAAGTTACAGAAGAATTTGGATATTTTTGTTTCTGTGGAGAAGTTAAGTATAAATTCAAATTCAACACAACAGACATGCAAACATGTACAGACTCATCCTATTTTAAATCATCCAAAATCAAATGGGATCTAGACAAAGTTTCATTATACAGCATGACTAAATTTAGGTTTATTCTTCATGGACATTCATAACATATACCTTATTTTTTAAGAAAAGGAAAAAATAGTCAAAACATTAACACAACATTTCCTTAAAAAATGCATTTCTACATGTTCATTGTGGTTTAATGATCCAGAATAAGGATGTCTAAGCAGGAGGAAACGTACCAGCCAATGCTAAAAGCAAGATTTTCTCCTAAAGCAATTGTTACTATAGTCAGACAAATGTACTGGCCTGTCCTAGGGGTTCTGACAGGATGTGCCCTCAGCAGCAGCCCCTAAGAGCCCAACCTGTGTGTATATTCACTGTGTTCTCTTTTTAAAAGAACCCTGCCTACCCCCAATTTTTGTCTTTCTCTCTGCTTCTCTGTGTGTCTCACTCTGCCTCTCTCTTCTCTTCTGCCACTCCTGTCCCCAGAGGCAGATCTCCCCTCTCTGGTTTTCCATTCACTTTCCCCTAATAAAAAAACCCTCAACCCAAGCTCTTACAACTGGAAATTTTTTCTTGCATGGTGCTTTTTAAAATTACAATAGCAATCATGTTTTTTGAATAATCAGGATTTTAATTGAAAGTGTCACCAAAGAGCCTCGGGGTTTATCCAAAGCACATTTTCCTTCCAGTCTGATTCTTTGTAACTTGGTCAGTATAATTTGTCAACTTTTTCAATATGTTCTAAATGACCATCAGGTGCTGGGCAATTGCCATTGGAATGACACAGCAGTCCCAAGTCAGCAGGAATTTAGAGAGCAAACCCTTTCCTTCATTTTTGTTGATTTTTTTATTTGAATTCGAAACAAGATTGTTTTACATGAAAATCCCAGTTCCCTTCTCCCTCCGCAACTAAAACCCTACCAATCACATATACTTTCTGCTTTGCCTGGATGGTGAGGCCTTCCATAGGGTGTCATCAGAGTCTATTGTATCCTTTGGTATAGGGCCTATGCCCACTCCCGTGTCTTGGCTCAGGGAATATTCCTCTATGTGGAATGGGCACCCAAAGTCCATACCTGTGATAGGGATAAGTACTGGACAACTACAGGAGGCCCCATAGATTTCCAAGACCTCACTGACACCCACATTCATGGGGTCTGGATCACTCCCATGCTGGTATCCCAGGTATCAGTCTGGGGAGCAAGAGTTCCCTGATGTTCAGGTCAGCTGCTTGTGTGGGTTTCACCAGCCTGGTGTGGACTCCTTTGCTCTTCACTCATCCTTTTCTGCATCTGGATTTCGGTTCAGTTCAGTGATTAGTTGTGGTGTCTGCTTCTACTTCTACCAGCTGCTGGATGAGGGCTATCGGGTGGCATATGTCAGTGATCAATCTCATTATCAGTGGAGGGCATTTAAGGTAGCCTCTCCTCTGTTGATTAGATTGTTAGTTGGTGTCATCTTTGTAGATCTCCAGCAAACACTTTCTTATGAATCAGCCTGGTGAAGCCAAACATACCTTGGAGCACAAATCAAAATGATTATGGACACAAATTCATGATTGCAACCAATATTCTTTTATGCAAAAAATTACTCATAAACAGACAATGTAGGAAGTTAATATGCTCCAGTGTGATATATTATTTTCTAGCTAAAAGTATTTCATGCTTTTAAGAGAATGGTAGTATTTGAGAATTTTCTAGAAATTTACACATCAAAAATGATGATCAACTAGATATATCCAGCTATGTCGTGGTTACGGTAAAATGAACAAAGAAATAAATAATAAATATATAAATTTTAAAAAGGAATGAATTTTTAAATCACTCTCTTGACCTAGAGATTTTTTAAATCCCAAAATCTGCCTCCTGGGAAAGTGAAAACAGTAGCGAGAATCAATGAGAGGTTGGAGGAGCCAAAGTCAATGCAGAAATAATTTGTTGTTTTCAAAGCCCAAGATACCAATTATCATCAAGGTGAGAACTTTTCCCACTTACTGAAAATTATTTGAACCTAGGTTCTCTATTGGGTGTCACTGAAATGCATATTAGTTGGCTCAAAAAACAGAGGCAATTGAAGGAAGAAAAGGCACCTTAATTATAAAGCCTTTTACTCTGGGATCTGGGAAAATCAGAACTACCAACTTCCCACTTGGCTGCACTGTAATAGAAGTCTCATTTTTCTTATTTGTCTCCATTTTGATGAGTTTAAAATAAATAGTGTTGGGGTATTTTTGTCACACCTGTTACAACTTCATTATGAGAGAAAATAAGTCATATGAAAATACATTAAAATAGAGATAGAGTTGAATATCTCTTAGTAATACACAAATCAATATGGACTATTTTGCTTAGAAGTACATTTTATTGTGAGCAATCAAAGGAGTTCCTAAAAAATCACTTTTCTTTGGGCATAGGATTCTACAGTTTTAAGAACTTCTAAGGTGAGCAGGGATTGCAGTTGCTGGACTTGGGACCCAACTGCAGGGATCAAGGCAAGATCTCTTTGATTTATTGTTCTGTGCTCTCAGTCACGTAGTTCTTTGTCCAGCCTAGGATCTCATAGGTACCTCCATGATTCAGCTACACTGTCATGGCAACAGTCTAGGCCTCTCTGTCTCTACCTCAGCAGCAATGGCATTATAGGAATGTGCTGCTGCTCTCCACCCAGATGTTTACATGGATGTCATAGCATGATGCTTCTGCAGGAAGCACTTTATTAATAGCCACCTTGTTAGTGCTTTTTCTTGTTTTCTAAGATAACACTATGAAAACATAATTATAAAATATTATTTTTTCACCTTTTGTTTTTGTTGTTGTTGTTTACTTTGGTGTTTGGCATTAGAGCTGCATTAAGCCAAGGTTATCCTCAAAATCTCTACACACTCAAGAATAATCTTGAACTTTTGATCTTCCTGTCTCTCCTCTCCCTCCTGAATCCTGTGAAGACAGGTAAGTGCCACCAACTGGCTGTCTTCTGAGATTAAACCTTGGATTTACTGCATGGTAGATGAGCACTCTATCAAAGAACCTACACCCACATTCCTAGGTATCAGGATGTTTTTTAGACAGGGTCTCATTATGTATTTCTGATATGCCTGTACTTCTATATAGATCAGCCAGGCCTATTAACTCTTTGTTAATATCTTGAGAGTTTGTTGTCTGTTATAAACCAGCTATATTCTCTTGAAGAAATCTAGTCATTTGATGTGGGAAATTACCAATATGGTGCCAGGTAAAAATACAAGGGGATTTAATAGGGAAAAGCCTTACATACAGAGCCACCTCACCAGCCAGCATGGCAGCAGTCTGTACAACAAGCTGAAAATGAAAGCAAAAGCATCCGACCACATAAGTGTCCCTCACTGTACATCACCCTGACCAAGTCCTCGAAGGCATGGTCAGGCACACCTGTAGCCAGGCCCTAAGCAGGTGTGGCTACAGCATCCCCTACAATCATTAGTCTAGATCATGTTGTGACCTAATTTCCGTGTTCCGTCTATAGAAATGCATGTTCCATGATTTTATAATGTATTGAAATACTTCTAACTCACTAACTCACTATCATGAGTGACTGTCCAGCAAGCCAAGCATCTACCATTATAGAGAGTTCATCTGTGCCCTCTCTTTGCAAAAGATTACCCAAGTTGAGCATGCTGAGAGTGTGCACTCTTAGAGCTGAAAAATGCCAGCCATCACCTGAGTACCCAGATATTCTGTACGACCTGCCCTATGCACAAGGCCTGGAGTATACAGAGAACTAGAGAGTAGAGCCTGGGCTCCTATGTGGCTCCCAGATGCTTGATGAGGCTTTTGGGAGCAGTCTTTGGAAGGAGGAGTTCCCACACAACTATAAATAGCCCCTCGCTTAGGTTCTGAAAAGAAGCATAATAAATAATTAGTTGCCAGGGTTAAAGTTAGTGAAAATGTGCCTCAGTTTGTCCTTGGGACCTCTGAAAGAGAGATAGACATTGCTTTATGTCTTTCCTATGGAAGTATTTTAACAGCATTTGACAATATGCTTGAATTTGTGATTATTCTAAGGCATTTCCACTTTGTATGTGTCCTACATAAAAGCATATTTGCTATAGAATGCTGTTGTATTTTTTAAGTTTAATGTCATCTATTCTGTCTGCCCATTATATATTTAACTTAGGAAAATTCTTCTTCTGGAAAAATGCAATTTTTCATGTTATTGTTCTTTTTGGAGCATTAATTAACCCTTAGGTATCCATTTATAATAGAGTATAATTCATTACATCGTCAACATAGATGTTACATACTTGTATCTCAATCTATTGCTTTCATAAATCTCCTTTATTAACTTTCAGCTTTACTGACTTTTGTCTCTGATAGTAATCATGTTATATAATTTAGAGCAGTGTAATTTAGTTATGTTAAATTGTATAAAATTGTTATAATCTAATATTACACATTTCACACACTATATTATTAGTAGTTCATAAGGATTTATATCAGCATCTTTTACTGATTTCAGATTTTTCACATTTGTAATTTTCAAAATCATTGTCAGAATTTTCTAAATTCCATGAGAATTTTTAATTAATATATCATTAAGAAAACTTGCAAATGTGAATTGTTTAAGCCATATTTTGAGGTATGATTATTCTGTAGCATTCTAATTAGATGACATTCTCTGTTGTGTCCCGGTGAAAGACCGCCGAAGGGAGACCCTCACTCAAATCTCGGGAATAGCAAGCACCCAGTGAGGCACCGAGACCGGACTTGCTGCAATCACACGAGGAAGTTTATTGAAAAAGGAATGGAATGAGATCTCAGGCCAGCATGCTGGGGTAGAGACTCATACACCACGCAGGGGTGGAGGAGTTCGACCCTGACCCAAACTTGTGACAAGCTTATAAAGGCAAAAACTATAAAGGAGGGGGAGGACTAGGGACGGAATAGGGGAAGCCCAAAGTTACACATTTACTCATAAAGGCAAAAATCACAAAGGAGGGGGAGGACTAGGGAGGAAATAGGGGAAGCCCAAAGTTACACATTTACTCATCAGTTAAACTATGTGGACATACCTGGGGCGTTTGAACTTTCCACAGAGGTCGTTGGGACATCCTGTGGTTATTCCAGGAGCTGTTTTTTCTCATGAGAGTTCCGGGAGCGGCCACCTGCAGGGGATGGGAACCCCAAGGTGATGAGCCCATATTCTTATAGACAGCTAGTACTTTTTTTACTCTTCATTCCCCACTTCTTCTTGTAAATAGCTCTAATCTTAGAGCGATCCCTCAGTTTCTTGTAGTATCTGGTACTTCTGTCTTAAGACCATTACCTGGACAGCATTTATTCTTTCTTTTATAAATGCCACCAGCCTATTGAGAATACATGGCCCAAAGGTTAGGATCAGTATCAAAATGATTAAAGGCCCGGCCAAGGTGGAGACCAGAGTAGAGAACCAAGGTGACCGATTAAACCAATTTTCATACCATCCTTGGTATGCTTCTCTTTCTTTTTTTCTGTTTTCTAGCCTTTCTCTAAGCTTTGCCATGAAGTCCCTGATGACACCCAAATGATCTACATAGAAGCAACATTCTTACTTTAAGGCAGCACAGAGCCCTCCCTCTTTAAGAAAACACAGGTCTAATCTCCTTCTGTTTTGCAGCACTACCTCTGACAGTGAAGTTAATGACTGTTCTAGTTTAGTTATGGACTGCTCCAATGCTCCCAGGTCTGCATCCATAGCAGCTCTAAGCTCATTATAGTAGTAGGGTTGTTGGATGAGGGCGGCTGCTCCAGTTCCAACCCCTGCTGCTACTCCTAGTCCTAACAAGACAGCTAAGGTCAGGGTAACAGGTTCCCTCTTGTAACGAGTACAGTGATCAAATTCATCTATAAATGAGCTATCATCATGATAGATGACCCTAGGCACCAGCTGGACCAAAATACAAAAGTCCCTAGTACTGTTAAAAAGGGACATATGCAAGCAGGGGGTCAGGCCAGTGCCACAAGCCCACCAAGTATGTGTGGGGGTGTACTAGATATTGATTTTGGCCATCTGTCAGGGTGTCAATAGTTACGTTACAGAGGGGCTGGTGTCTGGTAGGCACTTTGCCTATGCATAGTCCAGTGTCATACCGCTGAAAGGGTCAGCTTCCGTTGGCTCCCCCAGGGGCAATGTGAATGGTCATAAGTAACATTATAACTCCACACTTGAGCTATTCCTTCATAATAAGGGGGATTAGAAGCAAAGCACACCCAGCAAGATTGGGTAGCAGTGCGGTTTAAAACAACAAACGCACTATCGAGCAGATTGAACAGGCGATCCTCAGTTCTCATAGGGGGGAGGGAGGATGTGATTGGATTAGGGCTGGAAGAGGCCTTTGGTGATGGGGTGAGACTAGGAAGTCTCTCAGGCCTGGGTAGGAGATTATTAAGCGCCGGATTGGGGCCTACGGGTCGTTCGGGCAGACTCTCTATCTTCATCCTGATAGCGAAAAGGAACCCAGGGTCTCCCGTTCCAGTATAGACTCTCCAACCCCAGCTGTTGCCTTTTACTCATTGGCGATCTTGTTTTCCCCATGCTGTGAAGCTAATATAAAGAGGGTTGCAATAGCTGCCTTTGCATGGCCCCTGTGGGCCACCCGAGGCCACAGGAGCACATCCAGTCTTATAAGCTAGGTATTTAGATGTGTCTCTCTCTCTCCTTTTTCTGGCTCTTCAGGATTAGGACCCTTATTTTACTATAATCAGATCCCAGGAGGAGGAAGGATTCCAGTAGGCTTCTCCTGTGGTCTCACATCCCCATTTACCACAGAAATAACCTGATGCCCCCCACACACATCGTCTCTTCATTTCTCTGTTATGTCCCTGCCTGGGGCAGACGTAGAAGTCTGCTGCCTGGAGGTTGGCTCGGAAAAATTGTCCAGAACATCCCAATGTGCTCCCTATACCATGAGGGACACATTGTTCCTCCGTGGGTGCTTTATCTAAATTGTCATAATTAGAAAGATCCCAGGCCAGGGAACCGGCAGCTAACTTACAGATATCAGGTGCAAGATCAGGTCACCAAGTCCAAGGGGGGTGCACTGCGGTTTTTGACCACACGACATCGCCTTCTTCATTAAGCACTTCCCATGTCAATTTTTGGGGGCATGAGGGTTATTCCCCAAGGTTGGGGCTACGGCGAAGGCGCAACTTAAGAGGATTATCACTGGTGGCCACTGTCCAATTATTTTCACGGTTGTTTTCATTTTGACTGGGTGCCTTTTTTATGTGGGAAGCGTGGATCCAGGCAGCAATCCCTTTTACCTTTACTGCCATGGGCATAGTCAACAGCACGAGATAGGGTCCTTTCCACCGAGGCTCAAGCTTGCCAGCACGATGTCGTCTGACCAAGACTGAGTCTCCGACCTGGAATCCGTGGGGCACTGTGGTAGTCCCTGGAGTGTAGGCTTCTTTGATCTGATTCCAAATCTGTGTTTTGACAACTTCTAAGGCCTTTAAGTGGGTAAACAGAGCAGAGGAGGAGGGAGAGTTAGTGCAAGGATCCAATATCCTGCCTGACTCAGTCAAGGGGGACGGTCCCCCATGTAGCATTTTGTAAGGGTAAGGCCGAAACATCCACGTGTTTTTCGGACCCTAAGGAGCGCAAAGGGGAGGAGGGTCACCCAGTCTTTGCCACTGGTCTCAATAGCCAATTTAGTAAGCGTCTCTTTTAGGGTTCTACACATTCTTTCTACCTGTCCTGAGCTCTGGGGTCTGTAAGCACAATGTAATTTCCAATTAGTCCCCAGTTGGGTGGCCAACTCCTGTCTTACCTGGGCAACAAAAGCTGGCCCGTTGTCTGAACCAATTACCATGGGGATCCTGAACCGGTGCAGGATTTCTTCCAGTATCTTCTTGGTTACCATTTGAGCAGTTTCAGACTTGGTGGGAAAGGCTTCCACCCATCCTGAAAAAGTGTCTATAAAAACTAGAAGGTACTTATTACCATATTTTCCTGGCTTAATTTCAGTGAAGTCTACCTCCCAATAAATTCCTGGCCGATCTCCCCTCATTCTTTTTCCACGTTCTTTGAACGATGGGGCAGCATTGGTCAAGGTGCAGGCTTGACATGACTCTACTACCTCTTTTATTATTGTGTTTAATCTTAGAATACAATATTTAGAACCTTTGATTAATTGCTTAAGTTTTTCAATTCCAAGATGAGTCAGCTGGTGTATTCGTCTCACATAGTTTTGTCCTTCTTTAGAGGGCAGAATGATTCGTCCATCTTTGGTTTTTGCCAATCAACCGAAACTGAACATCCGAGCTTTTCCTGCACAGGTCATATCTTCGATTAAACCATAATCTTTATAGGGATAGATGAAGCTGGGATCCATGGCTTGCGGGGGTTCTGGCGGGGTTCCAGTTTCCTCCGCCAGCACTACCGCTCCCTGGGCAGCTTGCTTTGCTGTTAGATCAGCCATCTGGTTCCCCTTTGTGACTCGGTCAGTCCCCTTCTGGTGTCCCAGGCAGTGGACGATGGCTAATTTTTGTGGAAGATGTATGGCTTCTAGGAGGGCCAGGATTTCTTCTTTGATTTTAACGTCTCTTCCTGCTGAGGTGAGTAGGCCCCTCTGTCTGTAGATGGCCCCATGAATGTGAGCCATGGCGAAAGCATAATGGCTGTCGGTGTAAATGTTGATAGCCTTAACTTCTGCCAGACACAGAGCTTGAATCAATGCCAGGAGCTCAGCTTTTTGAGCCGAGGTTCCTTATGGGAGACTGCTAGCCCAAATTACCTGCTTTCCATCCACCACTGTTGCTCCCACCCTTCTTTTACCTTCTACCACAAAACTGCTGCGGTCCGTGTACCAGTTAGGCACACCCGGCCAAGGTTGGTCGGTCAGGTCTTTCCTGGTCCCGGTTTCTTCAGCCAGGACATCAATGCATCGGTGCACTGGGGTAGAGTCCTCTGCTTCAGGGAGCAGGGTGGCCGGCTTGAGAAGAGCAGGAGGAGTGAAGGTTATCCGATCATATAACAACAAGCTCTGGTAATGTGTCATCCGGGTATTTGTCATCCAGCAGTCGGGGGGCTGCTGCACAATATTTTCTACCCGCTGGTGACAGGGTCTAGCTTTTTAGATAGGTAGGCCACCAGCCACTTCCAGGGCCCCAGGGTCTGAGTCAGAACTCCACGGGCCACTCCAGCCTGCTCATCAACATATAGAGTGAAAGGCTTAGTCAGATCTGGCAGAGCCAAAGCAGGAGCTGTGAGCAGGGCAGTCTTTATATTATCAAAGGCTCTTTGGTGCTCCTCCGTCCAGGTGAATGGGACTTTTTCTTTAGTGAGTGGGTACAGAGGGGCTGCCAGCATGGCAAACCCTGGTATCCAGGGTCTACAAAAACCCGCAGTTCCCAAAAACTCACGTACTTATCGTGGAGTGATAGGGGTCAGGATCTGCATCACAGTCTTTTTCCGTGCTTCAGTGAGCCATTGCTTCCCTTCTCGGAGGGTGTATCCTAGGTAGGTCACCTCCTAGTGGCATAACTGGGCTTTCTTGGCGGACACCCGGTACCCCAACTCACCCAATTCCTTTAGGAGATTTCTGGTCCCATCGAGCACAGTTCCTGGTTCGAGGCTGTGAGCAGTAAATCATCTACGTACTGCAAGAGAGAAATCTGGGAGTTCCGTGCCCTGAAGGGTGCAAGGTCATGGTGGAGCGCTTCATCGAAAAGAGTCGGTGAATTTTTGAACCCCTGTGGCAACCTCGTCCAGGTCAGTTGATCCGTATGTCCTCCTTTGGGATCTTGGCATTCAAAAGCGAATAGGGGTTGGCTATTCGGATGTAACCTGAGACAGAAAAAGGCATCTTTCAAATCCAGAACGGTGTATCAGGATCATTCAGGTCGTAAGGAACTCAGCAAGTTGTAAGGGTTGGGCACGGTTGGGTGAATGTCCTGTACTCGTTAATTGACTTCTCTCAAGTCCTGGACAGGTCGATAATCATTGGTTCCAGGCTTACGTACCGGCAGGAGGTGGGTATTCCAAGGGGACTGGCAGGGAATCAGTATACCTTGTTGTACCAGTCTCTGGATATGTGGTCAAATGCCTTCTTTAGCCCCTGGAGTCATGGGGTACTGTCTGACTGAGACAGGGGTGGCAGCCGCTTTTAGCTCCACTACCACGGGTGGCACTTGTTTAGCAAGACTCATTCCAGTCTGCTCTGCCCAAAACTCTGAAAAAGCTGTCAGCCACTCTTTAGGGGGCAAAATCCCAGTCTTGGGTTCATGGAGGTGATATTCTTCCTCTAGACTTAGAACTAAGCATGTTATAGGGGCTTCTCCCATGGTGACTTCTGGTCCCTTTGGGGTGAACTGCACCTGAGACTTTAATTTGGTCAACAAGTCCCTCCCCAGAAGGGGTACAGGGCACTCAGGAATCACAAGGAAAGAGTGAGTTACTTGGCTTTTTCCTATTTCTAAACTTCTTTTGGTTGTCCAAGGGTAAAGTTTTCTTCCAGTGGCTCCCATGACCAGAGTTCTTTTTGATCCTAATTGTCCTAATGGTTTAGTCAGAACTGAGTGTTCGGCTCCTGTATCTACTAAGAAATTAACAGGGTTCCCCTCCACAGAGAGTGTTACCCTAGGATCGGGGAGGGGGACCGAGCCCCGACACCCCTAATCTTCCTTGAGGGCCAACATCTTGGGGCCCTATTGTTTCTTTCGGGGGGCAATCTCTGGCCCAGTGTCCTTTTTCTTTACAGTATGCACATTGGTCTTTTTCAAGTTGTAGTCTCTGTCCTCCCGGGGGTCTTCTTGCCCTGTTGCCCAGGTATCCTGACTGTCCTCTCTCTGACCTTTCTCTACCTACTACTGCGGCCAAAATCTTAGTCAAATTCCTCTCCTGGCGGCGATCCTGCCGATTCTCCCTCTATTCTGCCTCCTTATTTTTTCTTTCTTGTTTTTCTTCCTCGGTCTGTCTCTTGTGATACACTTTATCTGCCTCTTTTACTAAATCCTGCAATATATAATCCTGGAGCCCCTCTAATCTCTGCAAATTTTTCTTGATATCAGAGGCCGACTGTCGTATAAAAGCCATGGCTACATCTGCCTGCTGTCCCTCTGAGGAGGGATCAAATGGGGTATATCTCCTATATGCCTCCATCAGTCGTTCTAAGAAGACAGAGGGTGGCTCCACTGGACCCTATAAGATTTCTCTTACCTTTGCCAAATTGGTGGGTCGCCATGTGGCCCCCTTGAGACCTGCCACTAGAGCCCGGCGGTAGACCGTGAGACGCCCCCTACCTTCCGCAGAGTTGTAATCCCAGTCAGGGCGGACCAAGGGGAAAGCAGCATCTATAAGATTAGGGAGATTGGTGGGGGTCCCATCTGGTCCTGGAACATTCTTTCTGGCCTCTAGGAGGATCCTCTCTCTTTCTTCAGTCGTAAAGACGACCTGCAAGAGTTGTTGACAGTCGTCCCAAGTGGGCTGATGAGAATACATCAGGGACTCGAGCAGTCCCATCAAGCCTGAGGAGTTCTCTGAAAAAGAGGGGTAGTTAGTTTTCCAGTTGTACATATCGGCTGACTAAAACGGCCAATACTGCAGTGGGACTAATTCCCCTGGAGCTGGGGCGGGTCCATAAGCCAGTAATGGTAAGGCAACTGTGGAGTCAGGTCCTGCGCCAGATCCCTCTGGGCTGCGGCCCCGGCGGCTTCAAGTCCCGGCCGCTGGCCCTATTTTGGAGGCCGGGAGTCCGTTGGGGCCTGTGGGGGGGCTACATGAGGAACGGGTTGAGGATATGGGGGAGGAGGGTGGTCAAGGAAGGAGACATCATCAATTTCAGGATAGATCCGCGGGGAACTGATGGAGTGGGCGCCGGCGGATCTGAAGGAGGCACTTTCGGATTCGTAGCCACGGCGACCGTCGCTGTCCCTATTCCTGATGTCCAAGGTTTCATCCAGGGGGGTGGGTTTTGGACTAGGTCCTGCCACATGATAATGTATGGAACCTGATCAGGGTGTCCCCCTGTGGCCTGAAAAATAATTTGCTTGACAGCGGAAATAATAGATAGATTAAAAGTTCCCCCGAAGGCCATCTCACACTGAAACTTGGCCATTTGGAGGAACAAAAAGTCCGCCAAGGTCCTTTTCTGACCTCTACACAAAGATTATAAGCCCTAGTCTCAATGTCCGTCCAATGGTCCAGAGTCAGTGTTAGTGGGGTCGTTACGGTCTGTCCCATGTCTACCTCTATTACACACACAATAAAAACAATCACAAAGACAGAAAGACAAGAAAACAAAGCCAGCTGTCGACCTCGAGTCGACCAGTAATTCTGAAAGGAATCAGATGGCCGGGAAATGGCCCTTTGACACAGATCGTCAAGGAGAAAACTTATCTCCCAACCTTTTCCATGGAGGTCCACCAGGCGTTCCTGGTCCTCCTCCTGACCTCCCAGGACGTCTCCCAGGGTGAACAAATGGTGGACACCTGGACACGTCTATCCCTGTCCACTCCGCTCCTCCTCCTGGAGAGCTGCCTCGATAGAGTGTTCGCAAAAACGAAACTGCGATCGCACCAGATTTTTGAACAGGCCACAAACAAAGAGTCACAACAGAACAAAAATTCTTACCTCCAAGTGGGTCTAGGACCCCTGGGTGGTCGTGCAAATCCCAGACGAGCCCCCAAATGAAAGACCCCCGAAGGGAGACCCTCACTCAAATCTCGGGAATAGCAAGCACCCAGTGAGGCACCGAGACCGGACTTGCTGCAATCACACGAGGAAGTTTATTGAAAAAGAAATGGAATGAGATCTCAGGCCAGCATGCTGTGGTCAAGACTCATACACCACGCAGTGGTAGAGGTGTTCGACCCTGACCCAAACTTGTGACAAGCTTATAAAGGCAAAAACTATAAAGGAGGGGGAGGACTAGGGAGAAAATAGGGGAAGCCCAAAGTTACACATTTACTCATAAAGGCAAAAATCACAAAGGAGGGGGAGGACTAGGGAGGAAATAGGGGAAACCCAAAGTTACACATTTACTCATCAGTTAAACTATGTGGACACACCTGGAGCATTTGAACTTTCCACAGAGGTCGTTGGGACATCCTGTGGTTATTCCAGGAGCTGTTTTTTCTCATGAGAGTTCCGGGAGCGGCCACCTGCAGGGGACGGTAGCCCCAAGGTGACGAGCCCATGTTCTTATAGACAGCTAGTAATTTTTTTACTCTTCACACGCCCATATCAGCTCCAAGCCAAGGAAGCCATGAGGTTCAGCCTGAGTGGGTAATCGTGGACTTGGAAACTCCTAGCAACCCAATGGCGATAAAGACCAAACACAGGCATCTTGCCATCTTTAGAGAGCTCTCAGTTCCGTGTTGCAAAACTGGAGTCTCTAGTTTATTGTGCATCTTCCTGGCTGTATACTAACCATGCTTTCAAGGCCATGAGGCTATTTCTGTGTCCTAACAATCTGTCCTCACTTGTTACTCACACACCTAGTCCTCCACCCAGGTGCAAGCCTATTCAAATACATAGGCACATAGAGATGCAAACCAGGAGGCATTCTACACTGAGGCCATGGTATTCAATAGCAGAAGTGCTCACATTAGCAATACAATTGTAGGCTGGAGCTACTGGGTGTTCTTGTTTACTGAAACCAGAAGCTGGACCTTAAGTCATTCCATAATCAAAGTTTTTTGGTCCCCAACAATTATCATAGTCTAAGCTTATTACAATTATTCCACTTACTATGATTTTTGTGCCTTTAAATATTTCCTTCAATTTTATGTGTATGTCTACAAGTATGTTGCCTTTCTGAGGATGCCTGGAGAGCACATCAGAAGCCCTGGAATAGCAACCATGGGCAGTTGAGACATCTTGAAGTGGAAGCTGGGAGCAAATCCCTGTCCTCTGCCAGAGCAGTGGGTGCTCTTACCCACTCAGCCATCTTTTCAGCTCCCTTAATGAAATGTAAAACCAGCACATTTTGCTATTATCAGCCTGAAGAGGTGACAAACTAAGAAATGGTTGAGAAGAGAATGGTGAGATTGTACACATAATTTCATTTGGGAAGTGATGATCAAATGTGATCTAGTCATTACCAGTTGTTAGGCTTTTCTTTAAAAAGGTAAATTTACTTTGTAGAACCAGACCTATCTGTTCCCCTGGCCTCCATTCTTCTGTCCTCCTTTTCTCCTCCTGCCCTCCTTAGCAAAAAGAAAAAAGAAAAAAAATACATTAGCTGATTCTGGTTGAAGCTACTTCTTTTGTTGAATTACAAACAGTTGATATTCTCCAGATATTTAAATAGTACTACCTCAAAAGTTGCAGTTTTCTGTTGTCATCTACTCCAGGAGCTGCCGCACAATCTGAAGATGAGTTCTTGGAGGTTTCCTGTCTCATAACTTCGAATCTGGGCTTGTCTATTTTTGTTTCTTTTTTGTTTTTATTTGTTTGGTTTGGTTTTTTAATTCTATCACATACATATTAACCCCACAGATCTTTTCCCTATCTCTTCCAATTTAGTGTATGGGATTCTTGAGTGTTTGCCAGAGAGTATCTGCATGTATACCTGTTTCTCTATTACTTATCTTTGCTCTTTTCCTTCTCTTTGTTTTGTCCCAAGCTAATATGATATTATTTCTTTTATCTTCTTATGTTTTATTTTATTTTTACTATTACTCTATGAAAATATCTTTGGAGGCTTTTTTTTGTTTGTTTTTTCGTTTAGTTGAAAATAGACTCTCTTCAATTTTCTATAAATAGACATAATTTATCCCCTAATTCTACTCTTCTAAGTTTCTCTCTACATCCCCTCCCATCCAGATCCACCCTCTTAATGTCTCTCAGAGAACAAACAGGCTTCTGTGAGTTCATATGTGCATTGATCATGTTGATATAGAGGGTCTTGTTTGCATGGTGTCCTCCATCCCCTCTGGTTCTTGTATTCTTTCCTCCTCTTCAGTGGGGTTTCCTCAGCTCTAAGTAGAAGAAATTGATGGAGACATCCTGTTTAGAAATGAGTGTTCCAAGGCCCCAAACTCACTGCATTATGTCTGGCTAAATATCTCTTTTATTTTTATTATTTATTAATGGAGGAAACATCTCTGATGATGGACATGGCCTTGATCTATGAATACAGCACAATGCCTTTAAGAGTCTTTTTTCCCCAGTAATATATGTTTTACCCTAAGTCCCTGTGCTATCTAGTCTCAGGTTTTGTTCACCTAAGCAGTGTTGGGTATAGTGGTTTTTTGTTTTTTTTTTTTTTGGGGGGGGGTGGAGTTCTGATGGGGTTTCTCTGTTTGAGCCTGTCCTGGAACTAGCTGTTGTAGTCCAGGCTGGTCTCAAATTCACAGAGATTTGCCTGTCTCTGCCCCCCGAGTGCTGAGACTAAAGGCGTGTGTCACTACTGCCTGGTGCTGGATACAGGTTTTCTCTTGTGGAGTAGCCATTTGGTGAAAACAGATATTCATTGGTTACTCCCACAAGATATGTGCCAACATTGTCCTAGCATATCTTGTAGGCAGGATACTATTTTAGGTTGAAGGGTTTGTGGGTTGGAGTTTAATTTATTATTTGGCATCATGCAGAGTACCTTTCTATACCAAAAACACTAGCACCTAGGGGTAAAGTCTTTGCCTAGGCTTATGTTAGATTTCTCCATTTTCAATGAGTTTTGTGGGTATTATCTTCAGTAATGGGGACTTGCTGTCAGTTTTTGGAGAGCAACCTATAGTCTTGGTAACCAACTAGGTTGTTTGGGGTTTCACATGGGTCCTCTTTGGTGGACAAAACATTAGATGTAACCCAATCCCAAGACTGGAAGCTTCATTTGGTGACAAGGAATGGCCAGTTGGGGCTATGTCTCCCCAATTATTTGGCAATTTCATTTACATCACCTTTATACATGTACATATTTTAAGAGACTTCTATTGTATTAGGTTTCCCTATTGCCCCTCAAATAGCCTTTGATTTTAGCTGTCTCTCCCACTATTTCCTTTGCCTGTTCTCTCCATTATACCTGACCCTCCTGTTCCAGCATCCTCCACCATCAGTAACCATATATTCTATTTCCCTATTCTAGGGTAATTTGTGTACTCATAATCCCTTATGCTATACCTAACTTCTGTGGTTCTAGAAATTGAGCTTGATTACCATTGATTACACAGATGATGAGAGAGTCGATCTGGGGGGTATGGGAGAAGGGGGCAGAGAAACTGGGACAAGTGGATGTAGAGAAGACTATTATCAGGAGTGAGTAAAGAATCTATTTTCAATAAATGAAGGAAAATTAATGCTAGTTTGAGTGATCTTAGTTATATGGACAATACAAATCTATGTGCAGAAATTTGTTTCTAATGTTTGAAGAGTAGAAAATCACATAAAATTTTGAGGTATTCCCAATTTTCACTTTTATCAGTTTTATCAATTTTCACTTTTATCAGTTTGTTTTTAGTAGAATCTATATTTTTCCCAGTTAGCAACTTTACTAATTGCTACTGGTAAAATAGACATTTAATCACTGTATAAGGGCCATCTTTATTTTTGATGCCTTTTGAAGCAGAATGATGTCTTGGAATTTATTAGTGGCAACTACTTTAATTAATTCATCTAGATTTTGCCTGCTATACTTTCATTTTCTATATTATTTTTGCACTTTTATTTAAACATGCAATTTTCTTAGTAATATATAAGAGAATATTTTATATTTAATCCAGGCTGAAAATGACATAGAACTATAGAATTAAATTTTCTTACCTTTTACCTCTACTTACATACTGAAGTATTTTGCTATTGCTTAAGTTGTTCATTTTGCCTGTCTTAACCATTGTATTTTCTTCAGTTCCTTTCTCAGATGCAGAGAAGGACCAGTGAAGAGCACAGAGGTCCAGACCAGGCTGGTAAAACACACGCAAACAGCTGACCTGAACATCCGGGAACTGTTGTTCCCCAGTATGATAGCTGGAATACCAGCATGGGACTGATCCAGACCCAAGGAACATGGGTTTCTGTGAGGAAACCTCAGAAACCTATGGGACCTCCTGTAGAAGCCCAGTATTTTTCCCTAGCATAGGAGTGGACTTTGGGAGCACATTCCATATAGAGGAATACTCCCTTAGCCAAGACACAAGGGGGTGGGCCTAGTCCCTATCCCAAAGGATAGAAAGACTCTGATGACACCCTATGGAAGGCCTCACCATTCAGTGGGAGCAGAAAACATATGTGACTGATAAGGTTTTAGTTGGGGGTGGTAGGGAAGGATGGGTGGGAGAGGGGAACTGGGATTGTCATGTAAAACAACCCTGTTTCTAATTCAAATAAATATAGTTGGGAAAAAATAAAGCTGAATAGCCAATAACTAGGAAGAGAAGGATATGCAGGGCTGGCAGGCAGAGAGAATAAATAAGTGGAGAAATCTAGTCTTGAGAAAAATAAGAGAAGACAAAGAGAGGAGATAACAAGGGGAAAGAGAGACCTTACCTGGGGCTAGACTGGCAGCCATCAGCTAGCAGACTCAGAGGAGGATGGACACACAGAAAGAAAGGTAAAATTCCCTGAGGCAAAAGGTAGATAAAGAAACAAGTTGACATAAGTTAAATGAGCTAGCCAGAAATGTGCCTAAGGTAGGCCAAGCAAGGCCATGCTTTCACAACTAGTAAGTCTTTTTGTTATGATTTGGGAGCTGGTTGATGACCCAAAAGTAAAAGCCTGCTACAATACATGTTTGGAGAATTCAATTATCATTTAAACAGTTCTTAAACACTATTGTTATGGTAATCTAGCTGCAAAATTGTCATAGTAAATTTTGACAAATCATGACCAAATACTTTAATATTCTTCTTCTCATGTGAAGAAAAAGCCTATCTTTGCTTGAGAGAAAAAGTTAGAGCTTGAGAAGAACCTGAACAAAATATGGATAGCAGTTTCTCAGGGATGGGGATGAGTTTATTCCTCTTACTATTGAAATTATTTCAGGTGTTTCCAAAACTGCTATAATTTATACAACAATGCAGATAATGATGGAGTTTTGTTTTTCAGACAATGAAACAATGGTTTTAGGCTCCAGACTTCAGCTCTAATTCTTTAAAGAAAACATTACTTCTAAGCATATTTTATTGTTGTCTTATAGTCCATAGCTTTTTCCTTTTTTTCTGTATGTTTAAACAGTCAAGGTGTCTGCTCACTCCTTGTAAATCAGGTGAAGACAGCTGGGAACAAGTTCATCTGGTTCTGCTCCCTTCAATCCAAGTATCCACACTGCCTGAACCATGATTGAGGAGACCTCTAGGAGAATCCTTACTTTCTTTTGCACAGAGACAATGGAATGTAGGAATTCTTCTCCTAAATCACATACACACACACACACACACACACACACACACACACACACACACACTAGCAATAAAGGGGCAATTTCTGACTTTTGAAGATCCTCTCACTTACTGCCTGCCAGCTAGCAGTCTCCTATATTGTGTTTGTTGTCTATATTCAGTGTAGTTTTAATTATTATATTTTGGGTAGATTTGAAATGAGACATTGTGTTCCTTTTGTTCTTGTGATGAAAATTATTTTAGCACTTTTAATTCTTTGATGGATTTATACAAATTTTTAAGACACTTTATTTTATTTGGTAAAAACATCGGTGGAATTTGGTAGGGATGGCATGGAATGTGAAGTTTGTTAGTATGGCTTTTAGCAACACTCATTCTTTTGCTCCATGAGCATGGAGTATCTTCCCATTCCTTTATGTCATCCCCAGTTCCCTACACAATGTACTCAGCTATCAGGGTGTGTAATTTCACTTCCTCTGTTTGTTTCTGAGTATTTTCTTTGTTTGTTGAATTTTTTTTTTTTGAAGACAATTCAATGTGAGAATATAGAAATGTTACTGAATTTTGTAAATTGATTTTACTTGATTTACACTATTAAATTAATTATAATAATTTGTTGTGATTTTAATAACATTATTAGAAAGTTGAGACAATTAGTTATTTACTATTATCTTAGGTGTCTTCTGTCTATTTTGCGAATATTTATATGGCTAGGACCACCAATACCAATATTACATTTAGTAAAATGTGACAAGAGAAGACAATGTTGACAATATTTGATCATATATACAAACTTCCGTGGTTCCTATACTGATCATGCACTGATGAAATGCATGCATTTCTTCTAAACCTGACTTTTGGTGGTGGTGGTTGTGGGGTTTATGGAAGAGATGTGATGGGTTTATTCCTGTGCATACATATGCATGTGGAGGACAAAGGTCAATGCTGAACATCATTCTCTCCACCTTTGATTTTTGAGATAAAGTCTCTTACTTAACTTAAAGCTAAGAGGATATGGGGTTCTTGTGGACTCTTGTCTTCACCTTTAGATACTGGGATTACACAAACACACATACTTTGGGGATTCTGCATGGGTACTAGGGATATAATCCTGGATTCTGATGCTTGCAAAGCAAACACTTTACTCAAAATTAGTTTCATGGCTTCTAAATCCAATTTTTAAAGTGATTTTTTTCATTTTGAAAGGAGATAGTATTTATCAAACACTTTTACATTTTTATTGTAATGATCATATGACTATATTTTTAATCATGTATATATCCTGTGTTATATTTATAGATTAGCATATTTTATTTTCAATGTTTATGAATTTGCATATTAAGAACTGTTATAAGTCCTTGAAACAAATCTGAATCAGTAGTCAAAGATCCTTATAATAATGCAACTGAAAATTGTTTTCTGAAGTTTCACTGGACATTTATAAATTTACATTCAATACCATTTTGGAATGTAATATTTTTGTTTGGTTGGGATTCGGAACAATTTGATCCCCACATAAGAGTTTTGGACATACCATTTTTAATTTTTGGTATATTTTGAGAAAAATCAGTATTATTTATTTCTTCAGTGGCCATTGAGCTACGCCTCTTACTGGTGAGACAGGTCAGATTGTCATCCTGTTCTGAAGAGGGCTCCCATTACTCCCTGACAGAGCATTCATGAGTGCTCCCATCACTCCCAGACTCAGCATTCATGAGTGCTCCCATCACTCCCTGACTCAACATTCATGAGTGCTCCCATCACTCTCAGACTCAGCATTCATGGAAAAAAAAATGGAATCTTGAAATTGGCAGGAAAATGGAACTAGAAGAAACCATTGTGTATGAGGTAACCCAATCACAAACAGACAAGCATGGTATGTCCTCACTCGTATGTAGATTTTAGACATAGTGTAAAGGATAACCAGCCTACAATCCACAATTCCAGAGAAGCTAGTAAACAAGGAGGACCGTAAGAGATACATACATGGTCCCCTGGAGAAGGGTCAAGATCTCCAGAGCACATTGGGAGCATGGGAGGAGGGGGGAAGGATCTAGGAGACTGAGAAGGGGAGAAGAGGAGGGATGCGGAGGACATGAGGGAACAGAAAGGTTGAGTCAGAGGAAGAATAGAAGAAAATAAAATGGAGATACCATACTAGAGAGAGACATTTTAGGTTTACAGTGAAATCAGGCAGTAGGGAAATGTCTGTAGATCTACAATGATGATTCCAGCTAACAATCTAAGCAAGAGAGGAGAGGCTACGTTAAATGCCCTCCCCTGATAATGAGATTAATGACTGATTTATATGCCACCTGATAGCCCTCATCCAGCAGCAGGTGGAAGTAGAAGTAGACACCCACAACTAATCACTGAACTGAACTGAAATTCAGATGCAGAGAAGGACAAGTGAAGAGCAAAGGGGACCAGACCATCCTGGTGAAACCCACGGAAATAGCTGACCTGAACATTGGGAAACTCTTGCTCCCCAGACTGATAGCTGGGATACCAGCATGGGAATGATCCAGACACTAGGAACATGGGTGCAGAAACCTCATAAATCTACTTGACCTACTGTAGTAGTTCAGTCCTTATCCCTAGCATAGGTGTGGATTTGGGAGCTCATTCCACATAGAGGAATACTCCCTGACCCAAGATACAAGGGGGTATGGGCCTAGGCCTTATCCCAAAGGATGCCATCGACTGTGATGTCACCCTTGGAAGGCCTCATCATCCAGGGGGAGAAGAAGGGATATGTGATAGTTTGGGTTTTAATTGGGGTGGGGGGATGGTAGGGGAGGATGGGAGGGAGAGGGAAATGGAATTTTCATGTAAAAACAACTTTGTTTCTAAATGAAATAAAAGAATCTGAAAAGAAAACAAAAAAACAAAAAACAAAAAACAAGACCTGGTAAGGGCTTGAGACACCTGTATCATTTAATCTAGTTTTAGCTTGGTTGTTGCTTGCTTAGTGGTTTGAAATGAAATATGAACTTTTGAGATCTTGGTGCTCTGCAATAGTCATTTATTATATGGTTTTTCTCATAGGATTTCTATTGATATGACCATTAATTTGATAGCTCATTTATTAATCTTTTTCTTAAGAAGTTTTAATTAGTTATATTTTCTTGATTTGCTGCTTAATTTTTTGTTGTTTTCTGTTTTCAGTTAAAGAAGATGGCATTTCTATGCCTTTGTGAATTTTCTAAATTTATTTCTGTTCTTGATTTCTAGTTGCATGCTAGTATTGTTACAAATGATACAATACCTGATGTCATTCTCTTTTATTTGTTAATATTTGATTCCTAGCCTTAAATACATGTACAGCATTCCACATATGGCTAGGAAAAATGTTGACCACGCTTTTACTGGATGAGAGGTTTGCAGTTGTCATTCCATCCACCAAATTTAAGACTTGAAGTTCAAGTTTTTAGTAACTTCCTATTTAGACAATTGCCATTACTTAGAGTGATGTAATCAAGTCAGAGTTTTCCTTTCTGTTTACATCTGGTAAAATTTGTCACATAGATGTAAGTTTCTCAGTATTAGGTCCACCTGTATTTATATCCTTTCAATAAGAATTGTTATTTAAGCACTTTATGGGCTCAGTGTAAAATATCTTACATGCAGTTTTTATAAAACAGATAAAAACAACCTAGATAATTTCGTCTCCATTTTCAAAACTCAATTTTCATTTTTAATTATTTTGATCCATATATGTTCTTGAAGATGAAATGAGGTTATTCCAGATAGTAAATATTTGAGTCACTTCTTGTCCATTTAAATGCTTGTGCTTTATGATTGGAAAGGATAAACCTTTCAGGTTTAGGTAGTCACTGTTAGGCAAAGATTTTCTACCACTGTTTCAGTTTTTCTGGTTTTATTATAGATTTTGTTATCTTTTTATCCTCTCTCAAATCATCATCCAATGTACTTAGCTAATTTTCTGCATTGATACCTTTCAATTTTAAACTACTTGTTCTTAATCCATAAGGATTTCATGTTTTTTAAATATATTTACCCTCTTTATCTTTTTACATACTTATGCAGATCTGTGCAAGACTTGGGCTTTAAGGACTTTAAAGAATGGGACAGACTACAGTCTAATGCTGTAGACAATTTTACTTCAGTTTCACTGTACTTTTATATATGAATGTAACAAAGAACACAATGATTCAAGAAAGGTTGTTTGAGTTCAGGAAATTTTGATCACAAAATTATGTAAATAAACACCAGGAAAGCACATACTCAATATTAGCAGAGCAGCCCTTTCCCAGAACTTTCTCAGGACAGACCATTTGAACACAGTTGCCTGGCATGTACTGCAGGTTATATGTGTGAAAGCATGTAAGAATGAAAGAAGGCCATCCCCATATTCAGAGTACACTGAAGATAGCAGTCTATAGCTATGATATGACATCCATAAAGAATAAACACGTCTTACAAATGGAATGCAAATGTTTAACACAGAAGCCATGAAATCACACCCAAGAACAACCGAGGGCACAAAATGCACGGGAGGTAGGAGGTCCTCTGCTTCTTTTCCTGGAACCTCTCTCACAATTCCCCAATGCATTGTATTCCATGAGTCATTCTTTTGAGCATCTCTAACACTTATCTCAAGATAAGCTGGGCAATAGAAACATTATAGTTTTTAAACATAAGCTACATATTTATTATGCTTCTGTTTTATGTCTGCTATTAAACTTACATAGAACAACAATTCTAATAAGCTGTTTTAAACTGATCAAAGAAAACATTCTAATGACATTGAAAAGCCCTACATTTTTACTACTAAAACTGCAGTTTATATTTTATATTTTGTACCAAAACTTGAATATTTTATATTTTGTCTATCTTAACATTTATAATTATTTTATTTTTAATGAACTTATTTATTTTTCATTGCAACTGCAGTTTCCCCTCCCTTCTCTCATCACAGTCCCTCCCTCCCATCTCATCTCTGTTCCCACCTCACAATCCACTGTCCCTCCACCTCTATCCTGGAAAGGGCATGTTTCCTGTGAATATCAACAAAACATGGCACACCAAGTTGCAGCAAGACTAAGCACCTCTCCATGAAGTAAGGCTGGACACAGTGACCCAGAACACGGAGTAGGGTCCCAAAGGCCTAAATAACCTTTTCTTTCAAGAGTTATTGCAAAGATAAAATTAATTTTCAGAACATCATGATCTGTTAGTATAATCTCAATTCAGATGTGGCTTTTATGAGTGAGTTCCTTGCTCGTAACACTGTATGCCTTTTACCCCTCATACTTCTGCCTACATCTTTGCGTGAGGAGCAATCCTCTAGGATCTGAGCATGGAAATAGGTAAGGGGATAATGGCTCTGCCTTTCAGTGTTTTGCTACTGACACTGGTGCCCAGTGCACAAGCATCCTTGCTACTGAATTGGCAAGTATATGCCAGGTCTAAGTGCTTGTGAAGCAACAGGAAGTCAGGAAGCAAGGCTCTGGAGAGCCCAGCTCAGGTCTCTGCAGAAGTTTAGTGGCTTCACAAGTCCAGTCACATGCAGAGATATCTTGGTTAATAGTTGCTAAATGTGCTAAAGCATGTTTTAATGGTTGCTATTGAGGTGTGATAGCAAACAGCACATGTTTGGGATCAAAATTTTGCTGTGCATGCCAACCCTAGAAAAGCATCATGGCAGCATAGCTGGGGAGTTGAGCTTAAATTCTATAGAGACATGGACCTTTGGACATGCAAGTTGGCTTGCTACCATGATGATTCTTGTCGGAAGTATGGATTGATGAGGTTCAGCCCTGGACTAGACTCTAGCAGGATACTTTCAAAAAGGCGTGCATAATAACTTAGAGAAGTGATGGCTACAGTATGAAAGCTTCCCACACTGAACCTTGAGGGGTTGGAGTCGTTACCAAAGTGCCACTTTGGCATTCCTTGGCAAATATAGAAATGAATTTCACTATCTCAGTTTCACACATTCTGTTCTCTTCAGAATAGTCCAGGAAACCTGAGTGGTGGGGGTACCACATGATAAAAGTCATCAACTTCTGCATCTTCTCTGTCTAATTGTTATGTGGAGTGTACATTGTCTCTATCTGTTGGATACAGATAATGTCCTACTCCTCATCTTCTTTACTCTGTTGGATAAATGTTGATATCCACAATCTACTATCTTATCGTGTCTCCTTACTTCATCAAATGATGCTATCTCTTTATCAAGATGTGTCACTCTGTCCATGACTTAGAGCATGGATTTCAAATGTATTAGCAGCTCCTGATGCACCTTGTTCTGGAGTCTGTTTGGTCTAGGAACACCAGGATAACATAAACAGACAAATCACATTCTGTTTATTGCAAAAATGATTTCAAGCAGTTGCTTTGAATTTGTAGTCTGAAGAAGGGCTTGAAGTACTGTCTCATAGAATGGCACAGTATAAATTCATAATGCCATGATTACAGGTAGTAAGGACAAAGACTAATTATACCTCACTTTTGTTGTGTCATTGTAGTTGTTGTTGGTAGCAAAATACGAATTGAAAGAAAATTGTATTTTCATTATTATCAGTTTCTTAAATATTTATCTATCTTCATGACTTTTTTCCCAATGACAATAAAAGTTAGTAAAAATTTTATGTTGCATTGAGTATATTCATTAAGCTCAAAATAAGGCATAAAAAGCCAGCAAGATGGTCCAGCATGGAAATGTATTTGGTGACACTCCTGACAACCTCAGTTTGTTCCCATGGACTCATGTGCAAGGTGTCCTTTGAACTTAATTGCATGTTATGGAATGTATAGACCCACAGTCATGAACCACACACAAAAAAATAAATAACTTATTTTCTATAAATTGTGTACATTTAATGAGTTTTGACAAAAATACAGAACCACCTGAAGGGCTCTAATCAACAGATCTCCACTTCCATCCACATGAAGGATGAAAACAGATGTGGTAAAAATTAAGTACAAAAATATTCCAGATGGCCAGCATAATTTTCACAATTCACAATTTCCAATTTATATAAACAGAGTAACACTGAGACAGAACTGAAGGAGCAGACATTAATTTAATTGATTGATAGCCACATGCAACATATGTTCTACTCATTTTGTAGATTTCCAAAGGCAGAGGAGGAATAGGCAATGCCACAAGAAAACACCATCAACTTCAGCCTCCCCTGCTCTGTAAACACTTGACACTCCTGTTTTTTATGAGTGTGATTTGCTGCAGGGTTCCTAAACCAGCCCTTTCCTGCTGAGATTTCCCACCCACACTACCCAGCAGCATGAAAGTAACTCTAGACCATCACTGATTCAATGAGAGCATTTATTTATTTGACCTCTTTATAGTTTAGTGTAAGAATAATGAGTTTTGTTATGACATATCCACATAACATTTATATATATATATATATATATATGTGTGTGTGTGTGTGTGTGTGTGTGTGTGTGTGTGTGTGTGTGTGTGTTTGTGTGTATGTGTATATGTATTTGTGTAATGTGTTTATATTATATGTGACTATATGCTTTTGTCCTAGTTTTCACTGTCAACTTAACACACCCTTGAATCACCAAGAAAAAGAAGTGTCAAGGAAGTAATTATCCATATCAGGTTGCCTGGGTATAGCTAAGCAAGAATGTCTTAGTTGATGTATGAAGTCACAGTCCACTGCAGGGGGTACCATATTGAAGGCAGGTGGTCCTGGGCAATATGAGGAAGTTTTCAGAGTGACCCTGATGGAGGGCTAGAGACAGCACACAGTGTTCTGTCATGGCCCCTGGCTCCATTTTCCCACCCTATGGTTCTTCCCTGACCCTGATTACTAGTAGCTGGTGACCTGGAAGTATAATAGAAAAAAATCCCTTTGTTCCCCCAAGTTGCTACAGGTAACAGGATTTCATCATAAGAACAAAAAAGTGGCAGGGACTTCATATCTATGGTTTCCCTGGATGAGAAAAAAAATGAGATTTTCCCCCACATCTTTCCCCATATTCCTGCCAGCATATTTCTGCTATTTGCTCTCAAAAATTTAGATTATTTAGGTTTCTGCTATTTTTATGGAAAGTAGTTTTTTTTTCCATGCATGGTCTTGCTGCAGTTTCTCCTCCTCTAAATCCTTCCATATTCTCTTCACATCCCTACCCACTTAAATCCACAGCCCTCATAAAACAAAGAAGCATTTTGAAAAGATAAAAGAATAGGGAAGAAAACCAAAGAAACGTGAGTAAGTCAAAACAAGTGAATGAGCTGAAAAGAAAAGAGTCAAAGAAAAAGCAAAAGGAGCACACATACACACAATTCCCACACACACATAAATCCCATAGTGGCAGCTAATTTGGAAGCCATAAGGTTTAAGCAAAAGAACTGTAAGGGGGAAAATGCTCCAACAAATGAGACCAAAAGAAAAAAAGAATAATAAGAAAGGGAGAAACTAAAGAAACCCTCCCAAATATATTGTGTTTTGTGATAATCATCTACTTCTGGGCATGAAACCTGCCCTAATGTATGGTTTGTATGCCCATTGAGACTTCATCAAATAAAACTAATTCTCCTTTGGAAGTGGTCAACCTTGGAAACAGTTTCTGGATTAGGGATGGGGGCTTGTATTCACTTTATGTCTCAGATAACCAGATAATCTGATAACCAGAAGTCAATGACATCACTCACTCAAGATAATTTTGCACATGGTCCAAGACCCCATGATGACCACAGTGCAGTATACAAGCAGAGAAAAGTAAAATATGTTGAACAGGTGAGCATTCTTGGGACAATGAGCTTGGGACCTTAGGAATTTAGATTGTGAACCTTGTATGATGACCCTCAGCAAAATAAAATATAATTTTCATGTGCTAATGACCTGTATCTATATTCTTGCTACCAACAGTTGACTTAGTCAGCAGGATCTTTAAAGAAGGTGAAACTAAGGTGTCATCTTCTTGCTCTTCCAATACCATCCCTAGACTTAGAGAGGAAGGTGATTTTCTGACTGTATCACATCCATCCAAGAAGGCAAGGGCTTCTGCCTTAAGACTCAGTAGTGGAGAGGGGGTTACAGGAGGGAAGGAACCAGAACCCCGAGGAAGAACCTCTGGATGAGGAACTAACTCCCATGAAGTAACAGGCTTAAGATTAGGCAGCAGGAGAAGCTCTCTTATCTTTACATAGGGGACTGGAAAGTCAAGAAAATAGTTAGAAGGCCAGATCTTAAATTTGAAAAGCTGGGATTTCAGACCTACTCTACCAGCAAAATAAATTGGTACTTCAGAAACAGGGAATTAAAATTCCTCTATTATTAGCAAACAAATTGTTAAGATGTAGAGAATATTAAGAATTAAGAAAATGAATGGAAAGGACAAGCATTGTCCCAAGGGTAGGTGGGACAGAACACATCACTTAGTAAAACAAAATTTACCTAGTCTTAAGAAGGAACCTAAGCCTTTTGGAGGAGTTGATGGGATGCGGGTTGCAGGAGATCAGGGGTGGGTAAGAGAGGAGGGAGGGGAACTGTGGTTAGTATGTAAAATTAATACAAGTTTTAAATAAAAATTAATGAACCTAAAGTCAATATTCCATTGTCCACCCCAGTGATTATTGAGTCCTTGCTAGAGAGAACAGATCCCCTCAGAGGTTACTGTGTTCTTTTGAAAAGTAATTAAAGACATTGCCTCTGATAGGATGAAAGACAAACAGTTCACTAACAACTTGTCAGAAAGATGGAGAATAACCCATTCAGAGAGGACTTGGAGGAAGTTCATAAGGGCACAGTGAGATTCCTCAGTGACACCAAGATCTGTCTACCAGTAACTGACTGTAAGGTTAAGGCTACTCCTAGCTGTTTAACCAGTCATACTCATGAAATACCATACTCATACCTCTGAGTACCATACCATACATACCAGACCATCCATGTACAAAGAAAGAGCTACAGAAAATAAGACAAGATTATTGCAAAAAGGAGGGAAAGGATGCATCCCACATAGCTCATTTATGGAAGAAACGGAACTAATACAGTAATGTTAACATCAGAAGAAATGAAGAAAATCAAAGGGATTCTAGAAAATCCCCACATATTTGAAGGCCTGGAACTAATATTAGATACAGCTAGAGGGAAAACCCTCCCTTTATTGAATTGAATAATGGAATCATGGAGACTGGCTTTCCTCACACTTGTTCTAACTCAATTTGAGGCAGAATTACAATAGAAAACTATGAAAAAATTAATTGAAATGGCTAGAAAGTTGGGTACACTTTACTTAATTTACAGTCGTAGCCCAACACCACAATTGTATGCACTGCTGCCCAGCATGAGGAAAATTCTAATTAAAGGTGACCCTCGGAATTTGATAATGTTATTTACAGAAACTCTGGCCAATTGCCAAACTGTTGGAGAAGCTATTAACTTTCATAAACAGACTAGAATACTAGAGACAGATAAGATAGTATCCTTCCAGTCTAATGTACAGAATCAAACCAAACCAACAACAGAGAAGAACTCATCCCTCCACCCAAGGCTTCATCTGATAACCAGAACCCAGTGGCATCACTCTAGATAACCAGACATAGGTCTAGACCACATGACACTTACTAGACAGAGTTAAGCAGAGACCAAGAGCAATGCACTGCTCTGCACTTCTGGAGAGATGCCACCTTGATCTGCCCTGTGGCTGGAGAATTTCCCCCAGGATCCTGAGCTTCAAATCAAAGACTTCTGTTAGAGACTGGACCTGATGTCACACACATGAGTAGCCTTGGGGAGATAGGCTTAGGATGGTAGTTAGGAATTTAGAATGTGAACCTTGTGTGATAACTCCAAGGCTAATAAAACATGATTTTGTTATACTAACTATATGTATCTATATGAATCTTCCTGCTCATGACAGTTCCCATCTACTGCACGAGGAATCTTCCCAGTGATAGCTAAATCAGACACTAGTCTATGCTAATCAAAGTCATTTTATTGCTGTGTTCCTTTAAGAAAACAGTAGTATTTGGTTTTCCCCTAGGTCCAAGGCCTATCTTGTCTTGAGTTCCTATACTTCCCATGGGGTGGACCTTAAATACATCAGATAGTGGTTTGTTTCTCCCACAAATTTTGTGCCACAGTTTCACATCTGTATTATGCAGTCAGGTCATCATTGTAGATCTTAGGCTGTAGAGCTGGGTTGGTGTTTATCTTTGGTGTGTTGAGAGTACCCTACAGTACCAGGAACTCTGAGGGTAAAGTAAGAGCAATAAGGGTGAATATGGCTCAAGACAGGCAATTGTTCAACTTCTTTGCATTCAATTAATACAAGGTCCTTGGTAATGATAGCAATTCTAATTTGTGTATGATGTTATCATAGTTTGTTTTTGTCAACATGCACAAACCAAGATGTATCTACAAAGAGGGAATATGTGTTATAGAGTTGTCTACATCAGATTGACTGGAGATCATGCCCATAGGTCATTTCTTCTTTGCCAATTAATTTAAGAAAGTTAAGTCCAATGAAGGACACACCATCCTGACCAGTGGGCCTGAACTGTGATATAAAGCTATTTGAGCAGAAGTTTATCAAGCAGAAAATATTGTTACACTGGTCTCTTTCCATTTCTGCTTCCAGTTTCCAGTCTTATGTTCCTGACTTAACTTCTCTAAAAGGTAGGTTCAAACCTATGACTCAAATAGACCCTTTTCTACTCCATAGTAGAAAAGTGTTGGTTTGTGTATTGTTTAAGTTTGGTCAGTGAAACTACATTTAATATTTAAGCCTATTTTATATGTTTCCAAATGTGTATTAGCGGTTTTTATTTCGTTGCTTGAGAAATGCCTGTTTAATTTATTTGCCTATTCATTTAAAGGATGATGATTTTGGATTTGAATTATTTTCAGTTTTTTTTTTTTTGAATCTCAGTATTAACCCCATATGTAGTTTATGACTAGCAAAACTTTCCACATATTCTACAGGTCATCTCTTTATACTGCTCTTCCCTTCTTTCTGAGAAGAAACATTTTAATTCTACTTATTCTCATTTTCCATAATCTCCTGTGCTACTAGCTGCGTTTTATAAAGTCTATGCTTGTGCTTATTTTTAGTTCCTCTACATTTTCAACAAGAAGTTGTGGATGTCCAGGTCTTTTATCAATAACACTATTATATTTTTAATGGCTTTTTGTAAAGGGTGATCTAAGCATCTAATTTACTCTTCCATGTGTTGATTCCAATTTTTCCAATCACTATTTGGGAAAATAATCTCACCCCAACATATTTTCTGACACCTTTGACAAATCCTAAGTGACTCTCTGTTACAATTTGGGATCTGGTATTGTGATAAGTCCAACATGGCAGTTACTACTTAGAATTCCTTTATCTCTAACATGGTTTGAACCTTCATATAAAATTTGGGACTGCCTTTTCTACCTATGGTAAGAATGTTGGTGTTCTGACTTTCATTGTATGACATCTGTAGATTATCTCCATAATCTAAGTAATTTCAAAAGGTTAATCCTTCAAATTTATAAGCACAATGATTAATCCCATATTCTAATTACTTTACAACTTCTCCCTGGAGTTAACTAAAGTTTTCATAGTAGAAATCTGTTTCCTTCTTAATATTATTCTTAACTGTCTATATTTGAAATTTTGGGTATGGGTTTTTCCCTCTGATTTTTTTTATTGGCTTCTTATATTGGAAAATCACAGATGTAGTAGGGTAATTTTTTCTTTGCTATTTTTCTGAAAGTATTTATCATCTTTGGTGGCTTTTGGTTGGGAATTTTGTTTATTTTAATTATAGGGTCCCAGGACTGATTATGACTTAGCTAGTAAAGTGCCTATCACAGGTGAACTCAGTGTCCATCACCAGCTCCACATAAACAGCCATTGTGGCACACACCAGTAGGCTCAGGAATCTGAAGGTAGAGACAGGAGAATCAGAAGTTCAAGGTCATCCTTGTTCACTTAGATAATCCCATGCCAGTCACATATTTGAGGCTCTGTCTTAAGAACAAGCCAAGCGAGGGCAAAGGAAATAGCTCAGTTTATAAACGTACTTGTTGCCAAGTCTTAACATGTTTGTCAAATCCTGGCCTCACAAGCTAGGAGAGAAATGACTTCTACATGTTATTTTCTGACCTCTATACGTGTGCCTTGGCCCCCAATTCAATAAATAAAACAAATAATAATTAAAAATTCATTCAATGAATAGTTTCTTCTGGACTTTTAACAGGAAGTTGTGTTGAAAATTTTTTTCTGCTTCTGTTAAGATGACATATTCTGTTAAGATTTCTGTTCTTTGTTTATGTGCTATACAAAACTCACTATATATTTATCAACTTTGACTCCTTGAAGAGAAAATCTCTTGGTTATGGGGTTGAACTTCCTAATGTGTTCTTGAATTCTGTTAACAGTTATTTTATTTATAATTTTTTTTTGCATTTCTCTTCAGCATGGAATTGGTCAATGTTTTCTTTGTGATTTGTCCTGAGGAAAAACATGTTGATATCAGGTTTTACTGGGTTTCGTTTCCTCTTTCCCTTTCTTCGTTTATGATGACTATGGATGCTGGACATTTTTTATCAAGTTTATGTTATCCATTTTCATTTCTTTTTGGGAGAGAGTATATATGCTCTGTTTTCTAATATGGAAAAAAATGTTTTCCATCCTTCACCATGTTAGAGATCAGTAGAAAGAACAGTAAATAATTATAGGTCTTTATTCTTACATCATCCTATGATTACACCACAGTCATTGAGTTTCACTGGTCACATTAGGAAACATCTGAACTTCATTATACTCTTGTAGTTCAGATATCTAAAATTGTGTAATCTTTGGTTACATTTATTTTGTGTGTTTATGTTTGCATGTGCATGCACCTGTGTTTTTGACAGTTAGAAGACAACTTAGAGGAAATGATTATCTCTTTGTACCTTGTAGGGCCAGGGTAGTGAACAAAAGGCATCCAGCTTGGTGGCAGGTAGCTTTATCCATTGAGCTCTCTTCCTGATTCCCATGATTGTTTTTGTTTGTTATTATTTTTCTTTTCACATGTGACTGGTCAAGGCAGTTCATAAGTTCCTAAGTCTTGTACTGTTGCTGAGGCCATTTCAGGTTTAACTAGAATTTGATATCCTTGATGGAGAATCTTAGGGAAAATTTCACAACTCTATTTTAGGAACCAAAGGTGACGGTGTCCTAGCTGACTTAGCTTCTCTTAAAGTGCCTGTTTTTGTGGAAGCCCCTCCAGATAACCACTTATCTCTTAGCTTCTGCTAAACCTGCTTCCTTCAAACTGTTTGCTTTTGTTAAAGCCCCCTGTTGATGCTGATGTCTGCAGAATGAGATTCCAGGTCATGGTTTTTGCCTGTGTTCTGGACACTTGGACCTCTCCTAGGTCCCTGAACACTTGGATGTGGTTCCAGATAATATTTAATGGATTAAATATTATCTCTCTGGAGAGCAACTGGTAACAGAAATTAGCTGTTAATTGTGTGCCTCATTGTTTTGTTCAATCAGAATTAAAAATGAAAGCCTAACACACTGAGATAAAGAAAGCAAGTATAAAAAGAGGAATAGAATACATTGATTAGCTGAGTGGTCTGTATAAGTAGACAAAAACAGGGAAAGATTTTATGAAATACTCTCGTCTATCAGTCCTGATAATAAGAGTGACAAACCAAAGTGTTGTGGCTCTTTCAAACCCCTCAGCTGAAGTGATTTCCGTCATGAATGTTGCACCAGCTTTTAAACTCAGGAACCTCAGTGGGGATGCAAATTTACAATTTGATTAAAAACACTCAGGGTCCCTGTTTGGCAAAATTTGATTTACCTCTGGCCAATTCATATCCTGCCATTCCAAGAACTCACTTTGATATTGAATTGGAAAGTTCAATTTTCATTTTGTAAAATGGCTTTCCAAGGATGGAGTAGAGCTCCATGCAGTTAGCTTATCATGGTCATGCTGTGTGTTAAAGATGAATTTTTAAATAAAAAGCAGCTCATAAGTCAACAGGAAAGATAATTGTTGATAGTAGCAAGAACTGAAATGAAGGAATTCCACAAATATAAGCCTTTATAATTGCAAATCAAAGTTATAGTTTCTAGCTTTTTAGATTTCTTTTATTGTAGACGTTCCTTCTGCCTACAATGTACCTTTACTGAAAAGAAATCAACCACAATGCACTATCAGCTTTCTTTAGTTCACAAAGGCACATGCAAACATGACTTTTACATGCAAAAACAAGGGAAAGAAGAGAGGACTGGGAAGGTGGGAAGGGCAATCTATAACAACAGCTTTGGGTTTCCTTACATATTAAATACAATATCTCATCAGTTTTTAAAAATAGCAACCTTCTGGACCACAAAAGAAAGTCCCCTCATCACATAATAATTAAAACAACAAACATACAGAATAAACAAAAAATATTAAGAGCAGCAAGGGGAAAAGGCCAAGTAACATATAAAGGCAAACCTATCAGAATTACATCAGACTTCTCCATGGAAACTTTGAAAGCTAGAAGGACCTGGATAGATATTGTACCAACTCTGAGAGAACATGGATGCCAGCCCAGGCTACTATACCCAGCAAAGCTTTCAATCACTATAAATGGAGAAGACAAAATATTCCATGACAAAACCAGATTTAAACAATATGTAACCACTAATCCAGCCCTACAGAAAGTACTGGAAGGAAAATGCCAACCTAAGGTAATTAACTACACTCGCATAAACATAGGCATAGATGATCCCACTCTACAAAAACACAAAATAAAAGGCATCGTAAATCCACATACAATACCAGTACCAACAACAAACCAAAAACAAACAAGAATAAACACTCAATGGACCTTAATTTCCCTCAATATTAATGGTCTTAACTTGCCTATAAAAAGACACAGGCTAACAGATTGGATTAGAAGACAGAATCCATGCTTCTGCTGCATACAAGAAGCACACCTCTAACTCAAAGACAGACATTATGTCAGAGTAAAGGGTTGGGATAAGATACTCCAATAAATGGACCCAAGAAACAAGCTTGAGTAGCTATCCTAGTATCTAACAAGATAGATAGGTTGATTGACTTCAAACTAAAATCAATCAAAAGAGATGAAGAAGGTCATTTCATATTCATTACAGGAAAAATCCATCAGGAAGAAGTCTCAATTCTAAACATCTATGCCCCAAATACAAAGGCACCAACATTCGTAAAAGAAACATTATTAAAACTCAAATCACAAATAAGGCCTCACACAGTTATAATGGGAGACTTCAACACCCCACTCTCACCACTGGACAGGACCACCAGACAGAAACTTAACAAAGAGACAAAGGAACTAACAGAAGTTATGACCCAATTGGGATTAACAGACATTTATAGAACTTTCTATCCAAACACAAAAGAATATACTTTCTTTTCAGCATCACATGGAACCTTCTCAAAACTTGACCACATTCTCCACCACATAGCAAACCTCAACAGGTACAAAAATTTGGAATAATCCCCTGTGTCTTTTCAGACCACCATGCTTTAAATTTAGAAATCAAAAACAAATCAAAGTGCAAAAAACCTACCAACTCATGGAAATTGAATAACACGTAATTGCACCATTCCTGGGTCAAGGAAGAAACAAAGAAAGAAATTAAAGACTTTCTAGAATTCAATGAAAATGTTGACACAACATACCCAAACTTATGGGACACTTTGAAAGCAGTACTATGAGGTAAGTTCATAGCTCTAAGTGCTCACATGAAGAAACTAGAGAATAGCCACACCAGAGATTTGACATCACAGCTGAAAGCTCTAGAAAAAATGGAAGCAAATTCACCCCAGAGGGGCAGACAGTTGCCAGGAAATAATCAAACGGAGGGCAGAAATCAATAAAGTCGAAACAAAGAAAACAATTCAAAGAATCAATAAAACAAAGGGGCTGGAGAGATGGCTCAGCCGTTGAAAGCTAGGCTCACAACCAAAAATATAAAACAAAGAGTTGGTTCTTCGAGAGAATCAACAAGATAGAAAAACTGCTATCCAAACTAACCAAAAGGCAGAGAGAGATCATGCAAATTAACAGAATCAGAAATGAAAAGGGGGACATAACAATGGACACTGAGGAAATCCAGAGAATCTTAAGGTCATACTTTGAAAACTGTACTCCACAAAATTTGAAAATTTAAAGGAAATGGACAATTTTCTGGACAGTTATCACTTACCAAAATTGAATCAGAAAGAGATAAGCAAATTAAACAGACCTATAACCACTAAGAAAATACAAGCAGTTATCAAAAGTCTCCTAACCAAAAAAAGCCCAGGGCCAGATGGATTCACTGCAGAATTCTATCAGAAATTCAAAGAAGTGCTAATACCAATACTCCCCAAATTGTTCCACGAAATAGAAGCAGACAGGACATTGCCAAACAATGTCCTTAATAGCCAAGGCACACAAAGACACAGCTAAGAAAGAGAACTACAGACCAATATCCCTCATGAACATTGGTGCAAAAATTCTCAATAAAATCCTGGTAAATTGAATACAAGATCATATCAAAGAAATCATCCACCATTATCAAGTAGGCTTAATCCCAGGGATGCAAGGATCCTTCAACATATGAAAATCCATCAATGTAATCCACCATATAAACAGAATGAGAAAAAAAAAACACATGATCATCTCACTAGATTCGAAAAAAGCCTTTGACAAAATCCAACACCCCTTCATGATAAAGGTCTTGGAGAAATCAGGGATAACAGGAACATACCTCAACATAATATAAGCAATATACAGCAAGCCAACAGCCAACATCAAGTTAAATGGAAAGAAACTAGATCCAATTCCTCTAAAATCGGGGACAAGGCAAGGCTGTCCACTCTCTCCATACCTCTTTAATATTGTCCTTGAAGTCCTAGCTAGAGCAATAAGACAACAAAAGGAGATCAAGTGAATACAAATCTGAAAGGAAGAAGTCAAAATCTCACTATTTGCAGTCGATATGATTGTCTATATTAGTGACCTGAAAAACTCTACCAGGGAACTCCTACAGCTGATAAACACCTTCAGCAAAGTGGCAGGATACAAAATTAACTCAAAAAAATCCATAGCCCTACTATTAACCAAAGACACATTGGTGAAGAAAAAAATCAGAGAAACACCACCCTTAACAATTGCCATAAATAAGATAAAATACCTTGGGGTAACACTAACCAAAAATGTGAAAGACCTGTACCATAAGAATTTTGAGTCTCTAAAGAAAGAAATTAAAGAAGATACCAGAAAATGGAAGATCTCCCATGCTCTTGGATAGGTAGGATCAGCATAGTCAAAATGGCAATCTTTCCAAAAGCAATCTACAGATTCAATGCAAACCCCATCAAAATCCCAACACAATTTTTCAGAGACCTTGATAAAACAATTCTCAACTTTATATGGAGAAACAAAAGACCCAGGAGAGCCAAACCAACCTTGTGCAATATAGGAACTTCTGGAGGCATCACCATTCCTGACTTTAAGCTCTACTACACAGCTATGGTTCTGAAAACAACTTGGTTTTGGCACAAAAATACACTGGTAGACAAATGGAATTGAACTGAAAACCCTGATATTAACCCACACACCTATGCACACCTGATTTTTGGCAAACAGTCCAAATTTATACGATGGACCAAAGAGAACATCTTTAACAAATGGTGCTGGCATAACTGGTTGCAGATATGTAGAAGACTGCAGTTAGACCCAAGCCTATCAACTTGCACAAAACTTAAGACAAAATGGACCAAGATCTCAACATAATTCCAGCTACACTGAACCTATTAGAAGACAAAGTGGGAAATACCCTTGAATTAATTGGTACAGGAGACTGCTTCCTGAACATTACACCAGTACAACAGACACTGAGGTCAACAATTGATAAATGGGACCTCCTGAAACTGAGAAGCTTCTGTAAAGCAAAGTAGACAGTCAGCAAGACAAAATGGCAGCGACAGACTGGGACAAGACATTCACCAACCCCACATCTGACAGAGGGTTGATCTCCAAAATATACAAAGAACTCAAGAAGCTAGTCCCCCAAACACCAAACAACCCAAACAAAAAAGTGGGGTTCAGAACTAAATAGACAATTCTCAATAGAGGAATCTAAAATGGCTGAAAGACACATAAGAAAGTTTTAAACATCTTAGCCATCAGTGAACTGCAAATCAAAACAACTCTGAGATTCCATCTTACTCCTGTCAGAATGGCCAAAATAAAAAACACCAATGACAGTTCATGTTGGAGAGGATGTGGAGAAAGGGGAACACTTCTCCACTGCTGGTGGGAGTGCCAACATGTACAGCCATTTTGGAAATCAGTATGGCTACTCCTCAAAAAAAATGGGAATCAGTCTACCACAAGATCTAGCAATTCCTCCCTTTGGCATATACCCAAAAGAAGCACATTCATACAACAAGGACATATGTTCAACGATGTGCATAGCAGCACCATTTGTAATAGCCAGAAACTGGAAGCAACCTAGATGCCCCTCAACTGAAGAATGGATAGAGAAAATGTGGTACATTTACACAATGGAGTACTACTCAGAGGAAAAAAAAATAATGGAACCTTGAAATTTGCAGGAAAATGGATTGATCTAGAAGAAACCATTCTGATCGAGGTAACACAATTGCAAAAAGACAAACATTATATGTACTCACTCATATGCAGATTTTAGACATAGAGTAAGGATTACCAGTCTACAATCCACACTGCCAAAGAAGCTAATAAACAAGGAGGTCCCTAAGAGAAACATACATGGTCCCCTGGAGAAGGGGAGAGGTTCAAGATCTTCTGAGCAAATTTGGAGCACGGGAAGAGGGGTGAAGGGAGCTAGGAGAAAGAGAAGGGGAGAAGAAGACGGATGCCTAGGACATGAGAGAGCAGAAAGTATGAGTCAGGGGAAGAATACACGATAACAACAATGGAGATATCATAATAGAGAGATTTTTGGTTTACAGAGAAACCAGGCACTAGGGAAATGTCTGGAAATCTACAAAGATGACACCACCTAACTATCTCAGCAATGGAGGAGAAGCTACCTTAAATGCCCTCCCCTGATTATGAGATTGATGACTGACTTATATGCCTTCATCCAGCAGCTGGTGGAAGTAGAAGCAGACACCCATAACTAATCACCAATCTGAACTGGAACCCAGATGCAGAGAAGGACCAGTAAAGAGCACAGAAGTTCAGACTAGGCTGGTGAAACTCACAGAAACAGCTGATCTGAACATCCGGGAACTCTTGTTCCACAGACTGATAGCTGGAATACCAGCATGGGACTGATCCAGACCCAAGGAACATGGGTTTCTGTGAGGAAACCTCAGAAATCTATGGGACCTCCTCTAGAAACCCAGTATTTATCCCTAGCATAGATGTGGACTTTGGGAGCCCGTTCCATATAGAGGAATACTCCCTGAGCCTAGTCACATGGGAGTGGGCCTAAGCCCTCTCCAAAAGGATATGAAATACTCTGATGAAACCCTATGGAAGGCCTCACCATCCAGGGGGAGCAGAAAAGATATGTGACAGATAAGGATTTAGTTGTGGGGGGTAGGGGTGGACGGGTGTGAGAAGGGAACTGGGATTGTCATGTAAAGCAATCCTGTTTCTAATTCAAATAAAAAAAGTTGGAAAAAATAGCAACCTTCTACATATTAAATGGGTAAATGGTAGCTTAAGTGTCTGTTAGCTGGATTTCTGCTATGTCATCAGTTATATAAGACTAATTCAATCAAAGATTGAACTCAAGAAATATTGTCAACTTGAATAAGAACCACTTTCAGAGTAGAGGAACCCTGTGATATTTTGGAAATCTTTGCTGATATTCTGTAGGCGATGTGCATTGACAAATTTTAAAGGAGGAAAAAAAAATGACTTCTGGAGTTTCAGGAATGTCCTTGGGTGATAAACTTTTTATTTGCAGATACTGATCATTGCTTATAAGACTGTGTATGCATTGTTATTTGTTACAGGTTGGGAATACAAAAATTCAAGAAGCATTGAGTAAAAAAGAATATAAATTATTTTAGTACTATTATCTTATTGAATGTTGACATGATAAATTGTGTATCAGTTTGACTAGATATGACATCATTACAATGATGTCACACTGCATGTTTTTCATGTTCATGCACAGTTTTAAGGAAGTTCAGCATCACACATGTGACTCACATTACCAATCTACTATATTATACAACCTTAAATAATCCATGTGCCCAGAATAGGTACTAGAGGAGAAACCTAAACACTGATGGGACTTTGTCAAAAAAAATTCTGAAGTTTCCAAGTATCACAAGATGCACATTTCTCAAATTGTTTTCTTTATAGTCATATGCAAAGGTAAGGGAACTCTCAATCATTATGTACATCTACGTATCATTTATTTTACCCAATGATAAAAAATCTTCATGTCTTTGTGTATACACCATCTTTTACTGTTTCCTGTAGAATCCTTGAATACTATAACTATGCAAAAATGTAATGAACATCAACAATAAAATACTACCCAGAAATTAATTATCTACTTCTATAGGTTTCAGAAAATGTTCCAGGTTTTCATGTATTATAATGAAACCATAAAGTTTTATCAAGGATATTCACCTATTTATAGAAATTATGTCTCAGAGAAATTATATTAAACTTTAATGTGTTATCTTCATAAGACAACTTCTGTTACACTGGCAGAGTTTAAAAGTGTTCCTTTTTGACCTTTCTGAGGAAATGATGCTGCTCACTTCCGTGAGCTGACATTGTGTCTAGTACCAACTGGAATGGGCTCCCAGTGGAAAGCAAAACTTTTCTTTCAAGAGATTTTTTTCCACTAGAGAACTACTGTGTCAGAGTAAGACAGTGACACAGAATCAATTACTAATTTTAAGGATTATTAAGGCTTAAGAGTAGAATGAAATAAATGGGAAAGAGAACATTTAGGATGTTTCAAATAATGTCATTCTATGATGATGGATTTACTGAGAAAATAAAGTATCATTTACTGATGAAGCAAGCTAGTAGAAACTAGATAATCAAATTGCTTTACCTGAGCAATAGACAGATACTATTGGCTTCTAACAAGAAATAAACCCTTGTATAGGAGATACATCTGGAGAAACTAGAAATCAATGATGTATTCTAGAAATAATTTCAATTTTCCCTTCCTATGTGTAGTTATATCAAGAGGTTGAATGTGAGTGTGAGTATCAGACAGGGACCAGACTGGGCTTAAAGTCCAAAAACAATTGGTGTTCATAGAAAAAGAATCTTAGATATGCACTAACACAAAACAAAAGTAGCTGATGGAAAGAACATGTTTCTAAAACTTGCCCTGTGTCAAGAAAATAAACATTGGCAAAGAAGCTGTGAAGAGACAGGCTCACGTGCCACAATCTTGCACATTACTTATGGGGAAAGGGGAAAATTCAGAAGATGTCTATATATCTGAGAAAAAATGATAAGTGAAGTCCATGAGAGGGGATGAGACACTAAGGCAGATGAAGCAATGCCAGCTGTTTACCAGAAAACTGTGTGTGCTATACATTAACCAACAAAATCATATTTTAAATTATTCTTTTATCATGTTTACATCTTCACATGAAACAAAAATCATATAAGGTTCTTATTGCTATAAAGTTTGTCTTTTGTTTGAGCACAGATATAAGCACAGTTGGTTGAAAGGCATACAGTTAAACTGGCATGGCTATTTTCATAATGAGTTAATCCCCAGAGTCTACCTATCATGAGAAACTAGAATGTCTGGGATCATAGTTCACAGAGAAAATAAGGATCCAGATCGTCAACAAATAGCTCTGAATTGCTACTGCATATGGGCCATACTCCTAAGTACTAATGTGCAATTTCAATGTATGGGTGATTTGAGGTGGATGATGCCAGGGTTAAAGTACTAAAATTTGACATATATGGATTAATGTGTTCTATCTGGAATATGCCTCTGTACAAACACAACCAACTCAATAATATGTCATTATTTTAAGTTCTAATTGAACAAAGTTTGCAATGAAAAATGAGACAATTTGCGTATTAAAATATTTTGAGCTCAGAGAGTGATAAAAACAATGAAAGACTTCCCTAGTTCTCTTCAACAAAAGGCTGTGGCTCTGTTCTCTGAAGAAATAACATCTTCTACCTGGTAAATTCTTAAAGTTCTTTTGAACTATACTTGCAAGAGTGAAGCTAGGTGCTGCTTGGGGTGACAGCCCTTGGCAATTTCCACCTGTCATTCTGTGAAAAGGGAATGTGAATTTATTAGATGGTTGCTTCTTTGTGCCAAAAATGAGTTGACAAGAGTGGAATTGGTTGTAATAAACATTCAAAGGACTCTTGAGATGTTTCACAGTTTGCTATGTGACCTCAAATTTGAACTTGGGATAGTATAAAAAATAGAAAATTTTCTACTAACTTGCATTTCACAAACAAAGAATCAGCCTCAACATAAAACAGATTTGCATAGAGAATTAAATTTCATGGCTTTTTATTAACTGCTTCATAAAAGTCTGCCATTTGATGTCATATGTAATTTATGTATATATTCACATATATGGATTAATGTGTAGGTTAATCCTAACAATGTTTCAAGATAACTATCTTTCTTACTAAATGAGAAAATATGGCTATGCAAGCTGAGGTTCAATAACTTAGTAACTAACATTACAGTCTTTCAATCAGGTAGCCGCCAGGATTTCAGCAAGGAAATTAAAAGTTTAAGAAAGACGAAAATATGAATGCTTAAAATTGAGCACATGTGGCTGTTGTTATCAATCTATAAAAGATGCTATCTTACTTATTAAGTTTATCAGATTGATACTCTCAACAACAAAGTAGAAACCATTTTTTCAGTTGAATAAAGTGATGTTGGGAGAGGATGGAGCAATTTTCCTTCATTGGAGAAAATTTACAGAACAAAACACAGAGAACTAGAAACATCAAAAAGAAATGCCTATTGTGAAGATTGCTATCTGAAGACTGATCAGTTATACGAGCTTGGCAAAATAATGGGTTGGGAATGCATTATAAAATCAGAGAAATAGTTTCTATTTATGCAAATACAGTAAAGAAAAAAACTAGTGATTCAAAGAAAGGATATATATGTTAGAGGCATGTAAGTGTGTAAGTGTGACTGTTTAATATGTTTATGTGTGTGTTATATGTCCTTATGTGCAAATACATGTGTGTATGTAGGTTAGGGTTGGGTTAGTGTGAGTATATTGTGCCTTTGTACAGATGAATGTGTGTGTTTCTTTGTGGGTTTTCTCACCTGTAGATATAGAGTTCAGAGGTCAATATCCTGTACTTTCTTCTGCCACTCTTTATACTAATTTCTGTGACAAGATCTATCTGTGAATCTGGAATTGTCATTTGACTAGACTGGATGGTCAGTGAGCTACGGGACTCCATCAATCTCAGCTCTCCATGCATACTCCTTTACATGTGGTGTTTATGTGACTGTTATGCAGGCTCTCACTAAACATGGTGCCGTCTCCCAAGTAAATGTACAATTTGCTGCAAGGAACATATTAAAATATGGACTTAAAGTATTATGCAGAGCAATTACATCTTTGAAGGGGAAGTAGAGACAACCACATAGGACTATCCATATAAAAAAAGTGCTTAATGAATAATTACTTTGCTTTTACTAGCATGTGGGAGTAAGAATCCAAACAATCGGCAGAGAGATTCTGGACCAATGATAAAATATTACCTCATAACAAAATGGCAATGCAAAGCTACCAGATCATCACAGGGTTGCTCGAGATATCTTAAAATGTGTGGCTTCAAAGGTTACACAGTGTATTCTGAAAATGCCCCCATCATGTTCTTTGTTGCAAGGTCAGAAGTATGCTACATTAAAATAACAAGTTTTAGTTAAGACAGACCTGTCATGAAGAGAAAGGCAACCAGTCAGAAAATACAGTTGCAGATTAGATGTCTGTTGCTATATTGCATAGAGAGATCAGGTCACACCTGGTGATGGCAATAAATGGCTAAGATACTAAAGAAAAGCTTTAATCCAGGAAAATATGATGTCTGAAAGTAGAATTAGGGAAGATGTTTAAATGATTATTTCAGATAATGTGAACTTGTGTTTTGTGGTCCAGAGATAGGAGGAAATAACAAAAGTAAAGCTTAGATATGGTTGAAAAGGGGAAAAAATTCTCTAAACAGTAGAAACAGTGGGTGTGTTCTGCCAGGATGTTAGCTCTATCTTCTCCATGTTGGATGTTTTTAACATAGACATAAAAACTTATTAAGTCAGGAGGCAGCATAAAGAATGGCCAGCCAATGCTTTGATACAGAGCTGTATAATGACAGAGACAAAAATAAAATGTTTCTTCAGGAAGGAGGTCTCCAGGGGATTCCTAAGGCCAGGCCAGTTTCATTTCAGTAAGATCATGGGGTATTTTGGTGGCTAAGTATGTGAGTATTTGTGAACTCCTGACGACACTGTATTCCAGGGGATGCATGAGTATCTCCTGGTTATAAATAAGATAATATCTGGGGAAAACGTGAATAAACATAGTTATTTAAGAGAAAAATCACTGGTAAAGGCTTGGGATACCTTGAACACTGACAGCTTCATGAAGATATCTGAGAAACATTGTGGGATCAATCAAAGTTTTCTTGAGGTATTATCATTTAAAATGACATTCTATTAAAATGATGCATTGGCTTAGTTATATGTTCCTTCCACATATTTTTCAAACAGTCTTCAGACATTTTCTCCTGTGGGTTAATAAAGGGGTAGAGAAACCAGAAAGCAAAGCCAGGGAAAGGTGCAAGGAAAGTACAGAGGCAAAAGTCCACTCCTGCTAAGTCAGAGTAGGTCCAAAATTTGTATAAGGGCCACTCAATTGATGAGTTTCCTTCTAGCACTTGCCCGTCTTAGTCATAGAATTTATTTTTATTACTGAAAAGAAAGAAGGAATCCTCACTGGTAAACAGGTGTTCTGATGTGCTTTTGTGTGTCTCCTGCCCATTGCATGTCCAGGTGGGGGCTCGGTGCCTGCATTTGGAGACAGTAAAGGCAGGAAAACACGAAATTCCTGACATTTAGCTGTCCATTCCTTTTCTTTGGTGCGTCCACTTGTGTGCAGGGGAAGTATAAGCACTGCTCTAGAAAATGTGCAGCTCATCCATTGTCCTCTTCATGTTCTACCTCATGGTGCAGCTTTTGACAGTGTTCATATGCTTTGATATTTGTGATGAGGGACCTAAATGTCTGATAATAGGGAAGTATATAAATTTCTTATTTACTCCACACCATGTGATTCAATCTGTTATAATTTTAGCTCTTTATGTATGATTTTTTAAAATTTTATCTTGCTCATATCAAAGTATAATTACATCATTTGTCTCCTACCCTTTCCTTTCTCTTTCCCTTCCCATATACATGTGCCCAATTTTTTAGCTTTTGTAATATATATATGTATATTATATTATGTTGAATATAATATACATATATAATATATATATAATATATATATTCCTAAATATTTGAATACAGCATTCTCAGTCCCTTTAATATTACTTCATTGTATGTAATCATATATTATTAGGATATCAGGACTGGCCACTTGGTGTTGGATAGTGAATTGAGAAGCTCTTCCCTGGGTAAAATCTGTGTTATTTGCCTATATGTGCCAGTATATGTGCAAGTATGTTTACCATGAAAACCAGTCCTTTGGAAGAAGTGTCTCAGTCAAGAACCAGTTTAGAACTTCAAATTCCTGTATATAAAGCTTTTGGTGTCTTTAGTATTTGGTATTTATTTTTTACTCTGGGAGGAAACAAAGAGTAGCCAAAATAGCCGACAATATTTGAGGAATCTCTTAGCCAACCCTGATCAACAATTCAAAAGGGGATTTCTCATGCCTGTTGTTGGGGCTTTTTTAGATGATCTATGACTTTTTGTGGAGGCATTGAAAACTCAGATGGGGCAATTAAATTATATTCTCACTATGCCCTCCATCATTCCTTATTAAGACCTCCCATTTTGCACATGTCTGTAGGGGAAATGTTAGCCATGCCCTCTTGGGGGCTGGCAGAGGTAACACAGACCATGCACACTAGTGTGTGGTCAGTGATGTAGCAAGACCTTAATATGAGGGTTGCACACAGGCAGCTCTATGTTCCATGGTTCCCCTGGTTTAGAGGATTGACTCACTGGGTGAGTATTTTCCTATTAAAACATCTGTTCATCAAATTTGGTCTGACTCCTTTGGGGTACACATTATTTGCACCCCACTTTACATGTCCACATACTAGTCACTTTTATCCTGCTCTTTCCTTCTCATTGATAGACTCTTCAACAGCCTTTTTCATTTTCCAGGTATTCCTGAGGTTGCAGGAAATGCTTAACAAATCAAAACTCAATGGAAAGTATTTTTATTTTCAGCACATTGTATTACATGATCATAAGTGTCATCTTATCATTACAGTAATTTTTAAAATTGATTATTTTACCCAATGTTCTGGTGAGAAAAATAACTTTACATTCAATAAACAGTTTTTAGTAGACAGCAAGACAGCACTAGCCTCTTTAAATTTGTTAATCTTCAAGATCTATCCATCATAAAAATACTTTTTAAATAAAATAATATCTTTTGCTTAGCTTGTTTCCTAACCATAATTTTGTCCTCAGCATTATAATAATCTATTAACTAATATTTTGTAGTCTTTTTATTTATCATTTATTGCTTGGTAACTTCACACTCTTCTAATTAGCTTAAAGATTGAGTTTGTTTTGTCATTTTTTCCTGGCATATTCTGGATATGAGAAAGAAACTGTTAAAGTAGACTTGTGAATATAAGTGCCTAGGGAAGAAAAAGTTGGAACCAAGTCATATGCCCATGTCAGTTGTCTGATGCATTGTCAGAAAATTATTTATTTCAGAGATATGGCTCTTGAACAAAAGTGAAGTTGTTCAGCAATTAATTACAGCAAATAAGACAAAAAGGGTTCTCTCAAACATTTCACATAAATGCTGAGCTGACAGAGAACTGCTTGGTCAGGCCTTGAGTGTACAGGGTCTGTGGTCTACACATATAAACCCAAGGCCTGAGTCCCAGGAACCGGAGACCTTTGTCTCCATCTGTAGAGGTCAGAAATGTACAGGTGCAGCTGATCTGCCCAGAAGTTTGTTTCTAGGTGTTCACCACCAGTAGTCTTACAGTCCATGAATAGAAACCCATCATTCAAAGATGCTGATGACAGCAGCAGGTGCTAGTTAGTTCTGTAGATTCCATGCTTTGGGGATGTGTGATTCTTGTTTCTAAAGGGGCCTATTTTTAAAGGCTTTGGGTGTTAGGAACCTGGACCCTTATAACTTGTAGCTCTCTGGACATCCTTTGGTGACAAGCAGCCTATAGATTTGGCTCTTCATCATCTTTTGCCATTTCTACATTTTTGTGGTCTCAGAAACTCATCACTACCCCTATTTCTCCCATCAGTGGCTTTCTGGAGTTCTTCACTCATCAAGTTGCTAACACTGCTGCTACTGACATTGCTGCCTACTACTTGTTGCCTGCTACTGTTTGGGATGCTGACACTGCCGAAAATATTGCTGCTGTCACTGCTCCTAATACTGCAACCGGTGGTTTCTCCTCTTCAAGTTCCCACCACAGTCTACCACACTAGTGAGAAAGACCAAGAGATGGCAAGGAAGGCCAGCTCAGTAGAAATTTTCACAAAAATATTTGTTTGTCCATTTGTTTTTTTTTCATTGTTGTTGTTATTTGGTTTGGTTTTTCGAGACGGGGTTTCTCTGTATTGTTTTGAAGCCTGTGCTGGAACTTGCTTGGTAGACTAAGCTGGCCTCGAACTCACAGAGCTCCTCCTGTCTCTGCCTTCCAAGTGCTGGGATTAAAGGTGTGCACCACCATTGTTGGGATAATTTTTATAAAACTTAATGCTGAAAAGAAGTGATGTCTCCTAGTTGACTCAAAATTTAAAAGGAACTCTGTTGTGGGAATATGTTCTGCCAATAGATTCGGGGTACCAGCCTCAGGGTATGGTATATTGTCTGCAGATGTGACTGCTTAAAAAGAGAAATGGGGGTCTTATTCTCTTGGGTTGTGGAGATCAGGTCAGGCATCATGAAGCTGAGTGTGGTTTGTTCCCAGCTCCTTTGCATAAAACAGAAGAATTCTGCAACTGGTTATACCTTGTACTGTATCTGTGAGTCTCTTTCCCCATAGCACTCCTTGATAAACACACACACACACACACACACACACACACACACACACACACAATCAAAAATCACATACACACTTTTAATACATACATGCATATACACAAAGATCCCATTTGACAATCAAGGAATTTTCTCTGGGATTCTTGACTAAGAGTTCTTTGTCTTTCAGACCTGTTTGAAGATGGCCTTTGCAAGGTAGGGAACAGAGAGGGTTGTGGCTCTCTGTGATAGCAGTTACATGTGACACATGCTCTGCAATACTTGTCTAGAGTGCAGGATCATTGCTCTAGTGCCCAGTGTGAAGGAAACAACCTACTTGAAGCAGTGCTGAAATCTGACTACAGTGTCCTATGAAGTTGAAGTGAACATGTAGTTCTTAAGAATTCTCTGCACAAGGCTGCCAAGTGTAATTATGGACAGTGTTTGTTCAATGTTCCACTCCATGTAGTTTTATTAGTCACAAAAAAATCCTCAAGCTGATTACAGTAAAAGATAAAGTCTGAACTAACATCATGATCATACTTAACAAATATTCAACAGGTTCTACAGGCCCTGGCCAGTCCCAAACTCTAGAGAGTGTTGTATCCCTCAGATCTGCCTCAATCATAGTATCAATTAAAACTCTTATTTTAATTAGAGTCTCAAAAACAGGAAGCATAATAGCAAAGTTTCCCAAGTGAAGACACTGTTTCTTTGAACAAAATATATATAATCTGCTCCCCAGTAGTCCACTACCTTATGTTAGAAAGGGAAGCATTAAAACAGTTTGAATACAGTTTGAATACAGTTTGAAAACTGCCCCATGATTCTTTGAAAAAGTTATCAATAACTGAGGAGGAGTATAGCAGTTAATTAATTAGTCAATTAATTAATGCATTAAACTAGGTAAACATTTTAATTAGAGATAAATTGAATTTTGATGAACATATAAATTTCATTGTTGCTAAATAACATTTCATATAATCTAATCAAAACACTGAAGTTGCACAATTAAAAATATATTATAGAAATTATTTTAAGGAAACTAATAAAGAACTTAATGAAAATGTAATTCTACACTTTTAATTAAATTCATGTCCATAAACTGCTTTTTAACCTATTGTCTTAACATCTTACATTTTTCAGTAAAGTAAAGCATTTGGGTTGCTTGATGTTAGGATGCAGATTTAGTGTGAAAATACAAAATTTCTAGATATATATGATGTATATCCTAATATCTAAACATAGGGTGTTCTGTAAATAAATAATTATTTTTATATTCAGGAAAACTTCCAAACTATCTCACAATGTTAATTATAAAGACCAATTAGGTATTATTTAAATATACATATTTCTTTATCATTTATGCTGCCTCCTTCTTTTGCATCCACATGAACTAATGTCCATTCTGACCTTTCTTTATTGCTTCTAGGCTCAGGCACTCATGATTCACCAGTTCCAAGCCATTGGCCTTCTTTTGCATGCACTCATGTCTCAGTACTCATGGATATTACCCAGGTCTATGAGTAAATACTTTGATTTTTAACTTACAGAATATTTGATTTATATCCCATAAACAATAATGTTGAAATATTTAGGCATGGAGAAATTCAAATGTCACATGACTAATGGGTTAATCATAGAGTTAAGAAATTCTGACACAGCAGATTATCAACAAAGTTGTTTAAAACTAAGTTTTATTGAAAATATTTTTTCATACAATTTTTTTCTGATAATGATTTCCTCTCCTATATCTCCTTCCCTAGTCTCCTCACTTTCATATCCATCTAACTCTTCTTTCTCTCTCTTCAGAAAACCACTAGGCAATTAAAAAACATTTAAGCAAATGCAAAATTAAAACGAATAAAAAACAGAAAAACAAACAGAAAAAAGAAAAAAGCAGAAGAAACACACACACACACAAAACACTCATAAAAAAACAAAATTGGGAACGATAACATATTAGCAAAATACTAGCCAGGTAGAAAAAAATGAAGGATTGTGAAACTAAAATTCTCTAAAAGTTCCATTGATTAATAATGGAATAATTTGTGTTGGAATAATTGCTGGAAATGGGATCTCCTTTTACTATGATTCAGATGCCCAGCTGACACTCCATTGCAGAAAACTAATTTTTCTTTTGCAAGAATTTGACCTTGACAATAGTTTCTGAGTTAGGAATGGGGACTGGTGTCCAATTTGAGTCTCAGCTCTAAGACCCCCATCTAGAGTGGACTTATGCAGGCTTTTTGTATTTTTGTGTGAGTTCATATGTTCATCAGTCTTTCTGTGTCTGGAAAGTTCTGTTTCCTTGGTTTCTTCTCTCTCCACTGGATCTTAATTTTTTTCTGTTTCCTTTTCCCCACATCTCAGAGATATGAGGGGAGTGGTTTGATGAAGACATCCAATTTAGGACTAAATGTTCCAATGTCTTTCTCTTCCATCACATTGTGGATGTGTAGGTCTCTATTTTCTCCCATCTACTGCAGGAGAATCTTGTCCTATGATAGCTGAGCAAATCACTTATGTATGAGTGTAACAGAATGTAATTGAGTCATTTTATTGCCATGTTCCTTTAGGAGAAAATAGGTATTTGCTTTCCCCTTGTCTATCTAGTCACAGATTCTTTGCCATCCCAGCATTGATAGCCTCAGATTCCATTTTATGGAGTGGCCTTAAATCCAGTCAGATGGGGTTGATTACTGCCATGATGTTTGTGCCTCTAGTGAATCAGCATATCATGCAGAAAGGTCACTTTGTAGATTGGAAGGTTTTGTAGCTGGCCTGGCATTTACCGTTCTCTCACAATAGTTTGCAGAATACTTCCCACTATCATGGGTACTAGACATTAGGGGTAAGGCACCAGCATGACTTTCCATGTTCAATGAGATATGTAGGTATTGTTTTCAGCAATAGTGCCTTACCTTCAATTTGTAGAGAGCAACCAATCATAGCCTTTGCAGTCACCTGAGTTGTTTGGGGGTTTCTCTTTGGGGGACTTGCTTGACCCCTGGAAACTTCACTTGGTGGTAAGAACCGTCCTGACACTTTGTCTCCTCTGTTATTTGGTATTTCCATTTAGATATCTTTCATATGAATATATATTTTTAAAGTTTTTTCTATAGTAGGCCCTTGTATGACCCCTCAAGTGGGCCTTAGTTCTGGCTGTTTCTATCAATATTCCATCCTTTACCCTCCTGTCCCCTCATCATCTCTATTTAGTCCACTGATTCAGATATCCCATGTGTCTCTCCATAATGTTATAGTCTAAAATACTTTAGGGGGTCTCCTGGACTGGTCGTTTAACTAATACCTAATTCTATGGCTATATAAATTGCATTATGTCTATTGAAGTCTCAAATGTAAAATCTGAATATAATAAATAGAGTATGTTTGGTTTTTGGTTGGGGGTGGGGTGTTAGTTGCTACATTCAATTTTGCTTGTTTTTTATTTTATTTTTTTAGTTCCATCTATTTACCTACAACTTTCATGATGTTTTCTAATGGCTGAGTAATATTCAATTGTGTAAATGTATCACATTTTCTTGATCCATTCATCTATGGATAGGTATCTATGGTATTTCCAATTTTTAGCTATTTTGAATAGAACAGCAATAAACACGGATGAGCAAGTGTGTCTGTAGTGGGTTACAGAGTCCTTTGGATATATGCCCAAGAGTAGTATACCTGGATGTTGAGGTAGATATATTCTCATTTTCCTCAGAAAAGGCCACATTGATTTCCACAGTGGCTTTTTTAAGTTAGCACACTCATCAGCAATGGATATTAAATATTTCTCTTACTTCAAAGCCTCTTCATCTTTAGCTGGCAAGTGTTTTATTGATATTGGCCACATGGATTATAAAGAGATAAAATCTAATAGTACTTTTGACTTGCATTTTACCTAATGACTAAAAATGTTGAACATTTATCTAAGTGTTTCTAAATAAATTTTGTTCTTTTGAAAAGTCTTAGAACTTTCAAAGGCTAACTTTCAGTAGACAATTCTCGAACTCTTGATTGCCATTTGATTCAAAAAGCATAATAGAAAATAAAAAATAATCTCAGGACTTGTAACTGACAGGTGAACAATGAGTCTATATTAGGGACATTAAATTATTAAACATCACCTGACAGTGGTGAATGTCATCCTCTCCCCATCTCAAACACCCACCATAGGTTTCATGCAAAAAAGAGCAATGTTTAACTGACTGTCAAGTTAAAGCCAACACTAATAGGTAAAATACAGTCTTTCTTTCTCCTTTATCCCAAAACGTCAAACAAATTCCTGTGTCCAAACCTTAGGTGATCCTGGGTTAAAAATTGATAAATACATGCCTCAACAAAAGCTACAGTGAACCCAATCACTGGATAGCCAGATTTTTGCTCTAAATCCAAACTTCCCTCCATGCTATCACTCTAAAAATCTACTGCTTTTCCTAACTTTCACTTGTTTGAAAGTGCACCTTCTCCTCTGGTCTGGTCTCCTCAGATCTGGTCTCCTCAGATACGGATAGTATCTGTTCCTCACTGTACACAACTTCAATCAAAGTCCATGGTGGTATTCCAGGACTCCTATAGCATGACTTCATTTACATGTAGAATCTTTCTAAAGGATATTTTTGAGGTAGGAAGTAGAAAGCTCATTACTGGGGCTTCTGTGTGGAGATATAAATACTAACTGCATGGAACAGAGTATCAGAAAATAGAATTAGTAGATTTTCAAAATCATTGCAGTTTATTCTGTAAGGACAAGAAACACATCATTGAATATTATTAAAGCCAAAATATTTAACCAGTTCTTTGGTATATAATGGATATGTGGTAATTAATTAATGAATGCAAGTAAATTCAGGAAGTTTGGTGTGACCAGCACTCAATTGTATTTCAGTGTACTTGGCAATCTTCTAAATATTACACATACAGATCCACATGCACATACAGATGGACATGTGCATGAACACACATGGAGGTATGTGTGCCTGTGTGCATGCGTGTGCACACACACAAACACACCCAAATAATGAGGTACATATGCACTGATATGACCAACTTTGTTTTGACTTCTGTATTCAACATATCTATTTTAGAATCAGAAAATAAAGGCACCCAGAGTATCTTCTTGTTGTATCATTCAGTGAAGACAGAGGAAATTGGCTTGAGCAACTGGCTCATGGTGTACATGATCATCTAATTGCACAATGGCACTGTTCAATATCCTTTTGAAAAGTTCAGGGAGAAATTGGTGTTTGTGCAGTACAACAACTCTTCTATGCAATACCAATCTTTATAGAACTGAACACCATAATGAAACTAGTCAAACACGAGACAAATGAATAAAAATAACTAACACAATGACAACAAAAATGGCCAAAAAATAGATACACAAAGCAGAATAAAGCACAATTAGGTTTAAACCACGAGTCAAGTCAATAAACACTGAGCACATCTATCCTATAGTCCCTGGGACTGTGCATTCATTCTTCTCCCTAATGTGACTCCTCTATCAGACTTTGTAACTTTACTCCCCTGAAGCTGTAAGTTCTGCTATTTCCTTTCAGTATTAATGTTAGAAAACAAACAGAATAACAAAGGAAACATAATGAATGACCCAGTTTGCCTTCAATTCCATAGGAAGGATCCTGGCAATCTCCTTTAACATTGTCTTCTTCCTCCTGCTTCTTTTTCTTTCGCACCTTCTCTTCATCCCCACTCCTTCTCCCAGCTTCCTTCCCTTCTCTGTGCATGGTGTAATTAATTATCCTTGTCTCATGGGGAAGCACTCCCTGGCACTCTCAGATTACCTTATTGTCTTTTAGAAGGCCCCAATTTCTTTCTTTTTATAAATATATATAGTGTATGTTTATTATTTTTTTATTTAAAATCCTTTCTTTTTCATATTACATACTAACCTGAGTTCCTTCTCCTGCCCCCTTGACTCCCACCCTTCTCACTCCCCTCCCATCCACTCCTCTGAAGGGTAAGGTCTTCCTTGGGGAGTCAACAAAGTCTAGAATATCAAGTTGAGGCAGGACAAAGCTTCTCCCCCCATATCAAGACTGAGCAAGCTATCCCACCATAAGAAGTGGGCTCCAAAAAGCCAGTTCATGCCCTGGGATAGTCCCAGGTGGCATTGCCTAGTACTTCCCCAACAATTTAAGTGCACATAACTGTCACCCACATTTAGAGGGTCAAGTTCAGTTGCATGCAAGTTCTCTATCTGTCAGTTCACATTCCATGAGGTCCCACTATCTAGGGTCAGCTCTCTTCCTGGTTTTCCCCATCATGGTCTGGACCCCCACCCCCTTGTTCATATGATGACTCCTCCTTCTCCTAAATTGAATTCCAGGAGCTCAGCCAAATGCTTGGCTGTGGATCTCTGCATCCCTCATGTAGTTTCTATGATGACAATTAGGGTAGTCACAGAAGGCCCCATTTCTAAGTATGCCCACAGTCCAGAGTCAACAAGTATCTACAACATCAAATTATTTCTGGGAGGCACTTTTCAGACTACAACTTGGTTTTAATTGTAGGCAGGGTGAGTTATTTGGACTTATAATCTTCATTGAGACTCATAGGTTCACTTTCCCTTACACATCCATCATCACTGTGAAGATGACCATTCAAGTAACAGCATGTGTAGGCCTGAACTTCTTAGGGCATATATTTACCCACACTGCAGCTACAAAAAAACCTGTTATCTTTTCCTCTCTGCAGAGTTATCACTGGATTTTTAAAAGGAAATTGATGAGCTAATAGATTTGGTAATCTAATTTATTTGTGGCCTCCTGTGTCTATACATATTGTAAAGCAGCATGGAACAAATGAACTGGTTTATTTTCCTGTATTTTTAACTTGGTAAGAAGCACATAAGAATGGGAACCATAGTGAAGAGCCAGGCTGAATTCCATGCATAGTCATGCTGCGCATGTATTTTACTGTTATTTCTTTAAAATTTAGCCCAGTATTGGGTTGAGGGACTCACATGATCTGGTTTAAGTACCTGGACTGACATCATTTACTGGCAGAAGAATACTTAGATCTTCATGAGCATCAACAGCTTCAGTTTTTAAAAGAGAAAATTATGTATGAAACATTCATGAGAGTTTTGTGAGAAAAAAAACTCTTAGGTAGAGGGAAAACTGGAGAAATTTAGTGGGGAAAAAAGTACCAGGTGAAACTAATTTGAAATTAAAAAATTAATGACTATTCTTAGACTTTCATATTTTTTTCTGGGCTGGGGACATGTTTGCTGGGGGAAATACTTCTGCGTATGTTTATAAATAAAGTACTTGCTTGGCCAATGTGACAGCAGGTTAGGCTGGACTAGGAGTCAAAGAGGATTCTGGGAAATGTAGTAGAGAAATGGTGTTCCAGACAGGAAGTGACATAGCAAGAAGACTCATATTTAAGAAGAGGAAAAAGGAAGTGTCGCTCTCTTTCCCCTCGGCTCCTGCTCCAACGGCACGATGTGATCCACCAGCTAGGAGGGACGCCAATAAGGCGTCTGATAAGATAAGTCTTATAAAATATATAGATGTATGATAATTGATACTGAGCTAACAGATGAGAATCCTAGTCATTGGCCAAGCAGCATTGTAACTAATACAAGTCTCTCTGTGTATTCATTTGGGCCTAACTTGGGCAGGTGGCTGGCGTAAAGCTTACACGTGGCAGTGGGGCTCAGCGGCTTTTGGCAGAAAGATTTATTGTAACACATCTTTCTATGGGGAAAGTGTTTGCTATGCAAGAATGATGACTGGAGTGTGGATTTCTAGAGTCCTTCAGGCAGGCCTGGTATCAGGGCTGCAAACCCAGGGTAAGAGACATGCATTCTCCGAGGCAAACTGACTTCTGAGACTAGTCAATAGGTAAAATTTGAAGGCTCAGGAAGAGATAAAAATGGAGATGTCACATAAGAAACATGTGTCACCTATTCCCCATTTTCTTGCATACACACAGAAAGCCACATTTTGCCCGCAGATGTTTCAACATGCATACACACCACACACCTATAGACACAAAAAATTTCAAAGTTTTTATTAGGAAGTGCATATACTTTGGAAAAATCTAACAATGTTGTGTAATAAAATAAGGTAAAGAATGAAGAGAGGTCTCCCTAATAGATTTCTAGGTACATGTTTTATTCTCCAGGAAGTAGTGTTTTGAAATGCTAAGTAGAGAAACAATGTATTTAAGTCATTAATCTCAATTAGCTTCATTTTCCATGAGAAAGTTTTTTCACATGACCTCACCTGTTCAAATTAGGCCTAATTACTCCCTCCAAAGGATCTTAGTTCAATTTCCTGCAAACTTGGAGTAGGGACAGTGTATTTTGTCCCAAATACTTCAAATTGTAAGAAGTTCATTTAACATCTCTTTCAGGTAAATGCCCCTGATGAGAGCTGGTATCATTGATCTGCAGCTTAGCTTGTAATTTGCTACATTCTGGCTTATCCACACATCTTTATCATAGCATTATTCTAGCTAAAGTTGTATATTCAGAGGCCCTTCCTGAAGTATCAGGACAACTTCAGTTCTAAATGAATAATTGTGAATGCTTTGTGACATAAAATAATGCTTTTGTATTTCTCAACCCAGTAATCCTGACATCTTTCTAACATTCAGTATTTGTGTACCAAGATCTAGACAAGGGGTGATCATTAAATTCTTAAAATATCCTGGTAAAATCTCTCTGTCTCTGTGTCTGTCTTTCTCTCCCTTTCTCTCCTCTCTGTGTGTTCCCCAACACAATGACTTTTAGCATTTTAATCTCAATTTTCTCATACTTAAGTTTAAGATTACACTAGTATATAATACTCTATCAGAATCCTATGGATGCTTCATGTGAGTTCTTACTACAGTGCTTCTTGGAAGAAGTTTTCAAGTAGTCTATTTTACTATTATTGCTATTTGGCAATGCAATTTTCTTGATCAACACATAGTTGACTTTGCCCTGTGAATCTCATCAGGAAGCCTCATGAAGTCCTGAGCACAGAGTTCACAAACCCACAGAAAATGTCATCAGATTTTTGAGAAACAGTGATGCCTTTCATAATTCAGATGAAATAAAACCACCCCTAATCAGCCAATGCCTCTTACTTCTTTAAGAAAAAGCATGGTGGTTCTTTGGGTAATATTAATAGTTTTTCTGCTGAGTCCAACGAGAAGGTATTCTGCTGAGAAAGTTTGGGGGCCTTGTTCAAGTCTATTTCCAGCATCTGGTACCTGCTGCAAAGGTATAGAACAGATGTCTACATGTTTCGTGAATAGTTTAGATTTCAATTTCCTAACAGAATCCTGATATTGAAGTTAGACACATTGCCAACAGATTTAGAAGGAGTTAGACTCATTAAGATAAGACCTAGATTGCAGCACAAAGTCTTCTCATGTTAAGATTATTAGTGTGTTCTTCCCTGAGACAGGGCAGTATTCCAAATGTCTATATTCCCCACAGCAAATAAAGTCTCATGATGAATTTAATGCCCTTCTCTCACTTACTGTAATAGCAAGAAAACATATCACCCCACAAAAGATACCTTCTCTGAACCCCACAAACTTCAAATAGGATGCCCAGTCAGAGGCACTCTGCAGATGTAATTGAAGTTGGAGAATTGGAAACAGAAAGTTTCCCACTTGCCCAAACATAATAACATTATCCTTTAAAATCTAAAAGCTTTCATTATCTGTTAAGCCAGCATAAAGGATGCAGAAGAAAGATGAGAGAGATTTGAAGCCAGGGAAGTTCTTGAAGTATTGCTAGAGCTTGGAAGAGAAAGAGGAAGAATGGGAGAAGAAGGATAAGAAGGAAACATGAGCCAAAGAATGAGGTGGCATCTGAGAGTATGGGGATTGTTTTTAAACACCTAGGATAAGGAAGGCCTGGTCTTGCAACCACATGAGAATGATTTCTGTCTGTACCACAGAAGTCTGAAAAGGGTTCATTAGCAGAGTATCTAGAATAACAGACCTACATGTTACTATAAATCTTTCCACCAAAAGCTGCCTGAGACCCACCACCACATGTGAACTTTACTTTATGCCAGCCGCCCGCCCAAGTTAGGCCCAAATGAATGCACAGAAACATGTATTAGGTATAATGCTGCTTGGCCAATGACTAGGATTCTCTTCTGTTAGCTCAGTCTTAACTATCATAAACATATGTTTTATAGGACTTATCGGACACCTTATTTGCGTCCCTCCTTGCTGGTGGATCACATCATGCCGCTGGAGCAGGAGCGGAGGGGAAAAGAGGGCCCTTCCTGTTTCTCCTTGCTTAAATGAGTCTCCTTGCTATGTCACTTCCTGCCTGGAACAGCACTTCTCTACCACATTTCCCAGAATCTACTTTGACTTCCAGTCCTGTCTAACTTCCTGTCTCTTTGGCCAAATAGTATTTTATTTAACAATCAATAAGATAAATATACACAGTACATTCCCCATCATGTTTTATTTAATTTCCTCATTATGAAACCTGGAGATTAACAGTGGGGTGATTCCCTGCCCACACTGCAGGCTGCACACTGGTAGACTGGAAATGGATGCTAGCTTCCACAGACAATCTGTGGTCACTTGGTATCATAACAAGAGATTCCGTATACTTACATCCATTTCCTACTTTTCTAACTCCTTGATTCTGTAATGTGTGAAGTGTTTGAGATGTGCCATCTGAACATACACCAAACTGGGCTATTGATTAGCTCAAAAAACATACTCAAGCAGACCCAGCTCTCTGAAGAGTCATTTTGTCTGCATCCCCAGAGCTAGTAGGTCATTCTAATTCTTCTAGGAGAATGCCTTTCCAAATCAAGGCTAGAAATAGCCATCATTTCAAGAAGGTGATAGTTGGAGCTCCTTGAGCCCAAATAAAATGACTCAACCCTTGTCTTCTGGAGTTTGTGCATTATCCAGAATGTATCTCTAAGGATCATTTCCAGAGTTGACTACCACGGTCTAATAATCTGTTTATCTTATAATTCTCCTTTGATTTAATTTAAAAGTGAAATCTAGTTAATTTGTATCCAATTTATAATGAAAGACTGAAATTTTTAGATAAAGTAAGGACAAGACTAGGAATTTTAGTAATCACTACAACAAAAGATTTAAAGTTCAGTTTCTATATAGAAAAAATAAATATTTGTGGTAAAAACAAACACAAAATAAAAAGAAGCACAAATACTCAGATTCTGCTTTATTACACATTTACATATTATATTCAGAAATAACATTGAAGATAAAGAATTTATAATTTTAATTTAAAAATATTTACTGTGGCCTTCCCTTAAATGCTTCTTGGAAAAAATAGAAAGCACAAAATAGTGTGAAGAAAATAATGAGGAACCACTAAGAACACTTTCAGTGTTACATGATGCCAATGACAGTCAGTCTCTAAGACACACAACAGGTTTTGAAAACACAGGGAGCACACTTGCTCATTCCTATTGACTAAGAGAGATCACAGAGTATATAATGCTGCTTGAGGGGCAATGACCCAAAGCAAGATCAAAGAGGAGGAAATGAAGTGATGTTATCCACCCCCAAGGTTATTAGAGCACTTAACTTAATCAAAGATGAATAGAACAACAGGAGGAAAAATTAGACATAAGAGGGATTGCAAATGGCAAATTCTACTGACAACAAGCATAAATGACTGCCAACATTGTGGTCAACCATTCTCCTTGATCTTCTGAAGGGAGGGCATGGACAGTGTCAAGAATATTTCACATACTGATTATGGTCATAGTTACTGATCTGTGTTCTGAGTGAACCCCATCAAAAGATGTTTTATGTATTATGTTATATGTAAGGGGTGTATTACCATAGCTTCTTGAAAATAGAAGCTGTTCACAGGACAGTCTTCTGTATCTCATAATTATAATACTGGATGCTTTGAGAAATTTTGTTACATTGAAAACATTACAATGTTAAAATCTATTTTACCATACTTGTATTGATTTTACTTTCCTCATTAGACATAGAGCTCCATTCTCATTGTTGTTTCTTTTTTCCTGGTAACTTTAGTTTCACTCTGACTCTAAAATACCTGTGCTCTTAGCAGTTTTATGATATTGTGAGGTTATCATATGTTATTTAATGTATCTTTGGCATGTACAAATTAACATATCTGAAAATTCCATAGGATTTGGAAACATGTCTTCCTGTGAAGTAACAGTCCTACATTTTCAATATGTCCTTATGTCTGCCTTTATCTGTTCTATTGACAAAACTTTTATTTGAATTGCTTATTGGTTTGGTCTCTCTATGTCTTATACTTATTTGTGAGACATTGAGAATCCTTTGTAATATGACATTTAAGTTGTATTTTTTCTGGACAGTGTTCTGTTTTCCTTGAAATTTTGTTTAGATTGGCTTGATTGTTGTACTTTTATTCATTTAAAATTTAAGAGGCCTTATGTCTACTGGCTTGTATCTCAATAGCCCCATTTATGGGACTAGAATGAGTCCTGCAAAGGCTGACTTTCTGGGATTTTCATATTTATGAATGCTGGGAAATTTCACATACCAGTCTCTGTTCTCTGATGGACCCCAAGGAATTGTGTCATCATCATTCACAATTTATTTGTACAAAGATTTGAATAGATAGATCTGCTTGTGGAGCTGAATGCCCCATGCCTGACATTCCTCAAAGTCTCCTCAGCTGCCTTCTAAGAGTCTTCTTTCTGATCCAAGTGTATCCATTGCTGTTGGCCCAGCTATGTCCCTAGAGTGTTTGGCAAACTGTTCAGAGGATGAAGAAAAATGAATATGTTTCCACAAGATCTTTTCCTTACTCTTAAATCAAAACCCTGTTTCTTGGTGCCTAAATAGAGTACATGATTTTGATCAAAAGTGACTCATATTTTGTTTTAAGATCATGTGTTGTGAGATAGTCATACTAACTCTTTAATTTGTCATGTCCAGTCATTGTTTATGAGTCTTTTTAATTCTATATCAGTATTTATTGTCCTATTTGGTACTTAGGCATTCAGGGGCACAGTTCTACTTGTCTCACTGAAGTAATGATCTACTCTGCTGTGCAGTAGAACTTATTAGAGATTCTGTAGTGGGACACTAGCTCATTTCAAGTAGTGCTTGGACATTGTGCATAATTTAAGGAAGTCAAGCATTTCTCACACTCTTGCCATAGGAAACCATCCTTAGCATTTTCCCATCTGTCATAGATTTATGTTATTTTTCTCATTCAGGTGACTAAATTGATGACAAGAAGCAAGTAAAGGAGACATAAAATTTTAGGGGATTTAAATCTGGCATGATGGAGAGAGCAGGTCAGCAGATTGAGGTCACTATTAATCTCTATACATGCCAGTCAGTAAGCAGAGAACAAACAGAAAGTGGGGCCTAGTATCAAACCAGTCCTCAATGACCCACTTCTTCTAAGAATGCTCCACCTGTTAGAGATAACACAAAGTGTCAAATGAACACCAGCCCTTGGATACCAAATATTCACATTCAGGAAACCATTGAGGATATTTCATATTCAAAACACAATATTCTCTATTATGTACATTTATTAGGCTAGTACTTATCTATCACCCATCAAGCATCTATCATCTATCTGTTCATCAATTATAAAATCTATTTATCCATCTTTCACCCATATATTATTTCTTTGTTAGCAGCAAATGGGATTGCATTCCGTCCTCCAGCCTAAAGGGCATTTCCCACGAGCTTCAAACCATCCTCTCTGTATCCTTTCCAGAACAAATTTAAAGATTAAATAGGAAAGGTCTTAGAATTGGCTGCCCATCTGTTTTTGCTAATAAACTTTTATTGGCATGAGGTTATGTCCATTTGCATAATGTTGTCTGTAAATGGTTACTACAATAGTGGACTGAATAGTATTGATACATACTTTAAGTTAACAAGTTTAATGCAGTTGCTGCCTGTGGAAATATTCCTAAACTTCTTTTTTCACTTTGGATTCCTTTGATACCTACAATAATTGCAAAAGACAGAATCTGTGCACTACAGAATCAGATAATCATACTCATATTTGTAGTAATGAATGAACTCCATGCAACATCTAATCAAGATCCAAAAATGATAAGACTAGATTTAAAATGGGTAAGAGAGCCATGACATTTGGTTATGGAAAATACTTTAGAGGTAAAGATATAGATGGGTCAAGTATAAACACAAATACAACAAATTCACACAAGCAGCATCCAAAAAAAGAATGATTATAAAGATATTTTCTTTTAACAAGTTATCATTCATATCTACAAAGTAAAACCTGATAGAAATGATGACAAAATGGGCAAATCAATTTAAATGGTGAGAACAGTTACAGGGAATCCAACAGGCATTTCTGAAATCTGTGCATACCCTCATATATGGCATTTTTGTCATATACAAACACACACACACACACACACACACACACACACACACACACACACACACACACACCTTACCACAATAAATAAAAAATAAATATAAAATATTTTTAAAAAGAAAAATGATTCAGATAATATTTTCTCTGTTGTCCTGTACTAAACACTGCCCACATCAGCCATGAACAATACTAAGCATTTTCTTTCTGTTTCATTCCTTGAAGGTTTTATTGGGGCTGTTCAATTTTCTTCCATATATTCTACCACTCACGTCTATGGTTTAGGCTCTGTCAGTGAAATGTGATCTAAAGGCAGATGAAGCTAAGAAGTATGCTGGGACCAGATGATGGCTGAGAATAATGAGTCTCACATGTGTCAGATACAGGTTATAAGTACTTTCTTTTACTGGCTACAGGGAATGGTGTGGCTAAAACTGGGAGCAGTAAAGAGAAAGTAACATTTCTCTTACACAAAGTTCCAAATAATATTTAGTGAAATGCAATTTTCAATGTCCACGAAATGCTTCTTTTACAGATCTCTTTTAATTTTATTATCATCATCATTATTGTATGATATGTAAGTGGTGTATATACATGATCATGTGTGTTTATATGTATGCATGTACATACAGATGACTGTGGATATCAAAAGTCAAGTCAATCACTCTCCAATCTAGTTTCTGAGACAGGGTCTCTAACCGAACTTATTGCTCACTATTTACGTAGGCTGACTACAGAAGGATTCTCCTGACTCCATTTTCCCAGAAGTGGGATTTTAACAACACACCACTGTGCTCAACTTTCATAGGAGTGTTGATGGTCCAGTTCAGGTCTTCATACCTTCTCATCAAGCAATTATGAAAGTTAGCATCCTTTTCAGTCATTCTTTTTCAAATTTGTTAGGGTGTAAGTGACATGCTATTAATTTCAAATGATCAACTTGTAGCAACAGTTGATTAGTGATGACATATACATACATACACTAAACCATCATTGAAATCATCATGATCAAATTACAGAGAATCTCAACATCAGAATGGCTCTCATTTTCTAAAATCAGGTACAAGACAAGGTTGCCCATTCTCTCAATATCTCTTCAATATGGTACTTGAAGTTCTATCAAGAGCAATAAGAAAACAAAAGGAGATGAAGGGGATACAAATTCCAAAAGAAGTCAAACTTTCACTATTTGTAGATGATATGATAGTTCACATAAGTGACCCGAAAAATACTACCAGGGAAGTCCTACAGCTGAAAACACTTTCAGCAAAGTAGCAGGAAACAAGATTTACAAAATCTATAGCCCTACTATATATAGACAATAAAGGGGGTGAGAGAAAATCAGAAAAATACCACTCTTTATAATAGCCACAAACAACATAATATATCTTGGGGATAACCCTAACAAAACAATTGAAAGACTTGTATGACAAGAACTTTGAGTCTTTAAAGAAATAAATTAAAGAAGATACCAGAAAATGGAAAGACCTCCCATGCTCTTAGATAGGATCAACATAATAAAAATGGCAATCTTACCAAAAGCAATCTACAGATTCAATGCAACCCCCATGAAAATACCAGCAGAATTCTTCACAAACCATGGAAGAACAATACTCAACTTTATATGGAAAAACAACAGGACAATGAAAACAACCCTGTACAATAGTGTCCAGAGGCATCACCATCCCAGACTTCAAGCTCTACAATAGAGCAATAGTAATGAAAACAGCTTGGTATTCACACACAAAAAAAGACAGATAGACAAATGGAATCCATTTTAAAGCCCTAATGTTAATCCACACACCTACAAACACTGGATATTTGACAAAGAAGCTAAAGTTATACAATGGAAAAAAGAAAGCATCTTCAGCAAATGGTGCTGGTATAAATGGATGCTGCCATGTAGAACACTGCAGACAGATCCATATCTATTTTCATGCACAAAACTTAAGTAGAAATGGATCAGAGACCTCAACATAAATCAGAACACTGACCATCTTAGAAGAGATAGTAGGAGGTACCCTTGAAAGAAGTGGTACAGGAGACCACTTCCTGAACATAACACCAGTAGCACAGACGCTGAGTTCGACAATTAATAAATGTGACCTCCTGAAACTGAGACGCTTATGTAAGGTAAAGAACACAGGTAACAAGACAAAATGGGAGGACCCAGAATGGGAAAAGATCTCCACCAAACCTACATTTGACAGAGGGCTGATTTCCAAAATTTACAAAGAACTCATAAAGCTAGTCATCAAAACACCAAATAATCCAATTAGAAAGTGGGGTATGGAACTAAATAGAAACTTCTCAATGGAGGAATCTAAAATGGCTGAAAGAAATTGCTCAACATTCTTAGCCATCAGGGAAATGCAAATCAAAACAATTCTGATATACCATCTTATAACTGTCAGAATGGCTAAAATCTAAAACACAAAAGACAGTTTATGCTGGAAAGGACATGGAGAAAGGGGAACACTCTTTCATTGCTGATACAATGTATAGCCACTTTGGAAATCACTATGGTGGCTTTTCAGGAAAATGGGAATCAGTCTACTTCAAAATGCAGCAATTCCCAGGGAGACTGAGTTCTTCTATGGGAGAGGGGTCTTCAGAGTCTGTCCTATTTTGGGGATAAGGCCTAGGCCCTGCCCCATATATCTAGCCTGAGGGATTATCCCTCTATGTGAAATGGGCTCCGAAAGTCCATTCCTATGCTATGAATAAGTACTGATCCCATAGATTGTACCATGAATAAGTACTGGCCCCATAGATTTCTGAGGCCTCCTCAATGACAACAACATTCATGGGGTCTGGATCAGTTCCATGCTAGTTGCCCAATGATCGGTTTGGGGGCCAACAGCTCCCACTTGTTCAGGTCAGCTGTTTCTGTGAGTTTCACCAGGCTGCTGTGGACCCCTTTCTTTTTTATAACTCCCCCTTCTCTGCAACTGGATTCCAGTTCAGTTCAGGGTTTAGTTGCTGGTATCTGCTTCTACTTCCATCAGCTACTGGATGAAGGTTACAGGATGGCATATAAGTTAGTCATCAATCTTATTATCATAGGGGGGCTCCTCTGTTGCATAGATGGTTAGTTGGTGTCATCCTTGTAGATCTCTGGACATTTCCTTAGTGCCTGATTTCTCTTTAAACCTATAGTGGCTCCCTCTCTGATGGTATCCCTTATTTTGCTCTCATATATTCTTTCCTTATACAACATCCCTCTTCCTTTATCTCCTCCTCTTTGCTCCTTCTCATTCTTATTGTGGAGCTCCCTCTCCACAACCCCATTCTCCCAGTTTTCTCGGGAGATCTTGTCCCTTTCCACTTCTCTGGGGGATCACTCATGTCTCCCTTAGAGTCCTCCTTGTTGCCTAACTTTTCTAATGGTATGGATTGTAGGGTGGTAATCCTTTGCTCTATGTGTAAAATCCATATATGAGTAACTGCATACCATGTTTGTTTTTGTGACTGGGTTACCTCACTAAGAATGGTTTCTTCTAGTTCCATCCATTTGCCTGAAAATTTCAAGATTCCATTGTTTTTCCCCGCTGACTGGTACTCCATTGTGTAAATGTACCACATTTTCTGTATCCATTTTTCAGTTGAGGGGCATCTAGGTTACTTTCAGGTTCTGGCTACTACAAATAATGCTGCTATGGAAATAGTTGAACAGATGTCTTTGATGTATGAATGTGCATCTTTTGGTTATATGCCTAAGAATGGGATTGCTAGATCTTGTGGTAGAGTGATCCCATTTTACTCAGGAATTGCCATACTGATTTTCAAAGTGGCTGCAAAAGTTTACACTCCCACCAGAAGTGGAGTGTTCCCCTTTCTCCACATGCTCTCCAGGATAAGTTATCCTTAGTGGTTTTTTTTTTTTATTTTAGCCATTCTGACAGGAGTAAGATGGTATCTCAGAGGTGTTTTGATTTGCATTTCACTGATGGCTAAGGGTGTTAAGCACTTTCACATGTGTCTTTCAGCCACTTTATATTCCTCTGTTGAAATTCTCTATTTAGTTCTGTACCCCACTTTTTTATTGGATTATTTGGTTCTTTGAAAACTAGCTTCTTAAGTTCTTTGTAAGTATTGGAGATCATTCCTCTGTCAGATATGGGGTTGGTGAATATACTTTCCCATTCTATGGGCTGCCATTTTGTCTTGCTGACTGTGTCCTTTGCCTTACAGAAGCTTCTCAGTTTCAGGAGGTCCTAATTACTAATTGTCAACTTCATTGTCTGTGCTACATGCTTAATGTTCAAGAAATTGTCCTATACCAAATCTTTCAACTGTACTTCCCACTTTCTCTTCTAAGAGGTTCAGTGTGGCTGGATTTATGTTGAGGTCTTTCATCCATTTGGATTTAAGTTTTGTGCATGGTGATATAATTGGATCTATCTGCAGTCTTCCACATGCCTGCATCCAGTTATACCAGGACCATTTGTTAAAGATCTTCTTCTAATTCCATTATATATCTTTAGCTTCTTTGACAAAAATCAGGTGCTTGTAGGAATGTGAGTTAATAGCAATGTTTTCAATTCAATTCCATTGGTCTACCTGCCTAATTTTTTTGCAAATACCAAGCTGTTTTAAGGACTATAACTCTATAATAGAGTTTAATGTCAGGGATGGTGATCCCTCCAGAAGTTCCCCTATTGTACAGAGATGTTTTGGCTATTGTGGGTCTTTTTTTCTCCATATAATGTTGAATATTATTCTTTCAAGTTCTGTGAAGAATTCTGCTGGGATTTTGATGGGGATTGCATTTGAGTCTGTAGACTGTGTTTGTAAAGTTTGTCATTTTTACTATGTTGACCCTACCTTTCAAAGAGCATGGGAGTTCTATTAATTTTCTGGTGTCTTCTTTAATTTCTTTCTTTAAAGACTCAAACTTCTTGCTATACAGGTCTTTCACTTGTTTGATTAGTGTTACCCCAAGATACTTTATGTTGTTTTTGGCTATTGTAAAGGGTGATATTTCTCTGATCACTTTCTCATCCCTCTTATAGTCTATATATAGTAGGCCTACTAATGTTTTTTAAGTTAATCTTGTTTCTTGCCACTTTGCTGAATGTGTTTATAAACTGAAGGAGCTCCTTGGTATTGTTTTTCAGGTAACTTATGTAAACAATCATATCATCTCCTAACAGTGAAAATTTGAATTCTTTCCAATTTGTATTCCCTTGATCTCCTTTTGTTGTCTTATTGTTCTATCTAAAACTTCAAGTACAATATTGAAGAGATATAGAGAGAGTGGACAGCCTTGTCTTATTTCTGATTTTAAAGGAATCACATGAATTTCTCTCCATTTAGTTTGATGTGGGCTATTGCCTTACTGTATTCTTTCCTGGACCTTTATCTTGAAGGGTGTTTGATTTTATCAATGGCTTTTCAAGCATCTAGTGAGATGATCATGTGGATTTTCTTCTTTAGTTTGTTTATATGGTGGACTACATTGATCAAGATTCGAGTTAAAAAGGAACAACCTCTCGATGAGGACAAATGACAGGTATTCTACTAAGATATATCTTATAAACTAAATAGAAACCTCCCAAGGGAAAGGGAAATGTTTTGCTTTTATCTTCACAGAAATTCTCATCTTCAAAAGGCAAACGACACTACATGGGTAGATACTTAAACAAAAGCAACGTGCCATATGGTAAACTTTACAGCTGTCTCTCAAAAAACTCTATTTCTCTTTATTTCCTAGTTCATATTCAACTAAACCAATGCTAGATTTAGAGGTGGATTTGGCTTTCCTCCTCAAAAATCCAAGCACGTTATTTAACTAAACTTTATCTTTTCTGTATTGTATCAAGAAGCCAATTGATATAATACAGAATAAAAGAAGAATTTGGGGACTGTTTTTGTCTTTTCTTGGATATTTCTCTCAAGGTGTACACCACTCATAATTGTTATGCTCTCATGGTTGCATTCCCCAGCATGTGTACCTAACAAGCAAACATTTCTCTGCTAACTGTTTATGTTTGAGTCTCACACAGCCAATGAAGACTTGCCTGAAAGCAAGCCCTTGACACCCTGGAAAAAAATGGGCCACACCTCCTTGACTGCACTAGATACAACTTGCTCCATTTCAACTGACACTCAGGCCAGAGCTTCGGGTACTGACTTCAATCAAGTTGATGATTTCAAGAGATATCCATCTAGCATGGACAGGATACAATCCATTCAAGACTTTCACTATACTAACATTTTCTTCCTACAGGACTCCACAAGGCTGTCATTGTCCCATTTCATCAGGAAGTAACTTGGAGGATGCTACGCTCCCTTCCCCCATTGTTGTCACTTAGGTAACACATTATCTAGTGTCAGGAATGGGGATCTGATATGTGTAATGTATATAGGATTACTTCTGTTTCTGATAGTTGTCTTTAATTCTAAAAACAGAGAAGTTAATTCTGTATCATCAGGAAGAAATTCTTTAGTCTCAATGTGTAACACGACTCTCTCTGTATACTGAGAATCAGTAAATATCGATTAAGAGGTTCTGTAAAATCCATAAGTATGATGCGAATTGCATATAATTCTGCCTTCTGTACAGATGTATATGGTATCCAAAGTTTTTCTTCTCCTGTAGAAACCAATGTAAAACCCCTACCCCAATGTAACACATGTCCTGGTTTTCATACAGAGGTTAGTACATCTTTGAAGTATACTGGCTGATTGAGTTCAGCAGTTTTTTCCGTAGTCCAGTGTCTTTCTATAGTTGTTTGTCCTTTTTCATTGGCATTAAGAAAGTTTAGTGTTAATAAAGCATTATGTAACCTATGTTTGGGGGGTTTAGTCTTCCAAGCTTGTTTGTTGAGCATCTCTTTAAGTGTTCTATTAGATCTCTGAACCATTGTTTGTCATGTAGGATTGTGTGGTATACCGGTAACATGTTTTATGTTACAGTATTTGAAAAATTTTTCCAATTTTGTAGAGACATATGCTGGAGCATTGTCAGTTTTTATTTGTGCAGGTATACAGATAACTGCCATCACCACTAGCAGGTGTACAATAACAGAATCAGCTTTTTCAGAGTTAAGAGCAGTAGCCCATTGGAACCCTGAGAATGTGTCTTTGGTATGATACACATATTTCAAATTTCCAAACTCTGTAAAGTGAAAGACATCCATCTGCCAAACCTCATTTCTCTGAATACCCTTAGGATTACAACATGCTAGCAATGGAGTTTGATTATAAAAGGAACAAGTAGGACAGTTTCTTACTATCTCCTTGGCTTCTTGCCTTTCAAACCTTTGCTATTTACATGATGTTTCTTATGAAATTTTGAGGATTCTAGCACATTTCCAATTAATAAACAATCAATCTCATCATTGCCTTGTGCTAGTGGGCCTGGGATCTAATAGGATCTAATATGTGTAATGTATATAGGATTACTTCTGTTTCTGATAGTTTCCTGTAATTGTAAAAACAGAGAAGTTAATTCTGTATTATCAGGAACAAATTCTGTAGTCTCAATGTGTAACACGACTCTCTCTGTATATTGAGAATAGCTCTACGTCTTCCTGACCATGCCCTTGCAAGCATGGTCAGGCATATCTGTAGCCAGCCCCTAAGTAGGTGTGGCTACAGCTTCCCCTACAATTCCCCTTTTAGTCTAAAAGAGGATTAAAACTTAACAGTGTAAAGTATCCAAAATTAACAATCATAAAGATAAAATATAAGAAGATACAACAAGCTGCTTATGTCACATCCTAACTATTTATGTTAACTAAACTCTAAAGTCGTCTAAGAGAGGTATCCAAGCCTGAACACCTCCTTCCAATCCCAACCATAAACAATAGGAACTACTTTACTTACATCACCTGCTTTATAACCTGTCTTACCTGATTTGTTGGCATCAGTGTAGAAGGTAAGAACTCCAGAAATGGGAGTTTGTCTTACAATAAGTGGAAGAATCCAGACTGTCTTTTTTATGAATTTAATTCTGTCAGTTTGGGGATAGTTGTTGTTAATTGTTCCCCAAAAGTCAGTAAGAGCTATTTGCCAATTTTCATTATCCTTCCATAAGGAGGAAATTACTTTATTAGTTAAAGGTACTATAATTTCTGCTGGATCTTTTCCAGTCAGCTGACGAAGTCTTAATTTATCAAATCAGAAATCTTTTCTATATATGTCTTTAACTTTTTATTCTGTTTATGTGGCAGAAATATCCATTCCAATATAGTGTCTTCCCTTTGTATCAGAATTTAAGAAAGGTATTCTCCGGATGACAAGATAACCAGAATACAGTCTAAATCAATGTTCATTCTATCTACATGTGTATCTAATATTCTGTTTTCTACTCATTGTAACTCTTCTTCTGCCTCAGCATAATATACTTGGACTGTTTAGGTACTTATCACCTTTAAGGGTCATTTTTAAATGCTTTAAGTCATGTCCTTCTACACCAATAATCATCTGTAATTGAGAAATTTCCCCTAATAATTTCTGAAGAGAATGAAGAGTTTGATAACGATCTCTCCTAATTTGTAACTTTTGAGGGCTGATTCTCTGTAAGTCTATCTTGTAACCTAAATAGTTAATAGAATCTCCTCGTTGTATCTTTTCTGGGGCAACCTGTAACCCCCAACGAGGCAGAACTTCCTTCACCATTTCAAACATACGTTCCAAAGTTTCCTTATTAGAATCTGATAAAAGAATGTGATCCATGTAATGATAAACAAGAGATTGTGAAAATTTTCTTACAAATTATTCCCAAAGGTTGCTGTACAAAGTGTTGACACAAAGTAGGGCTATTTAGCATTCCTTGGTGCAAAACTCTCCATTGATATCTCCTAACAGGCTGTGAATTATTAAGAGTTGGTACAGTAAATGCAAATTTTTCTCCATCATTTTCCTATAACTGTATTGTGAAGAAACAGTCTTTTAGATCAATGACTATGATAGGCCATCCTTTAGGTATCAAGGAAGTCTATGGCATTCCATGATGCAGAGAGCCCATTGGTTGAATTACCTTATTTATGGCTCTCAGGTCTGTCAGCATTCTCCACTTACCTGACTTCTTTTTCAACAAATACAGGAGAATTCCAAGGACTGATAGATTCCTCTATATATCCAGCCTATAGCTGTTCCTGTACTAACTTTTCTAAAGCCTCTAGCTTCTCAGAGGTCAAAGGCCATTGTCATACCCAAACTGGTTCATCTGTAAGCCACTTCCATGGCAGGGCCTTTGGCTCCTCAGAAGGTCCATCATTTGTACCTAGTTTCTGTACAGCATGGATGGTTGGTAACCGTTTTCCAAAGCATCTTACCAGATCTTTTCTACTATCTAAAGATTGTACATAATTTGTATCTGACAGCGGAGGAATATTAATCTCAGTATTCCATTGCTGTAAGAGATCACGACCCCAGAGATTTATAGCTATATCTGCCACATATGGTTTCATTATCCCTTTCTGTTCTTCAGTCCAATGCAGACCATCGAGTTAACACTCTGTCAAACTTTAGATAGAGTTCCAATTCCTAAAAATTGTACATTTGTCTCTCTAAGAGGTCATTTCTGAGGCCAAGACTTTTAAGTAATACAAGTTACATACGCCCAAGTGTCTACTAAGCCAGAAATAACTTTATTATTAATTTTCACTTTCAACTGAGGCCTTTTATCATTAATAGAAGCTTGCCAAAATATGTGTTTCTCATTTTGTCCATTCACACTTGATTCTTCATCACTCACTGCTCAAGCTACCATCTAGAGGAGTATCATTTTTCACAATAGGCAAAGGACTATCTATTGTTCCTGTGAGAGACTGTCTCCCACTGCTACTGGGAATGAGCCGACCTTTCTCGATGTGGGGGCCTTCCTGAGTCCCCCCTCAGGGTTTCCCGACCTTAATGGCTTTCCTTGTATGTCCCTGGTCGATCTACATTCATTGGTCCAGTGTCTACCCTTACCACATCTTCTACACAATCCAGAATGCAGTGGCCTTCTGTATGAGGCATTGTTAGAATTCGTTTTCGAAAATGTCTATTAGTATGTCCTATTTTACCATCTAGGTTCCTGGAGCCTTTGTGGTGTCCAGGGGAAGGCTCTTTCTACCCAAGGTTCTAGTTTATAGCAGTAGTAACCTCTAGCCTCTTGGTACCTATGTTGACCTCTATAAGGTGCTTCTCCTTGCCTAGCCCTTATATCCTCACCTCTAGAGCATTTAATTTCCTGTTGTCGTTTTAAACCTTTGGGGATGGCTTCTCCTACCCAAGCTCCAGTATCTTGCACATTATAGTCAATGTTGGCTGCATCCAAAACCCATTTTTCTAGCAGAGCTGATATGATCTTTAAAGGCAAAAGTATTCTTTTGTATATTGGGTTTGTATTTTCATAAACTATTGTATATATAATTGATTGTCTTGTTTCTGGATCTGTTACCTGTAATTCTACTGCCCTAGTTAACCTTTGTACGAAGTCCTGAAACTGTTCTATAGGTCCCTGTTTTATTCTGGTATAAGCTTCTAGGTGTTCTCCTGGCTCACAAACCTTATCCCAGGCATTTAATGCTGCTTTCCTGCATAGGGACTGTATATGGTCGTCATACTCAGCCTGAGCCTGTGGGTTAGCATAAATACCCTCACCAAGAATCTTATCTAGGTGGGCTTCAAAACCTTCCTTTAGGCCTTGATGCTCAAGGAGCTTCACTTCCTCCCTGACCAATGCCCTCCATTGGATTTGACATGAATTCTCAAGTACAGCTGCCACCAATCGTTCCCAATCTGTGAGTGTCACCCTGTTAAATGTTGCCCATGAATGTAATAGCTGTTTTACATATGGGCTATGGAGACCATATGAGATAACTGATTCTTTAATATTCTTAAGATCCTTCAGCTCTATAGGTTGTCATACATAAGCCATCTGTCCCTGGGGGTGTTTCTTAGAAGCTGGCTTTTCTACCACGGTAGTTGGGTACACTAATGGTGTACGAGTAACAACCTTAGAAGAATAGTCATAATACCTGGGATTGGAGTGATTCTGCTTTTGAGGCATCCCAATGATCTTTAAGCCTAGTAATGATATCCTTTTGAAAAGTTTGAATCTCCTTAAACATAAAAGATTCCAAGCATGTTAGTGAATCTGTAAATTGTTCTAACTGCTCATTTACATGTTTTCCTAGGTCTTTAATACGATCATCCTTAGGCAACAACTGGATGGCATGGAAACTGCCTTCTAGGTATTAGAGCCTGGATTCGAGGTCATGATTTGTTGATTTTGAGTCCTCAGCAATCGACCGCATGGACCTATGTAATCTATCAGCCCTGTACTGTAAATTATCTTCCAAACATTCAAATCTAGACTCAAATTTCTGATCTGCTACCTTGAATGCTTTAATAATTGATTGAATGGCATTGTCCAATTCTTTAACGCTATGCTGGTTATTTTGTACCATTGTATCTAGTTGCTGGGTAACATTGCCTATCTGACTTTCTAGCTGGCTACATATATTCTTTAGCTCATCATGGTCTTCTGACAGCCTAGCCTCTAAGGCCTCAGACATGGAGGATCTCTCTGTGTTTATCTTATCATAAATATGCTGTATCTCATCAGACAGCTCTGTCTTTAGTGTATTGGACACAGAGCCAAGCTTATTATCCAATTTCTGTTCTACTTGCTGCACAATTGTGGCCTGACTAATCTGTTGTCCAAAACCTCATTGCATAAAGCTGTTATTTCCTGCAAGCAGGTGGTGAGGTTATCTTTGTTCCTGTTCCTGACGACTCTGGCTAGGAATGTCATTGTAGCAGCAAGCTAAGTGCCATGACTGCATATAAGCCAGTAAATGACAGATTAGCATCCTCCTCAAACAGTGAATTCACGTAATAAGCAAAAATATTACCAATTTTAGCAAACAATAAATATTCCGCCATAATTTTACCTGATTTCTACTCCAGATGCAGTAAGTATCTTTGACCAGTGGATGGCACAGGGGTTTAGTTAGTTTGCAGCGTTTGGCAGCAGTCGGTCAGCAGTGGAGAGAGGTCATATAAGCAGCTGTGCTTATCTTAGAGAGTATATGGCTTTATGGCTGTAACCAGTGAAATAGATGCTGCTTTACCACAGCAGCGGCCAGGGGAAGCCTCTGCTGAAAGCTGAGGCCTACTCACCTCTAGGCAGCTAGAAACTGTCTCCGAGCTGGGTGGATGGTTCTGAGAAACTCAGCTGCAGCAGGTCGGCTTCTAGCCGGGAGCACCTGTGAAGAGAGGGACCTTTCCCTGCCAAGGCCGCAGGCCCTGGTGGACCCACAGCTTGTCCCAAATGGTGTGTAGGTTTCCAATATCCCACTTCTTACACCAGATATAGTGGGAAATTACCAATATGGAGTCAGGTAGAAATATAAGGGTATTTAATAGGGAAAAGCCTTACTTACAGAACAACCTAGCAGGAGTCATGGCAGTGGAATGCACACAAGCCCAAAAGTAAAACCGAAATCGAGACCGCAGTCCCATGCAAGTATCGCACTATGTCATCGTGACCACGCCCTTGCAAGCATGGTCAGGCGTATCTGTAGCCAGCCCCTAAGTAGGCGTGGCTACAGCTTCCCCTACACATAACTGCCATCACCTCTAGCAGCTGTGTAATAACAGAATCAGCTTTTTCAGAGTTAAGAGCAGTAGCCCATTGGAACCCTGAGACTGTGTCTATAGTATTATGCACATATTTCAAATTTCCAAATTCTGCTAAGAGAAAGACATCCATCTGCCAAAACTCATTTCTCTGAATGCCCTTAGGATTACAACCTGCTGGCAATGGAGCTTGATTGTAAAAGGAACAAGTAGGCCCCTTTTCACTATCTCCTTGGCTTGTTGCCAAGTGATGGAGAAGTCCTTTTTCCAACATTTGCTATTTACTTGATGTTTCTTATGAAATTCTGAGGCTTCTAGCACACTTCCAATTAATAAACAATCAATCTCATCATTGCCTTGTGCTAGTGGACCAGGCAGACTCGTATGGGATCTGATATGTGTAGGATTACTTCTATTTCTGATTGTTTCCTGTAATTGTATAAACAGTTAAGTTAATTCTGTGTTATCAGGAATGATTTCTGCAGTCTCAATGTGTAATACCACTCTTTCTCCATATTGAGAATCAGTAACTATATTAAGAGTTTCTGTAAAATCCAAGAGTACCATGAGAATTGCATATAAATCTGCCATATGTACAGATGTATATGGACTTTGAACTACTTTACATTCCTCACTTGCTTTATAACCTGCCTTACCTGATTTGTTGGTACCAGTGTAGAAGGTAAGAACTCCAGAAATGGGAGTTTGTCTTACAATATATGCAAAAATCCAGACTGTTTATTTTATGAATTTAATTCTGTCAGTTTGGGGATAGTTATTGCTAATCGTTCCCAAAAAGTCAGTAAGAACTATTGCCGATATCCATTATCCATCCACAAGTAGGAAATTTCCTCATAAGTTATAGGTACTAAAATTTCTGCTGGATCTTTTCCAGTCAGATGACAGATTCTTAATTTGGCCTTTAAAATCAAATCAGATATATTTTCTATATATGTCTTTTACTTTTTTTTGTTTATGTGGCAGAAATATCCACTCCAATATAGTGTCTTCCCTATGCATCAGAAGCCCAGAAGGGTATTCTCTGGATGGCAAGATTACTAGAATACAGTCTAAATTAAGGTTTATCCTATCTACATGTGCATCCACTATTCTGTTTTCTACCCATTGTAATTATTTTTCTGGCTCAGCAGATAATATTCTCAGACTGTTTAGGTTCCTTTCACCTTTAAATGCTTTAAGTCATGTCCTTCTACACCAATAATTATCTGTAATTGACAAATTTCCCCTAATAATTTCTGAAGAGAATTAAGAGTTTGATAATGATCCCTTCCAATTTGTAACTTTTGAGGTCTGGTTTTTTGTAAGTCTATTTTGTAACCTAAATAGTTAATAGAATCTCCTCTTTGTATCTTTTCTGGGGCAACCTGTAACCCCCAATGAGGCAGAACTTCCTTCACCATTTCAAACATACATTCCATAGTTTCCTTTTTGAAATCTGATAAAAGAATATCATCCATGTAATGATAAATGAGGGATTGTGAAAATAAAGTCTTTTAGATCAATGACTATGATAGGCCATCCTTTAGGTATCAAGGAAGTCTATGGCATTCCAGGTTGCAGAGGGCCCATTGGTTGAATTACCTTATTTATGGCTCTCAGGTCTGTCAGCATTCTCCACTTACATGACTTCTTTTTCAGAACAAATACTGGAGAATTCCAAGGGCTGGTAGATTCCTATGTGTCCAGCCTATAGCTGTTCCTATACTAACTTTTCTAAAGCCTCTAGCTTCTCAGAGGTCATAGGCCATTGTCATACCCAAACAGGTTCATCTGTAAGCCACTTCCATGGCAGAGCCTTTGGCTCCTCTGAAGGTCCATCATTTGTACTTAGTTTTTGTACACACTGGTTGGTTGGTAACTGTTTTCCATAACATCTTACCAGATCTTTTCTGCCATCTAAAGATTGTACATAATTAGTATCTGTCAGTGGAGGAATATGAATCTGATTATTCCATTGCTGTAAGAGATCACGACCCCAGAAATGTATTACTATATCTGCCACATATGGTTTCAGTCTCCCTTTCTGTCCTTGTGGTCCAATGCAGACCACCGAGTTAACACTCTGTCGAACTCTGGATAGTGTTCCAATTCCAAAAATATTGTACATTCACCTCTCTAAGAGGCTATTGCTGAGGCCAAGACTTTTGGGCAATAATAGTCACATCCACTCCAGTGTCCACTAAGCCAGTAATAACTTTATTGTTAATTTTCACTTTCAACTGAAGTCTTTTATCATTAATAAAAGTTTGCCAAAATATGTGTTTCTCATTTTGTCCAGTCACATTTGATTCTTCACCACTAGCCAAACAAGCATCTAGAGCAGTATCATTTTTCACAATAGGCAAAAAACTATCGATTCATCCTCTGAGAGATTGTCTTCCACTGCTACTGGGAATGACCGGACTTTTCTCGATATGGGGGCCTTCTTGAGTGCTACCTCGGAGTTTCCCAGCCTTAATAGGTTTCCTTGCATGTCCCTGCTCGATATACACTCATTGGTCCAGTGTCTGCCCTTACCACATCTTCTACACAATCCAAAAGGCAGTGGCCTTCAATATGAGACATTGTTAGAATTTGTTTGTCTACAATTTCTATTGATATGTTCCATTCTACCACAGCTGAAACATCTAGGTTTCTGGTACCTTCATGGTCTCCTGGGGAAGGCTCTTCCTACCCAAGGTTCTGGTTTATAGTAGTAGTAACCTCTAGCCTATTGGTACCTATGTTGACCTCTATAAGGTGATTCCCAAGCACTTGAGTCCACACCTCTAGAACATTTAATCTCCTGTTGCCTTTTTAAACCTTTCCACATGGCTTCTGCTACCCAAGCTCCAGTATCTTGCACATTATAGTCAATGTTGGCTGCATACAAAATCCATTCTTCTAGCAGAGCTGATCTGATCTTTAAAGGCAAAATTATTCTTTTTCATATTGGGTTTGCATTTTCATAAACTATTGTATATATAATTGATTGTCTTGTTTCTGGATCTGTTACCTGTAATTCTACTGCCCTAGTTAACCTTTGTACGAAGTCCTGAAACTGTTCTATAGGTCCCTGTTTTATTCTGGTATAAGCTTCTAGGTGTTCTCCTGGCTCACAAACCTTATCCCAGGCATTTAATGCTGCTTTCCTGCATAGGGACTGTATATGGTCGTCATACTCAGCCTGAGCCTGTGGGTTAGCATAAATACCCTCACCAAGAATCTTATCTAGGTGGGCTTCAAAACCTTCCTTTAGGCCTTGATGCTCAAGGAGCTTCACTTCCTCCCTGACCAATGCCCTCCATTGGATTTGACATGAATTCTCAAGTACAGCTGCCACCAATCGTTCCCAATCTGTGAGTGTCACCCTGTTAAATGTTGCCCATGAATGTAATAGCTGTTTTACATATGGGCTATGGAGACCATATGAGATAACTGATTCTTTAATATTCTTAAGATCCTTCAGCTCTATAGGTTGTCATACATAAGCCATCTGTCCCTGGGGGTGTTTCTTAGAAGCTGGCATTTCTACCATGGTAGCTTGAGTAGACTAAAGGTGTACGAGTAACAACCTTAGAGGAATAGCCATGACACCTGGGTGGAGTAGGTGCCTCGGATTGCAGTGATTCTGCCTCTGTGGCATCCCAATGATCTTTAAGCCTATTAATGATATCCTTGTGAAAAGCTTCAATTTCCTGCATCATAAAAGATTCCAAGCATGTTAGCAAATCTGTAAATTGCTCTAACTGCTCTTCTACACGTTTTTCTATATCTTTAATATGGTTGTCCTTAGACAGCATCTGGATGGTATGGAACCTGCCTTCTAGGTATTGGAGTCTAGATTTCAGGTCATGATTTGCTGATTTTGAATCCTCAGCAATTGACCATATGGACCTATCTAATCTGTCAGCTCTGTTCTGTAAATTATCTTCCAAACATCCAAACCTAGATTCAATTTTGTGATCTGCTACCTTAGATGCTTCAGTAACTGATTGAATGGTATTGTCCAATTCTTCAACCCTCTCCGGGTGTTTTGCAACTTTGCATCTATTTTCTGGCTCACAGAGCCTATCTCTGTTTCTAGACGGCTACAGCTATTCTTTAGTCTGTCACAGTCCTCAAACAGGCCAGCCTCTAACACCTCATACATCGAGGATCTCTCTGTGTTTATCTTATCATAAATATGCTGCATCTCATCTTGGGTAACAGACAGCTCTGTCTCTAGTGTATTGGACACAGAGCCAAGCTTATTATCCAATTTTTGTTAAACTTGCTGCACAATTGTGGCCTGACCTAATCTGTTCTCCAAAACCTCATTGCATAAAGCTGTTATTTCCTTCAAGCAGGTGGTGAGGTTATCTTTGTTCCTGTTCCTGAGGACTCTGGCTAGGAATGTTATTGTAGCAGCAAGCTAAGTGCCATGACTGCATATAAGCCAGATTAGTGTCCTCCTCAAATACTGAATTCTTGTAATAAGCAAAAATATTACCAATTTTAGCAAACAATAAATATTCCACCATGATTTTTCCTGATTTCTAATCCAGATGCAGTAACTATCTTTGACCAGTAGGTGGTGCAGGTGCTCAGTTAGTCTGTGTGGCATTTGGCAGTGGTTGGTCAGGCAAGATTGTGGCTGCAGTGGAGAGAGGTCACAAAGGCAGCTGTGCTTAGCTTCGAGAGTGTACTGCCTTGCGGCTGCAACCACTCAATGAGGCACAGCTTTATGGCTGCTGTGCGGACCCTGTTGAAAGCCAAGGCCTACTCGGCTTATGGGCAGGAGGCCTCCTGGCACAGGTAGGCGGCAGTCTGTGCCCGTCCCATACACGCAGCTAGAAACTGTGACAGTAACCATGAGGAGGCCTGTGGAAGTCTCACACCTGGGCAGACGGTTCTGAGCAGCTCAGTGGCAGCAGGGATGCACTTGTGTGGTGCAACAGGTCTGTGTGGCGCAGCTGGGAGCACCTGTGGAGAGAGGGTCCTTTCCCAGCCTAGGGCGCTGCCCCAGTGGAACCCACAGGCTGTTCGAAATGGGGCCTATGTTTACAATATCCCTCTCCTGACAACCAGATAATGTAGAAAATTATCAATATGGAGCCAGGTAAAAATACAATTTTTAATTTTATAGGGGAAATTTAATAGGGGAAAGCCTTACTTACATAGCGACCTAGTCAGCTGGTGGGGCAGCAGTATGTACAGGAAGCCAAAGATCAAAGCGAAAGCACCCCACCACATAAGTGTCCCTCACTTTAGATTACCCTGACCATGCCCTTACAGGCATGGTCAGGCATACCTGTAACCAGCCCCTAAGGAGACATGGCTACAACATCCCCTACAGTGGTGTCTGTTTCTTTCCTTGTATGTATGGATTCTAGGTCCTGTTCCAGTGGTTGCAAGGGGGTCTGATACTCTGATGGGTCTCAATGTGGGTACAGGCAAGTCTAGGGCACTTGCTGTCCAGGTGGTTGGGAGCAGGACTAGCACAGAGATGTCATCAGACTCTTGGTTGCTTCGTTCTCAGGGGCCAAGTCGACCTGCATGCAGATCCCAGGATGGAAGTTCCCAGAGTGGGCTGGCAGAAGTTGGACCCAAGGCAAGAACCAAATCAGCTCACTTCTGCCCTGAGTGGGGGCTGGAGTAGCCCAGTCATTCAGCAGACTCAGGGTTGCATGGTCCTCAGGGGCCGAGTTGACCTGCCTCCAGTAACACTTTTCTGTCACACATTTTGACCTAACAACAGTCTCAAAATTCCTCAATATCCTCAAATATTTTGTTACTTTTTAGGGTTGATTTTTTTCTACAGAATGTAAATACAGACTTTTATTTCTGAACATTTATACTCTTGGGAAGATTTTCAAGCCTTTGCAAACACATAGGAAACTCGTAACTGAAGTATCTTTATGTGCCAAAACTTTCCAAGTTGTATTCTTTGATGATATACTTTCTTTTCATACCTTGGCCAACACTTCTTATAATCAGTGCTTTAAATTTTAGTCAGTAGTTGGATATGGTTTTAGTTTGATATTTGCTGGTATTAATCGTTACTTAAAATTTGTTAATTGGTTAGTATATTCACTCATTCATGTCTTTAATAATTTAAGAGATACTTACATATTTAGTTATATTATTGTTTGTTCTAGGATTTCAACAAACTATTTCAAGAAAATTCTCAGTTTTATTTCAGATGTCAAGCTTGTTGGAATGAATTTGTTTATAATTTTCAGTCTTTCAAAGTAATTTGATTTCCCAGAGTTATTGCTTGTGATCTCTTCCATTTCTGAAATCCTAGTATGTATTTTCTTTTTATAATCAGCAGAACTAGGAGTTTCCTGACATTGGGAACTCACTAAAATGTCACTTTTTTCCTCTGCTTAATCTCTTTCTATTTATTTTGTATCATGTTTAATTTCTGCTCCAAATTTTTGTTTTTCCATTATTACTTTCACATTTTTGTGCTTATTTTCCCCATTCTTTTGTAGCCTAAGATTCAAACCTGAGTTGAGACTTCAGTTTTCTTCCCTAATATAAATATTTTATACTGTAATTTCCCTCTTGATACTTTGTATTTTATAACTTTAATATACTTAAACTTTAAGTTATTTTTCCAATCCCCTTGTGACTTCATTTTGATCTATGAATTATTTAATACGTCTTCTGTAACTTAGTATTTTAAAGAAACTTAGTAATTAACTATAATTTTATTTTGTTTTCATTTGATATTTATAATTTTCCTTGCCTTCAGACTTTTTCATAGGTGGCCACATACCCTTCTCCAGTGAAAATATCACATAAAATGGAAAGAAAGATGTATTAAGTTATTTTGGATTGAGTTTCCTTTAAAAGCCAATTAGGCCAAGGTGACTTATTCTGTTTATCTTGTTAGGACCACAGAGACAAACAGCTTACACAAATGACATTCACTTCTCACACCTTTGCATGCTGGGGTCGGGGGGCAATCAGAACATGGAGTCAGAACAGTTGGTCTGCTGAATGCAATAGATTTCCTTTAGAGAAGCCCATCTTCTCCTTGTGTCTATGCAGGGTGAAGCAGAGATAATTTCTCGCCTGCTTTAGTAATTCCCTCATGGACACCCTACCCTCATAACATCCTATAAATATAATTATGTACGAAATTATCCATATGCATATTCAATCATACAGAAGGTTTTGTATTTTTACTGTGAAGTTTGGTAGAGGACACAAACATTCAATTTATAAAAGGAGAGATCATAACTCTGTATTTTAGTGATGTTACAGAACAATTTCTACTTCTACATCATTTGATATCTTTACACATTGTACTTTGAATTTCACTTGTTAGTGAAGATATTTAAGATAGTTTTAGTCTTTCTGATGAATCAATTTTCATTATTGAGAAATCTCTCTCTAGTTTTTGATAGATTCTTTGTCAAGAAGCTTACTTTATTTGATATCAAAATATGACTTCATGTATTTTGTAATTGGTTAGAATATATTGAGTTTGAAGCCCACATGCCCATCCCTATAACAGTAAACAAAGAGCAGAAAAACAAGACATACTCCCACTGTGAAAATCTGAAGACTGAGAAATCCATAGCCATTGTTAAGAGTAGCTTATGAGTATATAAACTTGCATAATTTGATGATACTCTATGACTTTTTTGTGGAGTGATATGAAAACCATTGATTTACCCCAGATAGGGCACTATTAACAGTAAAAGAAAAGATTCCAACAAGTCTAGTGTAGTGAACTGATTGGAGTTACCTACAGAAGTACATGATGATAAAAGTTAGTGAATAGATGAAAAGCCCATTCCAGGGATGATTCACAAAACCTGAACTTCTGCTGTCCCCTACATGTCAAGGGGGAAGTGCTACAGTTTTGAAAATCTCCTCTCCCTAGAAACTAATGCTGCTTATTAGCCTGGAGTAGAGTGGGTGCCTTGTGAAACCTGTAAATTTAATCCTATTCCTCAGTCCTGTATGTTTTATTTACTTCCTGAGTCTTAAAGAGAAACCTTCCTAAAGAGACTTTTTCAATCAGAAAAAAAAAAGCTGTGTAGCAAACAACTTACTCTGTGCAGTTTCTTTCCTTATCTTCTTGCCTCAGTCTTCCACATGATAGGATAACAGAAATGTAACATTATGCCCAGTGAACTCATGACAATTTTTTCAAGATATGTTGCCTGGGGAGTTGGAGCCTAGATCTATAACACCATGAGAATGAGAAGCTCCGTGTCACCTGTGGTTTTCATCTCCACCTATTGCATGCTTGGGAGACTTTTAATATTTACAATTTAGGGATATTGGATTATTAATGACAACTAAAATATGAGCAAAAGGAAGTGAAACACATGCCAAAAACCAAAAATGATATTATCTATGTTTTGAAACAACATGAATGTATCCCTACTGAATTCTGTACTTAAAAAAGAAGCAGTTTGTCTGCTAGTCAACCAGGCTGCAAGATTCTCCCAACCATTGTGGCCTGGCTCACTTCCTTCTCTTGCCAACTCCTTACATACTCTGCTGGGACCTGTCCACTGATGTGGATGCCTCCTGGAAATAAAATATGGTGGACAACTTATTTTCAGAGCTAGTGATAGAAACAGGCATCATACAAAATGACTATAGCATTTCCACTGGTTTGGAACAATTTTCATTTTCATTACAGAAATAAATTATGTTACATATCCTGAATTATACTTAAAAGCATATGTGTTTGTCATGGAGATATAGTACATTTAAAAAGACAGGAAAAAATGTTGGGGGCTGGCATAGAACATCCTTTAAAAATTATTAATTTTACTTTATGCCACCAGGGGAAAGAACTCTTGAGATTTCCATTTATTTAGTCTCTACTTTTATAGTGATTTTATATGCATATATACTATTAGTTTAAATTTTGGCTTTTTATATGGGCTAAAGGGGTCCCATTGATATATTACAGTCAATTGTTGTCAGCACTGAAGGGAAGGATGTAATTATATCACTAGATCCAAGATAAATGATAAATGGGTGTTTATTGAGGAACAATTACACAGAAAAATACAAAGAACCACATGAGCATTTCTCTGCTCTTCCTCGCAGATCCACTGACCCACCAGAAAGAGTGTGCAAAAGAAAGCCACACCTGCTTCAAGCTCCTCTCTTTCTGCTTCCATCAGCCTAAATCCACACCCAAAGAGGTGTAGTCACTGTTAGAGGTCCACAGGCCAGATGTCTACAAAGCACTATTTGTTAATATCTGGAACCTGATAGTATGACCTTATGGCTGAAGACAGGATATACTAGTATCATCAAATATAGAGAAACTGAGCTGGAGCCTAACCAAAAGTTTTGTCTTTGCAGACTATCATTCATTGTGCTGTAAGGTATTTGTGCATGCTACTTAAGGAGAAAAATAATCATCAGTTTCATACAACTACAAACCCAGCATGCAACACTTGGGACCCGTATGCAAAATATACTGATACAAATAGTTGCATGCAAAACACTTTTTGATCTGATTTCATTTAAATTTACATGACATAGAACCCACACCTGACACTATTAATGAGGTAATGAATTTGAAACTAGGTAGGTCATGGGTTCTAGGGGGAAATCTATTTCTTTTATTCTATTAAAGAAACACGGTGATAAAATAACTCCTATTGATATATAGGAGTTTCTATGACTATAGATCCATTTATCATTCAACCCTAGTCAGAGAAGTTTCTTCTTGCAATCGATGGTGATTAACAGAGACTAACAACTGGGCAACATACAGAGAGTGAGAGCCCTTGGATCACACATCTTTAAATGCAATATTTTTATCACAACCATCCCTCATGACTCAAAGTTCTCTGTAGAAGAAGAAATATAAAGACTGTAAGTACCACAGGTAGTGGGTGACTCCAAAGAAATGACATTTTCCAGACAACAGGTCTGATGTATACATGAATTCACAGAGACTGAGAGCGAGAACAAGTTGATAAAGTCCCAATATGGAGAAGGGAGAGAGTAGGGACTTGTTGAAGTAAAATTACCATACACAAGATAGGGATGACATGGTTAATTTTATTGGGGAGAAATCATTTACATGAGAAATAGATAACCCAGGGTCAGTGTTCCCAAGCATCCAAACTCAGCTGCTCTCTAAAACCTGACCAGAACAGAGAGAGAGAGAGAGACAGAGACAGAGACAGAGAGACAGAGACAGAGACAGAGACAGGCAGAGAGAGAGAGAGAGAGACAGATAGAGAGAGAGACAGAGAGAGCCTGTCCTCCCCTCAGGCCTAAATCCCACAAGCCCTGTAAGCTCCTGTGGCCAAGCCCAAACAGGTGTGGTCAATGCCACAGGTACCTAGTAAGATCTCTCCCTACAGGGACTTAGAGCCATCACTGACCAAAAGCTGTTTGCTATTGATATCTGCTGGCAAAGGGAAAATTAGTTTTATCCAATGGAGATGCACTGGATATATCAACCATACTGAAGAGCAGGCCTCATCTTTTTATTTTTGGTGGAAACACAAAGAACGTAAAGTTGATTGGTTTGGGTAAGGATCTGACAAGAATTGTTAGAGAGGAAACAATATAAAAAATATTTTGTGTGAAAATTTTTAAACAATAAAAACTAGAAAAATGGCTAACATGTTTTGTCATATACATACATATATACATATGCAAACACAGATATATATGCATATGAATACAAATTTGTTTTGCCAAGTGTGGTACAGAAGCTGATTATCTGAGATCATCTAAATTATCATTGCAAGCATCTTGAGCACCTGACATTAGAAGGAGTAAGAACTGTCAGTGCTGTCAGTGATCATACTATTTACTACAATATTTCCTAATAAAATTATCCACCAGATACTATTAAATGTAAAAATGTGTGAGCATTTAAAGCTGATGTCCCCATCAGTAGTTACCTTGGGATGAGTAACACACATAGTACAGTGAACTTGGGTAGAAAAGCCTACTAGACATGGTATCTCTAATTGGTCACAAAAGATGAACAGAAAATGGCTACAGTGTAGTCCATCTTGTAAATTTTGGACAACATACATAATGTGTTTATATTCCCAAAGTACAGAAATTAATTCATTCTTCCAGTTGATTTGTTGAGATTATAGAGACTGTGTTTGGTGTGTCGTTAAAAAAGGAAAATGCAAGGCCAAAACTTTTAACATAACATGGTACTGAAATGAAATATATTCCCTTATTTCTTCACTTTTATGCTGTTTATTTTATTAATTTAGAGAAAAATACTTGTAGCTTGTTTACTATGTCTTAGACTATCATATTTTGATTTTTTAAATTTCAGCTACACTGAAGCCATTTGATATTTTACTATCTTTGCAAAAACTAAAGAGATTTATAATGGACTTGCAGTCCTGGCACCCTTTCTGGTTATGGGAAAACTGGTCTCTTTCCTGACTCACATCTATGGAACAGACATCAATAGATGGAAATAATTCGTTGCATTCATTTTCCATTTTAGTTCATTTTGAACCAGGGGGACAATCTGGCCAACCATAACAAACAAGCCAGGCCTGTGGCCAATTAGAAACACTGAGGATTCTTTTGTGTTATTGGAATCTTACCGTGATGCCTTCTTCTGGATTGAATGTCTCAATTACTTTGTTTAGTTTCACGGAACTGTCTTTGTTCATATCTTATCAAACTGCTTATTTCTCCAAAATGAAATTGAGAGGATTACTACCTCCATCATGATAGTGCCAGAATGGCTCTCAACTAGAAAACCAAATTAAATAACTGAACTGACTGCCTCAAATACTGAACATCACAACAGATAAAGCAGGTTTGTGGTTCCCGAGGGAAGTAAACAAATGAAGTATGAGCTCTCATTGTCCATAGTCATTTCCTAGAGGCAGTTTGGAGTCACAGAGCAAAAGCGACAGTCAACACTGGCTGTCTCAATGAATATGGGAGATCACTGGATGCTGAGAGAGCCAAACAGTTCAATTTTGATATGAGCACTGGGGTGAAGAGAAAAGACTTTCACTGAGAGCTTCAGAGATCTTTGCGGAGGGAGGATATTCATTTCTAGCCATTGTCTGCATACTGATCTGAGGGGTGTGAAATGAAATTGCTCACTGCTGGGAAAGAAACACAAGAAACCAGAAATACACCAGATCATTCCAATAGTTCATGCAGTGCCAGGAATAGTTATCAAGTCCTTCCACCCACCTTTCAGAATAGAAAGACTTCATTGTATTATGGCAGAAGAGTGGAGACTTGAGAGAGAGAGATTTGGAAATTGGTAAACGCTTGGGTAACAAGATGACACTGAGCAAAGGTACTTGGCAGCAATCCTTCCGATTTGAGTTTTAACTGACATGTGTCCTCTTATCTGGACATGTACACTGGGGTGTCCATGCACATATGCACACACACACACACACACACACACACACACACACACACACACACACACTATTAATTATGCAATTAATTAAATAATCAAAAAGTAACTATACAAAATCGAATTAGCAGAAAAGACTAAATGTGTTTCCCAACCTGGATTTCACACAGCAAAAACACACGCACAAAGAAAGCCTCTGAAATACTAACGTGAGAGAAGTGGTCACTATTTCAATGTCCTAGAAAGATTCTTGCAGCTAGAGGCTCCACACTTCTGAGCCATGCTCTTGGCTCATGTTACTAGCCCACTCCTGGTTTGGGAGTTTTCTCCCTTTCTTAGTAATTGGCATCTATTTCTATGTCTATTTATGTTTTTGATCCAAGACTGCCTGGAACACAAAAGCCTGGAAAATTGTCAGGTGTTTAAGGACCTTTAACACTATGTGAGTAGATTCTTCAATGTGTTCACTCTCGCTATGGGGTTAAATTCACTCTGTGATAAATTCTGCTTCATACCTACTCTTACAAGGAAAACTTTAGTTTGAGCAAACTTCAATTCACTTAAGTATGATTTCAATTAAGTTAAATGAGCATTAAATGGTACCTTTAGTCCCAGGTCCCAGGAATGGCAATATCTAGACATCCAGGAGCCACTCAGAGCATATTATGTGAACTAAGTAGAGCTAAGTGCAGGATAGACTTTCAGGAAATACCATAAAGTGTAGTTTCCTGTGAGTTTCTGAAAATGTAACATAATTTAACAAATAGTTTAATATGCCTTAGTGCATATTGTATTTTATGGGCAAATGCTTAGTAGTAATACTAGAATAAAGCATTATGAGCAAATTACAGGAGATAAAATGAAAATCCGTTTAAATAGAAGAAAGTAAAAGAGAGGCTAGGATATAACAATAAACAGAAATGGAAAACAAATAATAAGATTGTTGAGATAAAACTAATCAAGTCTAGAGAAAATAAAATTTCCAATAATTTATGAATATCATTACCAGACATTTCCAGATCCACAAAACCAAACTAAGAAAGCATTTTCAGAATAGGTGAATAAAGCACATTCTCAACACAAGAAGAGTAAATGTTTCTGGGCTGGGAATATGCTCAGTGCAGTGAGTTGCTCAAGTCATCGAATACAGGTCAGAAGCAGAATTAAGATTCTGATATCCCACATAGCAGACTGAAAGACTGGGGGATCACATATAACTCCAGAAATGAGAAAACTGAGACAGAATGCTGCATAGCTAATCTAGCCTAAACTAAAAATTTCTGAATTCAGAGAGAGGCTTCAGTAAATGATGGAGGGAGAAACCCATTGTTAACTTTGGGCTTATATACACATGTACAGAAATTGGCATGCATAACCCAAAAACATATGCACTCAATCATTTGTGAACATGCTTAAACATATGAATGTATACCATGCCCATATGCAAAAATAATAAAAATAAGTGCAGCAATAATAATGAAAGAATGGCAGGCAAGCAACATGAGTTTTATACGTGCCATGGGAAAGGTTTGAAGGGAGGGTATCTGATTGGAGCTTGAAAGAGAAAAGGAAGGAGGGAAAGTCATAGGATTCTATTTAAATTAAAACATATTAACAACAAAATAAAAGAATGGTAAATATTTATAGCATGAAAATGATATAATTTTATGTCAACTAAAACATATTAACAACAGAAATAAAAGAATAGTAAATATTTAAACCATGAAAAGAAGTATCCCACACAATAAGAATATATATTTTACATAATTTTAGATTATATTAAATATATTTACATATTGATACATAATGAACACATTAGTATGTATATAAATACATGTAAATAAACCTTTATGAACTACATATATTATGCCGGGCATTGGTGGCGAATGCCTTTAATCACAGCACTCAGGAGGCAGAGGCAGGAAGATCTCTGTAAGTTCGAGACCAACCTGGTCTACAAGAGCTAGTTCCAGGATAGACTCCAAAGCCACAGAGAAACACTGCCTGGAAAAAATAGACAAGAATGTAGGCATTAAAAATGAAATAAAATCAAGTCTACTAAGAGAAGCATCTAGTAAATAATCAGCTGAGGCTGTCATCATTATTTAGCAATTACAGTTTCACATAGCTGCAATGTAACACAGATGACAAAATCCCAGCCAGGTGTAACACATGTTCGAATGCACTAACTGACATTTAAAGAAAGTCATATTTCCACATCATAGCTGGATACTCTAGCATACCTCTAAGGTGACAGAGAATCCCCACACCCTGCTGTATGTTTATAACATACTTCTAAGACAATAGAGAAAACAGTATCTCATTGGAGACAAAGACAGCAAAATTAATTCACTTAACCAATATGGCATATATGTACATTCTTTGAAGTGAAACCAAACACACTTTTTTATGTGAACAAAGAAGATGCATAAAAAGTGACTGTGTTCATTACCTTTTTGCTTTTATGACCAAGTACATGGCAAAAAGCAATTTCTGGAAGGAGGATCATGCTTTGAATCAATGTTTGAAAGAATGCAGTCCCTCATGGAAGAGAAGGCATGAGTGTAGGAGAGAAGGCCCTAATGATTTTGTGCCTCCAATGAGGAAGCAGAGGTGGAAAATAAGTAGAGCTTGGTGATCAAACCACTAGCCTTGCCCCTGTGATTTATTTCCTTTTGGAGGATAATGCTGCTTGCAGGTTCCATCCTCTTCCAAAAGAGTACCATCAGCTGGGACACCAACATGTGTGTATGTGGGAGACATTGCACACTCAAATCACAACAGCGACCACATAGCAAATCTATGCTCATAAAGTCTGGTTTTGTAAACTTTCAGATATCAGAATTCAGAGTAACTTCTCTGAATTGAAATAGAAAATAATAACAAACCATAGAATTTATTTCCCCTCCAAGTTACTAACTTGGCTGTGCATAAGCTCACAGGTCAGTGTAGATAACTCACTGCATGTATTTGTACTAAAATAATAGTGGAAATACATGAAAAGCTTTAGATAGGAATCAACTTTTTCAAAGATTGTACATGTTAAACATCCAATCTCTCCTGCTGATTCCAACTAAGAACCCAAGGGGAAAAAGAAACAAAAGCTAGCTGTATGAGGTTTGTGAAAGATAAATCAGAGCAGCAGATGGCAAAGCTGAATCAACAGTGGGAGAGGTATAAGAATATCTGAAATGTTATCTATCTGAGGAACGCTTTCTTTCTGAATGTTATACAAAGAAAAAAAATAAAATCACAGTTGTCTGAGAAAATACCATCAGGTAGCAATATTTATTTACAATAGATTTCTGTGACTCAACTTGTATTTGTAAGAGCATCATGTACTCTCTCTCTCTCTCTCTCTCTCTCTCTCTCTCTCTCTCTCTCTCTCTCTCTTAAGGTCATATGACACGTGGGAGAGAAAGCCAAACAGAAGCGTTCTCTAATTTATGTGAGGTGGCACACTACTCATTTATAGGGGGCTGTTAACAAACTCATTATTATGTAATAGTATCTTATAATCATTAAAATATTAAATAAAATACTGATGAATTGGTCGTGAAATATTACTGAAACACCTCCTAAAATTACTAAACTTCTCACAATTTACAGCTTATAACATGTTTCTCGATAGCAGTTAGCATCAAAATGAAACTAATATCACATAAGGAATCCAAAAGTTGTCAAGAAAAGAAAGATATGTGAAAGTAAAATAAGTAATACCGTCATAAATAAAATTATGAAAATTAAAACTATGACAATACAGTTCAAAAGCCAATTTTTAGCTTGCTTTCTTGAACACTATTTGTATGCAGTCACCTACTAAAATGAATGTATCATAAAGAGTGATAAAAAACAACAAGTTTCTGTTTTGTGTAAAAGATAAAATTTAAACAAAAATAGGTTGAGAATAAATATACAGAAACAAATATTGTAGAGTAAGTGTATAGAAATAAATGGTTTTGTTAACAATGGATAGTAGATTTCAAATCTATGTTTAGATAGACAATTAGTCAAGATGGATAGAGTAATTGCTAATGTTTAAAGAGTTACAGCATTAGGAAAAAACAGATTTATAATAAAAATCCTTAATAATAATAGAAAATTAAAATAAATGAAGTTTAAAAATAGGGATAATTTAATTATCATATTAAGAAATTTAATGCATTCTCTCACTAATAAAAAAACACTCAAAAATCAACAAATCTGGTGAGACTTTTAACAACACTAAATTTGGTTTTGCTCTTATTGATATTTTTAGATCATTGCTTTCAAAATTCACAGAACAAACATTCTTCCAAACAGACATAGAAAATTGATACATGTCCAGACCATGTCAAGCCAACCAACAAGCTTTGATGAAAACTAAGAGTTACGATTACCTAGTGTATGCTTTCTTAACAAGAGGACCTAAAAATGAATTTGATTAAAAGAGAAAAAAAGTACACTGAGAACCACAAACACTTTGTCCCAAGCAGTGTCCTGGGGTGTTTTACATTGTTAATATTGCTATTGTGTTGGGAATATATTTTGGTGGGGTGTTAGTAAGAAAACTAGTCTAATGGTTTAATTCAAATGTGCTAGTTTCAGTTTGTATAATGACAATTCAATAAAGCTATGTTTTATAAATAAAAAATCACAGGCTTTATATGGCCTAGAGTTTCATCTTAGAGTTAGGAAGGGATTGATCTAAAACTCTTAACTTTAGATGTGAGTAACCCATCATGCCTGACTTCATTGTGTTGAGACCTCTGAGAGTGGCAAGACCTTTCAGTTGGAAACAGTTAGCCAAGGCTTTGGGTTTAGACTTACTGAGTTTAGGTTCCCTTCAAGACTTGACCACTGATAAAGGACATAAGTGTTTGAAGTTGTTTCCCAAAATGTTATAAATGAGATATGAACAGAGTGTGTATCAAATATCAGTAAATGGATTAACCATTGTAGGATTTGTAGATAGAGAAGTAGCTGGAACTACATAAAATATGCTTATTATCCCATATGCAATACACTGCTTGGCAGTATGTTTCTGTCTGTTACCATAGCAAAGTCATTTCCTCTTTGAGATCAGTGTGCTTGCTTTTTGATAGAGCAATGGTTTAATAGAGGTGATACCATTGTTAGGGCTAAGATTCCTGAACCTTCTTCCCTGTCAAACATATAGGGAGAGTCCAAATACCTATCTGTCTCACATTTATCTATCTCTATATCTATATATCATCTATCATTTAATCTATTGTCTATTATCTATTTTGTGTCTACCTATCATGTATCTAAAATCTATTTATTTCCCATCTACCTTTCTATTATCTATCTATATCATCTATCCATTCATTATGTTTATCTATGTGAACCTATTAACTATCTCTGTCATCTATGTGTCTCTCATCTCTCATCTATTTCTATAGGTGGGGCTAGGAAACAAGGAGAATTCTGGGAAAGGAGAATTCAGTGGAGCCAGCCAGAGAGTTGTTATGTAGACCACAAAAGAGTAAGATGTCCAGACCCTTCTCCAGTAAGATAAGACCACATGGAAATACATAGATTAATAGAAAAGAGTTAATAACTAAGACAGAACTAGCCAATAAGAAGCCCTAGTCATCAACTGACAGTTTAATAATTAATATTATTTTTTGTGTTTATTTGGGTCTGAAAAAAGGATGGCAGACAAGAGCAGCAATTACCTAGCTATGTATCATTTATCTATCAGCATCCACCTATTCTGTGTATACCGTTGTACAGGAGAACCCTGGTTGGTAAAGACTATTTTATAAACCCATCTACTAAAGCGCTAAAGCACATGCCTATGCTGGCACTTGCACATGTATATGCACTGAGCCAATGTATTCACCTACATCTTCTAAATACATTTCTGTGAGCAAACTTCCTTTAGAAGTTTTATTTCAACCTATGTGTTTCACAGTAATCCCTTCTTTTTGAATACCAAAGTGCTTTAAGATAATAGACCCCAAGAATTGAGGATAATCAGAAACAAACACCACATTTGATCTGGTAATTATACCTAGATTCTAGTAAATTATACAGTGTGGTGTTTTAAGTTAAGAATATTCCCCCATAAGCTTATACATTAAAATACTTAGCCTTCAGGGGGTGGCACTAATTAGAAGGATTAAGAGGTGTGGCCTTATTGTAGTAGGTGTGGCTTTGCCAAAAGAAAGGGTTCACTGGGGTGCATTTTGAGATTTTAAAATCTGAAGCCAGGCAGACTGTCACTTTCTCTTCCTACTGTCTGTGAATCCAGATGTAGAATTCTCAGCTACTTCTGCAGCACCATGTCTGCCTGCATGCAATTGCATTCACTTCCATGAAGTAAACTTCCGATTCTATAAGCCTTGGTCATGGTATCTCTTCACAACAATAAGATACTGACTGGGAGAGTGCCTGTATTATGAAGAAAGACTATAGCCAATGACCCACTATATGAAGATGATAGCCATAAACTATCAACTAATTTGAATGGAGAAGACTCATTATTTATTCTGTGTAGACAACATTTCTGACAGGAAGAAACAGCATGTTACCATAGATGTGAACACACTAGGAAGATATATTGGTATTTTTAAACTGGAAATCCCTAGCCAGTTTCTCTTCTTGGCTTTGGCTTATTTTTAATAGGATTCATTTCATTCTTGGTGACACAATGCTGTTTCAGCAGGAGGCAATCACTTATCACACAAATTAAATTCCTACTCATTTTCTGTACAACAGCTCAAAAGCATGAGCATCTGTGCCTTGGGATTCCAAGGGACTTTATTACAAATCAGAACAGGAAACCTTTTAACTATATGCAATACATTTTGTTGAACACTAAAATATTTAAATTATGATAGGGTTCCTTTCAGCTATAAAACACTTAAGGATATATTAGGAATAAACAAATGTCTCTCATTTCAATTATCAGTTACATATTGAGCTTTTTTTTCCATCAAGAAAAAAGCAAATTCCTTATATTATTTCAACTTTGATTTCCTCTGCCTCTGAAGATCACTGGAGCAAGCTAAACACTATGATGTGTGCTACTAGGCTATTTCCTTACATGCATAATACAATATATAATATAGGTGCATCAGTTATTGGTTGTAAAGAAAAGCAAGTACAGGATTGTTTTATGATAGTTGTTAGGGCTAATTGTTTACTCCAAACCCACAAATGAGCAGCTACCATACAGTGAGGCTTTGCTACATCAAGAGAGAGATACATTATCACCTACATTACAGATGGAGGGGTTCTGCTCTTGGGATATATGCTATTAGAATTAAAAAACAAAACTTCTTGATGTCATTGCAGGAGCACAATTGAGTATGAGACAGCTGGTATGCTCTCTTGTTTCGTGTGCTTTTGTTCAATCGACTGCATAGGGAAACAAAGGTAGCTACCGTTTATTAAATCAGAAATACACAAGATCTTGGATGTGTGCCAAAAAGCAGAAAGGACCAGTGGCCTGGCTCCAAAACAGCAAAGGAAGTAAGATGCATCAGGTATGCAACCTTATGTATGTAATTTGCATAGTGCTTTCCTCTCCCATATTCCTATACAGGAAATTTTTTCCATCAGGCTCCCTTTCTTGAGTGATGCCTCAGCAAGCTTCATCCTGCACCCAGGTCTCTGTATTTCTATCTCAGTGTGGTGTTGGGAGATTTATGTAGCACTCCCTTTTCTCTCTATCTCAAGTTGCTCATGGTCCCCCGGAGAAGGGGAAAGGGGCAAGATCTCCTGAGCAAATTGGGAGAATGGAGGAGGGGAGGGGGAACTAGGAGAATGAGAAGGGGGGAAGAGGATGGATGAGGAGGATATGGGAGCAGGAAGGTTTTGTAAGGGGAAGAATAGTGGACAGCAAAATAAGAGATACCATGAAAGAGGGAACCAGTATAGGTTTAAAGCGATATCAGGCACTAGGGAAATGTACAGAGTTCTAAAAGGATAATACCAACTAACCATCTAAGCAACAATGGAGAGGCTACCTAAAATGCCCTCCCCTGATAATGAGATTGATAACTAACTTATATACCATCCTAGAGCCTTCATCAAGCAGCTGATAGAAATAGAAACAGATACCCACAGCTAAAAACTGAACTGAACTTTAATCCAGTTGCAGAGAAGGAAGAGTGATGAGCAAAGGTGTCAAGACCAGGCTAGTGAAACCCATAGAAATAACTGACCTGAACAAGAGGGAGCCCTTGGCTCCCAGACTGATCAGTGGAAAAGCAGCATGGGACTGATCCAGACCCCATGAATATGAGTGTCAGTAAGGAGGCTTTAGAAATCTACAGAGCCTCTTGTAGTAGATCAGTAATTTGCATAGTATAGGAATGGACTTTGGGATCCCATTTCACATAGAGGGATACACTCTCAGCTGAGACACACGGGGGATGGCCTAGGCCCTACCTCAAAGGATATGATAGACTCTGAAGACTCCCCATGCAAGGCCTCCCTCTCCCTAGAGAGCAGAAATGGTATTGGATAAGTAGGGTGTTTGTAGTGGGCAGGGGAGGAAGGGAGTGAGAGAGAATGGGGATTGACATGTAAAACAATCTTGTTTCTAATATAGATTAAAAAATTAATTAATTAATTAATTAATTAAAAAAGAAAGTTTCCACCAGGTGGCTTAATTTCCTTCAGGGAAATTTGAGCTTTTGCTGGTGTTAGAAATTTGCTGGTTATCTTGTTTTGTGCTCTGTCTCCTCCCTTCCATGCTTGTTTCAGAAGGGTATAGCTTAGTTAGCTACATTCCAAGTTTTACTTGTTTGAGCTTAACTCAAGTGTCATCAAACCAAGACAATAAGAGGGACATATTGGCAGGATTACTTCAGGGCCAGGGTCTGTAACATCTTTCCTGTTAGCTTTAAAACTTGTGGTCCATGTTCACAATTATTCTTTTCTTTGTTTGTCAGAAACACTTGCTACACTGTTAGTCTTACTTGTATAAACAGAAAATATAATATTATTCATTGATAAGGACAGTTAAAGTCAAAACTAAGCCCTAAATGGATGCAAGCCATAACAAGCGAATGTGGGGCTAAATCTTGGTTTAAAACCACATTCTGGTCTTTCAATTCTAATTATTCATAGATGTTTCCGTGTCTGGATATGTCTTCCTGAACTATTTGTTTTAATGGTGGTGAGTTAGACACTATAAATATATGTGTTTGTGTGTGCTGGTTTGTTATTCTCCTGGCTGGAGGCCTTTTGCTCTGCCCTGATGGATTCATGGGGGGTGCATATATAAGCAAAAGCTTCCAGAGGGGATCTCTGGAAGCTTTTGTTTGTCCACATGCTTGACAAAGAGGAATTGACAGCACAGACCAGAATGAGTCCTGGGATGCAGCGCCCTCTAGTGGTGAAGTTCTCACGTGGGCCTTGCAATTGCAACCCTTAGCTCCCCTTTTGTTATAGGCCCTATAAACCAAGGATGCCATGATTGCTTAGGCCTAGGAAGCAGCTTGTATTGTAGTTTATGTACAGGGTTACCTGTCACTGTGATTTTCCAGGTTTTCAAAGGGACCAGTGTTATATCTCCTGATCTGCAGTGTTTGAGGCTCTCGGCTTTGAAGTCTTGACAGTTTTCTGGAAGCCTTTCTACAAGGTGCTTTGTAGTTTCTCTTCTCTGGCTTTAGCTTGCCCTGACTCTTCAGCCTCAGCTCTCTGTTCTTCCTCCTTCCACTACCCCTCTTGCTTCTGCCCTGCACCTCCTGTCTATTTGTGAAGCTATTTAGCCTTCAGCTGTCAAGCAGTCACTTTGCACTTTTGTAGCTTGGCCTTGCTGATGACTCAGTTGTGGCTAACGCTTCACACCAGCCCAGCATGCACTGCTAGATGTACAAGAAGAGATCCTTTGTAGAAGCCTTTGATTGCAAAACCAAACGGGTCAGCCCCCAAAACTGACTTCTACCACAGGACCATGAGCCTGGTCATAGAGCCAGAAAAGAATTGTTACCACGTGCCTCACATGCAAATGAAGGCTCCTGTTGCACCAGTCACCATCAGAGCTCTTGCAATAGTAACTGCAGTCTTTCTTTTAAGTCTCCCAGTGGTCTACATGGGAATGCTTGCAGAGTCATCTGCCGTTTCTTACAATTACAGGAGGATGGTGATAGCAAAAATCCCGGGACAGACAATTTAAAACGGTCCTCGCTATGTCTGCACCTTCGGGATCTGGGAAAACCAGCTAAAACTTTATGTAGTTTTCATTTCAAGGTTTCTGTAAGAGTTAAGAATGCTAATGCTGGCTAAAGGAAGCCCATCTGGCTTTCGGTTTACTCTTCTTTCCCTCCCAAAAAAAGCAGAAGTGGAAAAAGAGAGACCACAATATGCCAACTTGAGAACCAAATTGCCTAATCTCAGTGCCATTCTGTTGGTGGAAGCATAAGCAACAGGAGCACTCACAGTGAGAGCAGAGGGATTTAGCAGCAATGAGGATTTTCTTTGACAGATTTAAACTGCCTTTAACATCTTTTCATTATGCCAGGGAAAGAGCATCTCTCTCCTGAACTACCCATCCCCACTTTCAAGCAGGAGAATCAGCTGAGGTTTTCCCAGCCTGGGAACTTTCCACTTCAACAGGACTTAGCTTTCTCAACAAGTTAGCAAAGTAACTCGACTTTACCAAGGCACAGAGGGCAAATATGTGTCATTGTAACAGTCTTGCTAAGGGGTCAGAGGTCATTATGGCAGTCATGCAACAGGCCAGGGGACTCTTTGACAGTCTTAACTGATGAAGGTTTTTTTCCTGGTTTATATGCCATGAATTCAAATAACATTTTTGTTCAGTGTCATGCTACTTTTACTAAGATTAAGGAAACCTCTCAACTATAGGACTTGCTCAGTCAAAATCCTGGAAAGATACATACCAGTAATCTATGCTGTTTGTTTTATGTCTCTGGAAGATGAATGAACTGACATTCAAGTTGCTGTCAGCTTTATTTTTCTAGACTATTCACCTACCTTACCAGATAACACTTTCTGACTCAGGAGTTGTGAAGGAGCTAGAAAATGGCTTTGTGATTTTTTTCTGGTTGCTCATGGGCTTTTCTTCTACTATTTCATTTTATTTTTTTCCAGACAGGGTCTCTCTATATAGCCCAGGCCAGACTTGCAACTGTACACCTGCCTCAGCATCCCATAAGCTAATAGTACCAACCAAGCAGGCTTGTCTCTGCTTATAAAACTTGAAAGAATTATCTCAGAACATAATGGCAAAGCTTTGTCTAGTATCAACAATGGACATATCTGTTGGATGTTTTATATGCGAATGTTTTAACCACAATCCCATGTGAAAAAATGAGGTAGATTTCTGAGTGTAGTGTGACAAATTAGTGCAGACATGGGACAAAATTCCCTCAGACTTTCCATCTATATGGGATACTTCACTCTCTGTGAAACACTACAAATCAAAGCTTGACTTGGGGATGACCTGGAATACTATGTTACTGAATCTTTGATATATTCAAGTGCTAATGACATCATAGTCAACAGAACATATTTCATACCAGTATTTTAGCCACAATCATTCTGTCATGACTTTGTCTAGCTCAATTACCTAACTGGAAAATGTTGAAATAGCATCCACTTTCCCATTCTTCTTCAGTCACTAAGTGAGGACTATCCCCTTGAGAATGTGGCCTAGAAACAGGCCTAAATGAAGAGAGAAAGCACTGAATGCCTTGCAAATTCATATAAAATATAATTGGTTTAAGGATATAAAACTGCAGTTGGATAAGAGGCATGGACTTTGTGAAGTCTTGAGGTCTACTGAGAGCATGATAAATGTGGTTGATAACAATATGCTATATTTTAAAAGTTGTTAGTATTCTTTAAGTGTTCTCAAAACAAAAATGATGAATATGTGTGATATAACATGTTAATTGGTTTAATTTAGCCATGTCATTGTGAACATACTGTATTGTGTATCATAATTGTGCATGACTTTATTTATGAGCTAAATAGATGAATAAAAAAAAAGGTACTTTGAGAGCCCATCCCACATGACGTGGATGCTCTCATCCAGGATTCATGGGGGGAGGGCCTAGGCCTGGCCCAGGATGAGGTTGTGGAATTTGGGGAGCCCCGTGGAGGGCTCTACCCTCTATTGGGAGTGGAGGGTGGAAGGGGATGGTGGGGGATTGGAGGGGGGAGAGGGAGTGAAATTATAATTTGTAAAAATTCAATAAAAAATTAAATAAAAAAACTCTGAATGTGTAAGCCATCCCCAACTAAGTGTTTTCCTTTATAAGAGATGCCATGGCCACTATTTCTCTTCATGGCAATAGAAATCCTAGGACAGTAACAAACTCGTAGACTTGTCTGTTACAGATTTCATACAGGGTTGAGGTAGGAAGATCCATCCTAAAAGTTAGTGGTACATTCCAATGGTACGGAAACTGGAACTGAAAAATTAAGTGGCGAGTAGTTCATTATTACATATTACCTTTACATGTGAAATACTACCATAGTACAACATTTTGAGCACTTAGTCTCTACCTACTGGTGCTTTATGGGGGAAATAAAGGATACTTGGGGATGCATGACCTAACTATAAGATATTGATCACTATGTGTCTTTGAAAACTATGTGCAGCCTTTGGTTCCTTTATCTCTTTTTGTTTCAAGTCTGCCATTAAATGAGCAGTTAATATCAAATGTGCACACTACCACAATGTACTGACTTTACTACAGACATAGAAACATGAATCCATTTTTAAATAATTCCACAAGGTAGTATATACTAGCACAATGAAAACAATGACTAAACACATTCAATTTCTTAAATAAATGAAGTATTTTTTCATTAAAAATGAATGAACATGAAGAACTGAAGCCAATCATTCACAAAGCCATCACCATATTTCTAAAAATTATTTTTCATGAATCACATTGTTTAATATATTATTGTTCTGAAGCTAGTACTTAGATTACTTTTAAGGGAACCATATATATGTCAGATAGTACATCTCCATGAATTAAACTTTTATGTAACAATATGAAGTCTCCAAGGTTTTATGACATACTTTCTTCCATGTAAATATTTTAAATTCCTTTAACTATAAAGTTTTATAAAAATTCTAGATAAGTGGCTGAGAATTTTTGAGGGACAGCAAGTAGACTATGGAAGAAACAAAATCTATTTGTAGTGGGGATAAAAAGATCCTCTAAAGAATGCTGTATAGCAATGAATCCCACAGAGAGAATTGAAATAGATATCTCTGGGGCAGAACAGCTCACATAGCCATAGGCAAAAATTCTGTGAATCTATCTGAGCAGGTCTATTTTATGAGAGTGGATGTTGCCTGAGATTTGTCCTTACTTCCAAATGTGCCTAAATTATATTTCCTTTGTGTTTTCAGTGGAAATTCTCCAGAGAGAATAGCAGTGATTTAGAAATATATATTGGTCTCATTCTGTTTTCATATTTTGTGAGAATTTACTGTAATTAATAGAAAAATTCAAGTACCATGTCATCCTAAATTTACATTCAAAACAAACTAAAAACTTTTCGTTTTATGAGTTCTTAACTAATGTACACCTCCTGAAACCCAGAATTTGATAACTGCCACAAAATCGAAAAGGAAGTCTCAGTTCTGAGTGCTGCAATTAAATGGTTGCCTAATAGTGAAGGATAAAAATGATTGCTTTCCAGATATTGTTTCTTCTATATTATTTATTCTGAGACACAGTATCAAATATTCCAGACTAGCCTTAGACACACTATGTAATAAATGATAATCTTAAAGTTCTCATCTTTCTGTTTGCTACCACCAAGTTTTGAACTGAGAACTAAATGACCTTATATACAGTTCATACTTTACATGAAATGGAATTCAAGGCGTTGTACATAGTAAGCAAGCTCTTTACCAGTCAAGCTATATCTCCAGTCCCTGGATGCTTTATTTCAAACCACATTTTTGCATCAAATAAATAATATATATGAGATGTACATATTATGTGTCCATATGTAAAGACTACTATACCAAATACTTAGTATATAAGATTAATTTTCATTATTTAATATTTTCATTATTTATTATAAAATAATAGATATTATAATATTTGTAAAAAATTGACAAAGTAGAATAACCATCTCTTCATAATCCTAAAATTTTAAGGTGATAACTGTTAAAATTGTAGGAATTATATTTTCAAATACTTGATGAATTTTTATGTAAATGAAATTATATTTATACAATCTTTATTATTTTATTAATATCATATTGTAATCATCATTTGTACTATTTAAAAATGTTTCTAAACAATATTAAATATCTACATAATATCTTATAAACACTGCATAAGTTTTAAGTATTGCTTTAGCATTAACATGGTGTTGGATCTGTTTAATGTTGATGTGTGATTTTTTTATTCTTGTTTATAATAATGTATAAAATTTTAAAGACATACCAATATATTTTAAAAAATAAAAAAAACTTGTAATATTAACAAAAAGCTCAGTCAATTAAAAATTACAATCATTTAATTATTTTTTATGATTAAGCGGTGGGTCCTTTGGATAATATTTTCACTAAAGAGTCAGCTATGCATCTTTCTTAGCTCTCCATCTGAACAGGGAATGGATACATTTCAAACAGCTTGGACTATATTGCACTAAACTTCCTCTATAAAATGTTGTATTATTTAACAGGCTAGTCCATGATTTAGTCCAGGGAGGAGGAAATTTCCCAATTCTTTTGTGATCCACATTCTGGACTGAGTGTTCAATAACTGTGTTTTAGTTTTTGACCTAAGATATCTTTGATCACGAATTCAGTCCAAAGTCAAATAATGAAATAAAGACAAAGAAAACTCTTCTATATTTGATGAATATGCTGTGATGTCAGATTGTAAAGCATTACTTTTTGTGAATTCCTGTCTTATTTATTACATTTTCATCAGTTATCTAAAAATTTCATATATTGTGTTTTGATCCTATTAACCTCCTCCCCTCGCCTTCGAGGTTCAGCTTGTGAACTTTGTATCCTTATTTTAATTTGTTTGTGTGTTTGTTTGTTTGTTTTGTAAATCCATCAATTCTAATTTGTGTTACCCATATACACTTGGATATGTGGTCAACTTACCAGTGAATACACTCTTAAAGAAAGTATATTATCCTCTCCTGCATACTATTCATTACTTATATTTCCTCAGATAGGGGTGGGGCTTTATGTCCACTGTCATAGTCATTTCTCTATTGCTGTGAAGAGACAGAATGACCACAGAAGTTCTTTAATTTTTAATTTATTTAAAAGTTTTTCATTTTACATATCAATTAAATTTCCCCCTCCCCTCCTGCTGCTCCTCCCTCCTTCCCACCATCAGTCCCCCATCCACTTCTCTGTAAGGGGGACCTCTCATGGGGAGTCAACAAAGTCTGGCATATCAAGTTGAGGAAGGACCAAGCCCATACCCCACCCTGTATCTCGGCTGAGCAAGGTAGTCCTTGCTACAATTCATAAAATCACACAACTATTATATCATTAAATAACTCAGAAGAATTAAGGATTCTTCTGATGAGAAAACCAGTACAAAAGTTGTATTTGGCATTATAATCTTGTGAATGAAGTGGCTATTTCTTGCTTTAGGTTCTTCCTGTGCCTTATTCCTTTCTGCAACAAACTTGGGATTTACTTCCCATAGTTCAGCATTATCTGATCATTTACTGAGATTAATTTTTCCCATGCATTTGTAGTTTGCTGATTAGACTCCATAGCTATGTGTAAAACCTGCTCCCCATTAACAAGTGCTAGTTTACTGATTACATTCCTTAGCTATGTGTGAGACCTGTTTCTCACTATCAGGTACTTGTTCCCCTCTCCATTGCAATTGCAGAGATCTGCCTTCTTGCACTTATCTTTATTGACAGGCATTTGATCAGTGTTTAGTGCATAGGCAAAAACATTCCATCTAAGACATTCCCAGATATTCAAGGATTTAGAATTATTACACACCCAAAGTTGATCCATAGCTGTATAGATGGACCAAAAATTCAGTATGCCCTGGTTATACCTCACTGGCAGATAAAGAAGCAATAACCTAAACTAACCCTGCACTAAAAAGATTTTCAAACTTCTTGTTTTATTAACTCAAGATTTTAGCTTAGAGTTTTACTGCTCCCTCCTATTTGCCCTGAGAAGATAAAGACAAAGGTAATCAGTCCATTTGCTCTCCTCAAGGAAAGGTAACTTTGCTGAATGCCTCTGCCACAACTGAGGCCAGAGCACTGCAGTGCACCAGGTGTTTTCTTGTAGGAATTAAACTTAGAGCCTCTCTTTGACTTATAGCCCTAACCAATTGATGCTAAAAGTTTCTCCTAGCAGTTTTAGTTTATTGTTCTCTATGTAAATCTTATTTGCCTTGCTGACCTTGAGAAACTCAAACCTCACATTCTACTGCAAAAAATAATTACTGTTGCAAATGTGTATGTATAACTTTATCCCCAAGAACTGGGGAGAAAGAGACAGAAGAACAAAGAGAAACAAAAAGAGAAAGACAGAGAAAGATAAAGAATAATTATAAAGGAACATGCAGAAGAGCAATTGTGTGTGTCGATTCCTTTTTTCCCTCAGTTTTTAGTTCCTTTGCTTATTTGTAGTTCCTTTTTTTTCAACCCAGAGCAAAATATTTTAGATGCAAGGCATTTTAAAAATTTTGATAATTCCTCCCTGGAGAATGGGCTCCAAAACAGTCCATTCATGCACTTGGAATAAATCCTGGTCCCCCTGTCAATGACCCCACAGACTGCCCAAGCCACACAACTGTCACCCACATTCAAAGCGCCTAGTTTAGTCCCATGCATGTTCCCCAGCTCTCAGTCCAGAGTCAGTAAGCTCCCACTAGCTTTGGTCAGCTCTCTCTGTGGGTTTCCCCATCACGATCTTGATATCCCTTGCTTATATCCTCCCTCTTCCCTCTCTTCAAATGGACTCCAGGAGCTTGGCCCTGTGCTTAGCTATGGACTCTGCATCTGTTTCCATCAGTTACTGGATAATGGTTCTATGATGACAATTAGGATGGTAATAAATCTGATTACAGAAGAAGGCCAGTTCACAGCAACTCCTATTAAGGAAAACATTTAAATTGGGGACATGTGTACAGTTTCAGAAGCTTGGTTATCATCATCATGGCAGGGAACAGGCAGCAGGAATTGCAAACATGGTGCTAGAGAAGAATTTGAAAGCTACTTGCATCCTGATCCACAGGCAAAGGGAAGTGGGGGAGAGAGAGACAGAGACAAAGACAGACAGAGAGAGAGAGGGGACAGAGACAGAGACAGAGAGAGAAAAAGAGAGAGAAAAAGAGAGATACTGGATCTTGTTTGGGTTGTTGAAACTTCAGAGCACACCCCCAGTGACACACTGCCCCAAACAAGGTCACACCTCCTGGTCCTTGTATTCCTTTCAAAGAGTTCCAGCCCCTGATTACAAAGCATTCAAATATATGATCCTATGGGGACATTCTTATTCTAACTACCATATCCACATCCTCTTTCCACATGAGTATTTAATAGGTATTGGGCTTGTGCATATTTTCCCACCCATGCTGAAGTCATATATGCAGCTATCCTGTTGTATCCAGGGGACATTATTTACTCGTAGTCTCTGCTCTTATAGTCTTTCTGTCCCTTGGGTGCAGAGTATGTGGTAAAGATATCCATTTTGCTTTGAGAATCCATCAGTCTCATATTCTGTGTGCTTTGTCAAGTTGTGAATTTATGTTTTAATCACTGAACACTTGGAATAGAAGCTTCTCTAATGATGACTGAGAGTTGCATTGACCTATGAATATAAATATAAATCAATAGAAGTGGGCTTGGAATTCATTTAAAAAAAGATAGTAGTACTTTTCTGCCTATGAGTATAATCTGTCTAGCCACAGTTTCTCAGAAAAGCATGTGCATAGAGAAAGAGAAAAAAAGTATCTATTTAAGAAGTCAGTATACCCAATGCCTGTCTGCAATGTATTAGCATTGCATATGATTGGTACATACAAAACCCATCAATGAGATCATGCTTACCGAAGCATGATTCTCAGATTGCATGGATGCCATAAATCACAGTGGATTTGAAGGTTTATCACTCCTTAATAAGCAGTTTGGTTTCATTTCAAGTGTTTAGGAAACCATTATAGGTTAAATGTTGGTGATAACCTAATTGACTTACAGCTTTTAATTTCTATTTTCAACTTCCCATTCTTGCTTTTCTTTGATAGTTCTATGGTTACTAATGAGTTTAAGGTGGTCAACAAGAATGAGCATTAGGGTAAAGTTAAGGGAAGACCCTTCACAAGTATATCTGGGTTGAGAGACAGGCAAAGAAACCCTAATATAGTAACCACCTCCTGGTATCTTTTTTGACCTACTCTCTTAATGGGCTTCCAGGGAAACATATTGCCTATTGCATTTTGTTTGTTCATTTTTATTTTATTTTATTTTTCCTGTTATTTTTTAAGTTCTTCTGAGTTGGCCTTTCTTTTGTAGAAATTCTCATCCAGGCACATCTTCAATATTCCATTTCCCCAGGGTGCAATATCTAAATTATTCTCTCTTCTAAAGCATGTCTCTTTGCTGAGATTACAGTGCCCATTTTTACCTTTATATTTATGTTAGTCTTGACATCTTTCAGTTTCTGAAAAGTAAAATTCAGTGTCAATTTTATGTCCCATCTGTTTGTCTTAAATGCTCATAAAATTTATCATAAATTGGGAAGTCTTACCAGTGGCTACTTTTCAAGTCACTGCTTAAGTATAGCCTCTTTATCATCCCCCTTCTGTCATGACCAGAAAGGCTTTGCTCCGTGCTTAAGATTTTTTACCCACTCTAGCTTTCAGTCATGGCTCTTGTCAGCAGCATTGCCATTCTCTTATGTAGCAGGTTTCATAAGAATCACATGTGTGGAATTTTATAGATAGGCACACTACTACCTATACTATTTGTAAAGCAAATCCTAAAAATTTATGATTTTATACATGTAAATATTCTTAAATGTATATTATGAATATATTGCTATTTTAGTATGTTGATATATTCTTAATATGCTTATATAGTGAACAATAAGGAGAGCTTAAATGAAAGGCAAAGTTTTGACAACCTTTTGATTTAATGCTACCAGAGCATGTATTATTATATGGCAAGAAATCAATGTACATTGCTACAGGGTAAACAATGCATTGAATATAAAAGTCTCTTCTGTATATATAAATAGGAACATAAACATATAAGTATCAAATTGTAAAGAAGAATGTGTATTGTATGATTTTTCTCATAAATCTATTACGTAAATTGTTAGGATAAAGGATGGAGACCGGCAAGAAAGGGGATGTAGTAGGATATTAGGAAAATGAAGGGCAAATAAATGTGTAACAAAATGATAAATATGTATGAAAATATCATTGTGAAACATTATTTTGTATGCTATAAAATTAACACAATATAGTTATGTTTGTAGCATGAAGATAGATTATTCCATATACTGGGAAATTTTGAGAGAAGCAAGAATATTTCCATATTTGTGTCTATATTCTTAAACTCTTAAAGTTGAAAGGCAAGGAATGGCAAAATTATCTGTGATCTGGGCATGACAGAACATGCTAAAGTCAATGTAGTCATGATGATTAATCATATGCTGATCCAGGATTGATTAACTTTCCACAAACTGTAAATATGAAGGCTTGGAAAACAAGACAGGCTTTAGATTTTAAAACTTGAAAAATACCATAAAATCAAGATGGAATAAATTTTTAATTAAATGATCCAGTTTGTAATACGTTCACCAGTTGATTGAGATTTTTTTCCTTTCCATTTATTTCACTTGATTGGCATGAAAATGTGTGTATGGCACATAAACTATTCAACTCTCCATAATCTTCTCATTATGTTAAAATAAATCAAGTTATTGTTTGTTTATAGCTTGTCATCTTTATAAAAATATTATTACCTCCACCTTTTCTCTGAATATAATTAAATGAATTATATACAGAGTATTTTACATACAGTTTGAATATCCTGAGGTCAGTATACTTTGATGTGTGTTACTTTGAAAGTTAACAAAGAAGGAAGTCAAGATATACTGAGGTTAGATACTGTACATGTGAATTTTAACAAGCACTACAGTTTTGATAAAATTAATCTTTAATGTTTTACAGTGTTTTTATCACACAGATGTCTTAAATGAAGTGTACTTTTTTTTTTTTTTTTGGTTTTTCCAGACAGGGTTTCTCTGTGTAGCTTTGGAGCCTATCCTGGCACTCGCTCTGGAGACCAGGCTGGCCTTGAACTCACTGAGATCCCTTGCCTCTGCCTCCTGAGTGTGAGTGCTGCGATTAAAGGCGTGAGCCACCTACACCCGTCCTGAATGAAGAGTATTTTATGGAACAGAATTTGACAATAGGAAACTTACCTTTCCTTCTCCCAGAGACTACTTGATATTTACTGTCATTGCATATAGTTTTGTCTCAAGCCTAAATCTTCTTCTCTAGACTAAAGGGGGAATTGTAGTGATATTTTCACCCTCTGCACCTGTAGTACTGACCATGCCCTTTTGGGTATGACTGGTCAAAGGAATAGGAGTGGGGCTCAAAGCCTCTTCAGGTCACAGAAGCATCAGTGTGGCAAGGTCTGCATCCTTGAGGCTAGAGTGGTGCATCAGCCACTTGTTCCCTATATAAGTTCTTTTCTCCAATTAAACTCCACTTCATTCTACTGGTCAAGCATCCTGATTTCCATGCCCTTATCAATCACTGTTAAATGAATGATATAAACATTCAAATGAAAAAAATATAATTTGCAGAAAGAACCAGAGGCCTCAGGTGTTTATATCAAAAGTCATGAATTGGTAATTCAAAAATTAAGATTTCCTAGGTAACTTTTTGAATACTCTTTTTCTTGTTAAAAATCCCTTTCTATATCCATTCATTTTCATATCTAAAGTGAATCTCTGCAAATAAGCACAAGGCATTATTAGGTGGGAGGGAAGTAATGCACTCAATGTTTAACAAAGAAAGGCCTTTTTAAAATTAAGTTAATGAATGCTAACTTGAGTATTTCCCATTAACCTTCCCTATTCCCAAAGTCCCCCATAGTTTTCAGCTGTCACTCTGAATATGTCTTTCCCAATGATAACTTGAATCACACTTTTGGTAGAATGCCATTCTCTCTGACAGTGAAGAGTTGGAAGGCACATCTCATTAAGAGGGTGAATTCCAGAGTGCCACCAGATATAGCAGACATCCATCATATCATCTGACAAAAATAATACAGAGTATAACCTTGCATCCATGGAACAAAAATAGTAGTCTTCCATACATATAAAGACAGAATAAGATAGTATCTTTAGAAAGAGAAGCTTTAATCTGAGGTATGTTATCTGATCATAAATTAGAAACTGGTAATTTATAGCACAATGTCAAACCTGAGCATTCTTTTAAAAATATATGTAGGGGTGCTTAGTTCTAGGAACCAGCAGGCAAACCTAAGGATGACTTGAATCTGATTCTCAGTACCCACATGTGGAAGTAGAAAACAACATCCACGGGTTGTCCTCTGATCTCCATTTGCAAACTGTGACACACAATTATACACACACACACACACACACACACACACTAAATAATTATGATACAATTTAGAAACAATATTAAATTTAAAGGTGATAATTAAATATTGCATGTATGCATATAAGCTCATTCTATAGAAAAAAGCCAGAATTTAACATTTTGATTTGTGTAAATGAATTTTAAAAAAATAGCAAATACTCTTCAAATGAATATGACTGTCAAATTATGTTAGGGTTCTCTACAGGAACAGTACTCATCAAAAGTGTGTGTGTGTGTGTGTGTGTGTGTGTGTGTGTGTGTGTGTGTGTGTGTTAGAAGAATTTATTAAATCACCATATGTTGAAATAATCAATATACTTGTTTCACACCTGAGTGGCTGAAAACATTGTCAAATACCAGTCCACCAGGATGAATGCCTCAGCAGTCCTAATCTGGAACAGAAGGCTTTTGGAAAAGCAGCTGACCCCTAGTCAAAGATGGACATCATAAAACATTAATTATCATACCAGTGACAAAAACAGCAACAGCAGCAATGGGGAAACCATCTTGGGGCAAGAGGGAAGAGCAATGAGCAAAAGACAAATAATCTTCCTTCTGTGGTACCCCTTCCTCATGGGCTCCTGCCAGAAAGTTCCACTTGAATTTGGGGTGGGTCTTCCCATATCAACTACAGCAATCAGAATAAATCTTTGGGTGAGTCTGCAGACTCAGATGATTCTAATTTGTAAAAAGTCACTATTCAAACCAGTCATAACAGGTAATGAAATCATACATGGCTAAATGCCTCTATTATTAAATATGATTTCTGTCACTTACCTCTTTAAATCACACTTTGCAATTAACAACAATTGTTCTCATGTAAATCAGAATATTGAAATTTGTATAAGGGCTGGCAAGATGGCCCAGGAGGAAAAGGCACTTGCTGCTGGGCCTGGATGCCTAGTCTATCCTTATACAGGATAGGAGAGCACACTCTCTCAAGTTTGTCCTCTTACCTTCATCCCAGTTCTATTGCAAGTATTCCTCCAGAACATACACAAAATAAAGACATAAATATAAAAAAATCATTGACTCGCTGGAGAGGTTTGCATAATGTCTAATATGTTTTAACTTCAAAACTTTAGTAAAGTTAATGTATGATTTGTTTCCTCATAATCAAAGTCATTATTCATTGGTCAGTTGCAGGTTTTGAGGAGTGTCCGTGGAGATGTGTTCATGTGTGTGTATCTGGTACCTTTCTCAATTGTACTCTAACTTGTCTGGTCTCTTTTTGTATTTTCCCATGTTTTTGTTATTCTTTGTGAAGACGTCTCTCACTGAACTGGCCAGCTAGATCCAGAATTCCACCTGACTTGGCAGCTAGCATTTCCATTGCTGCCATTCTGGCCAGTGTTTCACATGGGATGTGCAGGCTGAATTCAAGTTTTATAAAGACGGTTTAGTTGTTTTCACAGTTTGCTATCTGTGGTGGACAAAGGATCCTGAGCTCTTCATGGCTTAAAGGGCATGTAATAAATGTCCTTGGCCTGACATCGCAACTCCTGCCTCAGAGAACAATCATGTTCACTGTCATTGTTGCCAGCATTGCTGCTTTACACAACTTATTCATTCTGCTTAAATTGTTACAATAATTGGAGCCAGGGAAATCCATGTAAAATGTGTGCTCCATATTCAGCAAAGGGGGGATTTTGTGAAAGGGTATATTTTAAAACTCCAAGAAGATGGCATAATCTTCTCACTTTTAATAATGTATCTCTTCTATTCAGATTCCCAACAATGTTGAAAAACATGTTGGAATATACAGTCGATGAAGTATATTCCAGTATTTATTTGTTGATTGATATTTTATCATTAGTGTAAAATAGATGTATGAATTATTTTTCATATTTGTTACACAGGGTTAAATATTAAACAGCTTATAAAAATGTAAATCATCTCCAATATCTAAGAAAGCTATTTCTCAACATTCGAACACACCATTCATACTATTTGTAGGTATATCAGTCTGTCTTTGCCAGAGGATACAAGATAGCATAATACTGGATTAAAACACAAAAATGTTACTCTAAATTGGGTAACTATAAATAAGACACCATTCTGAGGCTTGGTCATCTAATCTGTTAAGCACAATGATAGTGTGACTGGTGACTAACCCTGTGCTCTGAAAATCCTTCATGATGCTCTATAAAAGAGAGCATAACACAGTATATGAGAACAAGAACTGTGAAGACAATTTTCAACTGTGGTTCCAGCCAGAAGAGTAATTAACTGTGAGATTCCCAGCCATTACAAACTGTGCATTGTAGGGAGTCACCCTAACCCCGCCCAATAGTCCTGGGGCAGGTACCAGGTGGACCCAGGACTCGCCCAGAAGGGCGTGGTGAAGGAAAGCCAGGATGACGTAAGGCAGCTTCTTAAGGGGCTGCACATGGGGACGCGGGCCCCTTTGTTCTGGCCGCGCTGGCTGGGTTCTTAACCTAGCTCTGGCCTGTGTTTCACCCTGCTGTCCTCTGAAATAAAGATACCTTAATCCAATAGTGCATTGAATTCCCAATCTGTAGAATTATCTACTTGCCTACACCAAATAAATATTTACACATGGATGGAATTGGGATGGATGGCTAGTAAATAGTAATGATGTATACATGTAATATTCTTAACCATTAATAGTTGAATTCTACAGAAACTAACAATTATTGCTTTTTTAGCAAACATCATTTAATATAATAAGAATCAAGTGACAGCTGCTCACAGGATCCGAAATCGGCCGGCAGGCTCCAGCACAACCAGAGACTGCCAAGGCACTGGCAACAGTCCCACCACCATCCACCTACCCATGAGAAGAGGACAGATATCAGATTATTGGAACTGTTTGCATCTACCAGAAGGGAACCTTGGTCCCATACCCACCAGAAGAGGAAGAGACTCCCACCAGAAGAAAGGATGGGAAGAAGACAATATAAAAGCACATTGAACAACAGAAAAAAAATCAATGTGAGACCACCAGAGACTAGTGAACATACACCAACAATACCAGAACATCACAATGCAGATGAAGCAAAAGAGAATAATCTTAAAAACTTCTTCATGAAAATACTAGAGGGCCTCAAAGAGGATATGAGAAAATCCCTTAAAGTAATGGAAGAAAAAGCAAACCAAAAAATACAAGATATCAAAAATTCTTTCAAGGAAACACTCCAAGATCTAAAAACCAAAATAGAGAGAATAAAGAAAGCACAATCTGAGGGAATTCTGGAAATAGAAAAGCTTGATAAATGATCAGGAACTACAGATGCAAGCATAACCAACAGGATGGAAGAGAGAATCTCAGGAGTTGAAGATAAACTAGGAGAAATAGACTCATCAACCAAATAAACTCTTAAGTCCAACAAATCCCTAACACAAAATATCCAGGAAATATGGGATACTGTGAAAAGACCAAACGTAAGAATTATAGGTATAGAAGAAGGTGAAAAAACCCAACTCAAAGGCCCAGAAAACATATTCAACAAAATCATGGAAGAAAACTTTCCCAACCTAAAGAAAGACATGCCAATGAAAGTACAAGAAGCCTATAGAACACCAAATAGCCTGGACCAAAAAAAAAAATCCCCATGACACATTATAATCAAAACCCCAAACATACAGAATAAAGAGAAAATATTAAGAGCAGCAAAGGAAAAAGTCAAGTAACATACAAAGGCAAACCTATCATCAGAATTACACCTGACTTTTCCATGGAAACACTGAAAGCCAGACTATGTTGGATAGATATTCTACCTACACTAAGAGACAAAGAATGGCAACCCAGACTACTATAACCATCAAAATTTTCAATCAATATAGCTAGAGAAAGGAAGATATTCTATGACAAAACCAGATTCAAACAATACATATCCACCAATCCAGCTCTACAGAAAGTTCTGGAAGGAAAACTGCAACCCAAGGAAGCTAACTACAACCAGAAAAATATAGGCAATAGATAATCCCAGTTTACCAACACCCAAAGAGAAAAGGGATGGAAACCCACACATAATTTCACTACCACCACCAAATCCAAAACAAACAAGAATGGAAAATCAATGGTCATTAATAACCCTCAATATTGTCTTATCTCACCCATGAAAAGACACAGGTTAGCAGAATGGATAAGAAGACAGAATCCATCCTGCTTCTGCATACAAGAAACACACCTCAACTTCAAAGACAGAGGGTACCTAAGAATTAAAGATTGGGAAAAGATTTTCCAATCAAATGTATGCAAGAAACAAGTGGGGGTAGCAATCCTAATATCCAACAATCAAATAAACAATCAACAATTAAAATAAAATCAGTCAAAAGGGATGAGGGAGGGACACTTTGAAAGCAATGGTAAGAGGAAAGTTCATAGTGCAAAATGCCCACATGAAGAAACAGGAGAATAATCACACTAGAGAATTAATAGCACAACAGAAAGCTAGGAGAACAATACAAAGAATCAATGAAACAAAGAGTTGGTACTTTGAGAAGATCAACAAGATAGACAAACCTTTATCCAAACTTACCAAACAGCAGAGGGTGAACATGAAAATTAATGAAATCAGGAATGAAAATGTGAATACAACAACAGGCCTCACCCTCCCTGGAGAGCAGAAATGGTATTGGATAGGTAGGGTTATAGTTGGTGTGGGTAGGGAGAGGAGGGGAGGGAGTGGGGACTGGGATTGGCATGTAAAACAATCTTGTTTCTAAATCAAATAAAAAATATAAAAAAGAGAAAAAAGAATCAAGTGACATTAGAATAACAAAAAATACAAAGTATTGTTTTTCTTAAAATATCTTTTTCATTTACTCAAAGAAACTTAAATAAGAATGAAAAAACGGGATAGAGAAATATGCATTAAAATGAGAGCAAGAAAAGGGGTAAGAGAAAGGTCCAGTATTCTAGCTTAATCTAGCCATTGTGTAAGGAGCTGCAAAATACTGCGCCCAAAAGATGGCGCCAGTTTCCGCCCTCCGCCAGCCCGACGGCGAGCGCTCTCTGTGGTAAACAAATCCTAATTTGGTAAAGGTCATGTATCTTCTTAATTCTGCTTGGAGACAACCAATCCTGGCACACCACGTAGGGTTAGGTGATTCGTAGATGTAGACTATATCAGGCCCCATCTCCCTTGGCCCTGGGGCCGC